>NC_061115.1:15771926-15808816 GCF_002878395.1 Capsicum annuum
ATTTCAGAATTCTCTTTTAGGGCTTGCTGACGATTTTCATCAGCTCCTTGTTTATAATAAAATGAGTAAATTTCAGAATTCTCTTTTAGGGCTTGCTGACGATTGTCTTCAACCATTTTTCTAGCATCTGTTTCATAAGCAACCTGCCATATGAGGTGAGCAACATATATAATTACTCTTAATCAGAGTTAAGCAATAAGTAGTACTAATATTAAACAAAATACTACTCCTCGCTAGAATCAATTTACATTGTTGAGAAAAATATGAAAATTAAATTACCACAAGAATTAGGAGATTCAGGAAGAAAACACAAGAAATAAGCTTAAGATCCATTGTATTTATGTTGAGTTCTTAATAAATTTTACTGAAGTAAGAGATATATATATATATAGTAGAGATGTAACTGAACCCCACCCCCCTCCCCCCACCTCCCCAAAAAAAAGAAGAAAAAGTCAAGAATGAAAATAATTTGGTATAAATTGATTTTGCGCTTGCATCACAGTTATCATATCATATTTATTCTATAAAGTGGGAAGCCCTCAATTTAAAAGTTTGGATTACGAAAATAACCATATAAAGTTAGACAACGTTGTTGCCCTATTAAACACATATTGCAGTACAATGTTCCTCTGCTATATATTAAGTGAATTGTTCTGATACAACACACCTCTTAAGAAAAATATTTTAAGTATAAAATTAAAGGTTTTTTTTTCCAATATTAACCTTTTAATTATTCCAAAAGTATTCTTGTAGAAAATGAAAAGTAGTTAAGAACCTCATTAAAAGGAAGGGTGAATATAGAAAAAAGTCTCCACAATTGTCTTGAATTTTAAAAAATCCACTTATTTTGTAATATCAAAAAAGAAAATCTCAACAATTGAGAAGATGCGAAGATGACCTTTCAAGGATTATGTTCTCAATCGGACAGTATTAAGCAAACCACAAGCAAAAGAAAAATAAGAACACACAGATTTACGTGAAAATTCTTGCTGGAAAAACTACGGGCAGAGGCAGAGGAATTCACTATAATGGAGAGAGTACAATTTTGGAGACGTAGTCATCCAAAATGACCCACTAAATGCACTTATATAATACATGCGTACAAATAATCCTAGGCCCAAAAACATACGGGTCCATATACCGTGGGGGTGAAGCCGCCGCACCCCCAACGGGATCAGTAATGGGCTCCGGGATCAGGCCCCTACACTACCACACATGGGTCAAACCGCGAAATTTTCAAGGTCGGATCAACAAAATTCGGGTCACAACTCTAACAAATTGAATTATGAGGTTAGAAAGAGAAACTTTGTACAGATTTTTTGTCATGGTCATATGATATTGGTTCTTTCCAACTTACAATAAAGAAGATTTAAAACGGATAGCTACTATTTGCGTAGAGATGATAAATGAAGCGGAATGGGGCAAAGCATGTAGGGTGAGGTCTAACAATCCCACAAACATATTTTAATTTCTCAATCTTGCATTATTTGTTTCAATTCACTTTGTTTCGCTCACCTATCTTAAGTTTCCTTTTACTTTATTATTTTTTTTTTTTTTTCTACACAGCTTTTTTTTGTTGAGAATTTTGATTATGCCCATATCATGGTATGGTAAACGTGTGAGAAGATGACCTTTTAAGGATTGGAATATGAGGTAAGAACCAAGTTGCACAGACTCTTTACTTTCCATGTCACACCCATGTCACATTTTTAAAAAATACACGGCCTTTATGAAAGAAAATTTAAGACGAATAGCTACTATTTGCATATAGATGATAAATGAAGAAGAATGTGGCACATCATGGAACGTGAGGTTTTACAATCCCAAAAATATAATTTAACTTGTAAGTCTTGCTTTTTTTGTTCTAATTGACTTCGTATCGCCCATCTCGACAGTTTCCCTTTTATTTATTCTCTTTTCTTTTTTGCACTTTTGACTTTTGTGTTGAGAATATTGATTATGAACGCATCATCGTGTAGTAAACATATGAGTAGATGACGTTTGAAGTATTGAATTGTGAGGTTAGAAAGAACAATTTGAAACAGATTTTTGGTATGCTGGTCGTGTAATATTGGTTCTTTTTAACTTACTTTGAAGAAGATTTAAGACGGATAGCTACTTTGTGTAGAGATGATAAATGAAGTGGAATGGGGTAAGGCATGGAGTATGAGGTCTTACAATCCCACACGTATAATTTATCTAGTCAGTCTTGCTTTCTTTGTTCAATTTATTTCGCGATGCCGATTTCGACTAAATTTCCCTTCTATTTTGTCTTTTTTTTTTGTGCAATTGTAATGGCAATCTTTTAATAGTACACCACATCTAACGGGACTTGATAAACACCTCTTTCGCCAAAAAATTAGTGTAAACCAGTAATTTATTTAAAGTATATATCATATATGTTGAATCCTTTTATCTTCTTTTTGTGAGTTACGTCTTTATATTTAGTACTCTTAGTGACATTCTGGCTCTATCAATAATGGAAGTCACAACTAACTCAAAAAATAATATATATTAATAATCTTACTTATTTAGATAATAATTTTTTTTTAATGCCAAATCATGGTACACACATGAAACATATGTGTTCAAACATTAGTAGTGTAGATAAATATAACGGGAATCCATCTGTGGGTATAATCCAAGTAAATTCGGCTTGTAATAGTTCATAAATAACACTAGAGATGTAAATTGCACTGAAAAAATCTCATACAACGAGATTGATTGAGAATACATGCACGTGATAATAAACCCAGGATTCCCCATTTGGGAGATCCCCTTCTCAACAAACTTGACCACCACTAAAGTAGCGTCAATCTCTCCATTACTATAACAAGTTAAGATAATCTGGGAATTCAACGAGAAGTAAATTTTTACCACCCCGTAGTATTCACGATTGGTACCACACTTATTAGCATGCTTAAAGAGCTAATAACCTGAAATTTTTCTAAGTTTTTGAAAGGACTTAGTCATATTTTAAGCTCCGGAACTTCAGTGATCCTTAAATCAATGTTCCCAACTCTGAGATGTAGATTTTTAAGTTGATTCAGGTTTAGGGATGTAAGGGGCATGTGTAGGAGAAGTTTCGGAATTTTCGGACGAGCGTAAGGGTATGTTTGGATCACAAAAATAGCAGCACCCCACGAAATGCCCGCGTCGCCCGCTCCATTTCGGTACTACGGAGCACGCATCGCGCGCTCCATTCCGGCGCTTCATAGCTCGTGTTGCCCACTCCATATCATGCTCTCGTAATTTTCCAGTTTCTGTTTCCGCGTATTGGAGGGCAATTAAGTCATTTACCTCACCCTAAACCATCTAAAACACTAGATTGAATCCCCCAAAGAGTAATAGTTATATTATTATTCCCTTTTTCTCTCCAAGTAAACCCTAAATCCCCAAAGATTAAGAATCACATTGTAAGATCCCTCAAAATTCTAAGTCAAATTAAGCTTCTTAAAGCTCCTTAAAAGCTCTAACACTTAGAATAATTTAGCTAAGTGTAAAAGACTTAGTCTTATTTTAAGCCTTCAAACTTTGGAGAATTATTTCATGACCTTCTCGACCTCCGGTTGTTGATTTTCAAGCTGCGTCACGATGGGGCAAGTCAATAGTACATCTCGGGTGAGTTTCAGAATTTTTGAAATCCATTTAGGGCATGTTTGGATTTCAAAATAGTAGCAACATGCGATTAGCGTGTGACGCACACTGTATTCCACACCTCAGGTCATGCGATAGAGCATGTGACGCATGCTTCATCGCACGCTGCCGAATTTTTCAGCTTCCAGCTCAGCGTTTTGAGGGAAATGTGGTCATTTTTTCTACTCCTATATAAGTCCAAAAACACGTAATTCAACTCTATTTCACCCAAATTATAGTGGTTTCTCTCAAAATCCCTCAAGAACAAGCTTAGGATTTTTAAGTAAGGATCCAAATTCAAGAATATCTTCGTAAAATCTTCGTAGAATCACGTACTAAGGTATGTCTAGTGTTCATTCATGGATTCCTTTCATCCATAAAGCTCAAGAACCCTATTTTAAGTTGTAAATCATGATGTTCATGTTGTGGATTGTTAATGTTCATGTGATTATTGTTATATGATTCCCAAGTTGGAATCTTTATATGTTTTTATGAAACTATGACAACATGTGAATTGAACTCCATGAATTTAGTGGTTTATGATGTGCAATTTGATGATTATACCTATGCCCTAAGTTGTGCATGTAAGGTGTTTGATAAAATGCCTAAGAGACTAGAAATTATGTGTTTCTGCTCAATTGTGACCCAAATTATAAATGCATGCTTCACCCTTGTGATCAAAATGACTTCTATGATTTTGTTGTGCATTATGAATGTTTGATGGAATGATCATGAGGCTAGTTGATGACATTATACACATTTCCATTCATGTATAAGATTATGATAACCATGTACTTTATGAAATCCCCAACTTATGTTATTATGAATTATGAACTTTAGTCCTATAATCAAGAAGTGTTGTGTCTTGTCAGTTTCATGCTATCGAGTTCGGGGGTACTTGTACCCGACAATTTAGTTGTGTGCCTAGATCCAGTGTCATGTTTTCACGATACCCTTAGTCAAACCATGATCAGTAGAATTCAGTCAGTCTCATGACTCAGGAAAAAATCACTAGACTCAGTATTAGTTCAGTAATCTCAGTAGTCTCATGAACTCATTCAGATAATAGAATTTAGTAATATTTCATTAGTCAACGGAATACAGTGAACTTAGTATAGTACAGTACAATATATTCAGTTCAGTGTCTATTCATATGGGAGTAGGATTGAACACCGGGTGAGTCCAAGGATGGAAACTCACCTACTAGTAGAGGGTGTGATTTTTAGAAGCAGTCCTTGCACTCCAGAACTACGTAGCCAGCGTAGGTTGAGATATCCTACCTGCTAGATGAGGGTAGATGAGGTGTCTTAACCTATTAGATAAGGATTCCTACCGTTCTCGTTAGAGTACCTGTTAGATGAGGGATCACTTATAGCTTATCCTTACCAGTGGCGTAGCATTGACACCCCTTTTAATTGGGGTTACAGATTAGACCCCAAAAACGCTCTAATAGCTTACTTAGGGGCATGTCGGTTAGATGACTACTTCCCACAGTCTTAGTATCAGTCTCAATAATAAAACTCAAATAGTTCTACAGAATCAGGACTGTTAGATGCAGTTAACTCAGTTCCGTACGAAACTTAGCTAGTTCCATCCGTATCAAGACTTTCAGATATAGTAACTTAGTTATCAGTCATATTAGTTATCATTAAACTCATGTCATCAATACTCAGACTCAATAATCATGTTATCACAATCTCAATTACAGTTATTTTGTATTCATGCATGTACTCACGTCCATGTTATTCAATCAGTTAGTATTGTTCGTGCATATGAACTCATGCATTCAGCCTACCTCACTTGCATACCAGTACATTCCACGTACGGACGCATACTTTTCTCTTGCGCTATGGTGTCTTATATCATAGATTCAGAAGTACGAGATCCAGAGCATAAGTAGTATTCCAGATTTTAACAGCCAACTTTAGCAGTGAGTCCTCATCATTCGAGGATGATATGATTATTTATTTATTTCATTATTTCAGTTTAGCTTTCAGTAGATGGAGTTAGTTGGGGGACATATCTTATCAACTCCTTATTCGGACAGTTTAGAGGCTTTCAGACTACAGTGTTTTCAGACTAGATTCAGACTTCAATATTTTCAGGTATTTACTTCAGTTTTGATATTGTGATACCTGTCACACCCCTTTTTTACCGAAAAAGATTTGATTTTAAGTTCAAAAGGGTATTTATTATTAAGTGGCAACAATGAAGATTTGTTTTGAAAAAGATTTTTTATATTCAAAACTCAGAGTCGCCACGTTGCATAATCTGGTGTGTCAAGTCACCTTTGGAAACCCTTTTCAGAACAGTTTTGACTCTTTAAAACTGGTTTGTGAACAGAGATTTTGGCTAAGAAATTTTATTGATCGAGGGGAAGGTGTTAGGCACCCCTCGATCTCGTGGTTCGATCACGATTGGTTGATGGAGCATATCGGCTAATTATGACATTACAAATGTATAAATCACACAAAATATAAGAAAACAATCAATCAAACATACAAAACAAAATAAATTCAAAATATAGTGTTCAGTTCAATTATACAGTCCAAAATAAAAAATGCAAAAAAATAAATCCTATTCTAATCTATACTAATCCTAATACGCTCCCGTGCTTTACCCAATGCCTCAGGCCTTGATCACGAGCCTCCTTTAAAAATATAATACATCGGGGAATTTCTCGGTGAATAAATACATAAAACCTCAGGGCATTTCCTGGCTAAATGAATACACTTATATCAAATGCGATAAACTAGAAAGAAACATTCACATGCATATTCAAACATTCAACCAAAAATACAAGTTCTGAATTCGCATACCTGAACCTACATTTGCCTATCCATTCAACATATCATAAATTTATCACATTGCAACAACATTCATGCTTATTTCGGATTAAACAAAAACAATAATAAATCAAAATCGATCTATATTCGCCCATGTTATCAAATTTCTCAATTCCACCCCATCTATCTTTGATTTTATCAATTACACCAAAAAACATTAGTCCAATTCATTTCACATATCACCGAAATCACATCATCAAGCACATAACCATAACATCATAATATCAACAAAATCTAACAATCATGATCATGCCACAGATAATCACAACCAATTCACCAAATCAAAATAAAGAAAAGAGAATGAGTTAAAGATAATGGACCTCGATAGAACTTTTTTTCGTCGATAATAAAGAAATCCCATTCCAAAATCCTTGAACAAGGAACCCCAATGATAAACGAACTAAAATCAGGATAGAGAGATCTAACCCAAAATGATCTGAGAACCGATGGACAATATAAAAATAAATGACTCTAGCCTGGTATCAAAAACCCCCAAAAGCACGATATTAGAAGACAAATCGCAAACAAAAGGAAGCCAAAGTCTCCGAAATCTAACTGAGAGCTGAAAATCAGTCCAAATCTGAGCTATGGTGAGCTTTGACGGACGATAGCTGACAGAAAAAGTTGGATTCCGGTGACTATGTTGCCGGAACGGTAACCAAAAACCATCTCTCCCTCACCCTTCTCACTCTATCTTCCTTTCTTATCATGTGTACAGTCCCAAGAATGGAGGAGCTGTCGTGTGGGTTTGTATTACCTTCTCTGTGTATAAAATTGTGAAGGAGAAAAACCCACTTTTCCCAAAATGCCCAAGAAAGAACGAAGAAAATGATTTTTTTTCGTGTCTCCCCCCGTGAGATTGTGTGCGTATGTATTATATAAAAATGATGAGGGTGATAGAATTTAGCGGTCTGTGTGTGTTTTCTCTTCTTTGAAATAGAAAAGTGATGTTAGGTAATTGTCAATTCTCTGAGGATGAGTCAGTGTTCTTGGGGAAATTTTAGTCAATCCCCCATTAAATGGAAAAACCGTGTCTAGATAAGGTTGGTGGAGGAGCGACGCATGGATAGGGGTGGGGGAGTATAGGGTGGTGATATGTCCTTTTTTTAATTGGAGAGGATGTTGGGATGTTTAAAATAAGATAAAATTTGTTAGAATTTGTTAAATAGGATAAAGATAAAAATAAATAAATAAATAAAATGATGAGGTGGTTATTTATTTTATTTTTCTTGTGGAAAAATTACCACTCAGATAGGATAATTGGTAAGATGGGGTAAATGGTAAAACTAAGTTGTGAAGGGACGAAATTATGTGTCTACATCTTTCCACCTTTGAATGTAAACACAAAGTGTTTTCATACAGAGAAGTAGACAACGGGATAGAATTTAGTCCCGGTTATTATTTGAAGGAGGAAATATAAGGAAGAAGGACAACCGAATCTTGACTCAGGACATCCTAACTACCTACGTTATAAGGGAATCAAGTGACAGGTATCTCAAAGGATTGGAGGAAGTGGACTATATCGAGTTGGAGAGTCGAGTGAGGTCCCGTCGAGGTTTCGGTCCGCAGCTATATTATTACATCAGGAATGAAAATTACAAGTTTAAAATATAAATGAAATTACAAAATCCTACCTATCTAGCTTCTTTTGAACTCCAGACTTAAGTTTCATCACCCTATTCTTCAGGCGGGCTCTTGACTTGTAATTTCTTCAAATTGTTGCTTGGCTTCCAATTACTTCACCCTGTTGTTGGACTTTCATTTATTTGCCCTGATCTTCAGGCGGGCTTCTGACTTACCATTTTTTACTTTCAATTTCATCACCCTGTTCTTCAGGTGGGCTCCTGACTTGTAATTTCTTCAAATTGTTGCTTGGCTTTCAATTTTATCAACTTTCAGTTTCACCACCCTGTTCTTCAGGCGGACTCCTGATTTTCAATTTTTATCACCCTATTCTTCAGGCGGGCTCCTGAAATCACATCAAAACTAAATAGAAAATTATCCCAAACAAAGATTATTATAAAGAGATTTCATTTGCCAGAAAAGTGAAGTTCCAAACACAAGGATTAAATTTTGCCCCAGTTTATCATCAAAGGACTTTTGTTAAAGTCACATTATTATAAGAATCAAGGAGAATGACTCAACTAAAAGGTGCTTCTTATAGGAATCAAAGGGAATGACTCGACTAAAAGATACGTCTTATAGGAATCAAAGAGGGATTACTCGACTAAAAGGTTTCTTTTATAGAAATCAAAGAGAATGACTCGACTAAAAGGTAAGTCTTATAGGAATCAAGGGGGATGAATCGACTAAAAGGTACGTCTTATAGGAATCAAGGGAAATGACTTAACTAAAAGGTACGTCTTATAGGAATCAAAGGGGATAAATCAACTAAAAGGTACGTCTTATAGGAATCAAGGGGAATGACTAGACTAAAGGTACGTCTTATAGGAATCAAGGGGAATAATGACTAAAAGGTACGTTTATAGGAATCAAAGGGAATGACTCGACTAAAAGGTACGTCTTATAAAAATCAAAGGGAAATGACACTACTAAAAGGTGAGTCTTATACGAATCAAAGGGAATTAATCGACTAAAAGGTACGTCTTATAAGAATCAAGGGAAATGACTCGACTAAAAGGTACGTCTTATAAGAATCAAGGGAAATGACTCGACTAAAAGGTATGTCTTATAGGAATCAAGGGGGATGAATCGACTAAAAGGTATGTCTTGTAGGAATCAAGGGGAATGACTCAACTAAAAGGTACGTCTTGTAGGAATCAAGGGGAATGACTCACCTAAAGGTACGTCTTATAGAAATCAAGGGAAATAACTAGACTAAAAGGTACATCTTATAGGAATCAAAAGGAATGACGACTAAAAGGTACATCTTATAGGAATCAAAGGGAATGACTCAACTAAAAGGTACTTCTTATATGAATCAAAGAAAAATGACTCAACAAAAAGGTATATTTTATAGGAATCAAAGGTTCAATTTAAGAAGTGTATCACCTAACAAATGAAAACTGAAATCCATGGACAAGAAAGTGTGTCTCCGAGGGATATAGGATGATGATTTTTTACCATGATTTGATTATCAAAACTGTGCAGCAACATTGCTTCCTGCATTTATAAATTCTAGGAATTCCAGCCCTTGATATTTATGCTCTGAAGTCCTTGCTTTGAAGGTAATATGTTTCCTGTTTCATTAAAGAAAACTTATAAGTTTAAAACATGGTGGCTATTTTTTGTCTTTAGCTTTTGCGGCGATCACTCTTTCCCTCATCATATTTAACCTTGCTTCCAACAATAGAATAGATCATTGACTTGCTGAATCATTGACCCAAACTCAGATTATTAAGAGTGACTGAAACAAACACAGTATCTCTTCTTTGCCATACTTCTTAGTTAGACCCTTTGAACCCTGGTATTTCCATGAGTTCCTCGACTTCTCTGTTGATAAAAATTTCTGCATGCCATTTTTTTCGGTTCATAATTATGTCTCTTTCATGTTCTAGCTTTTGTCTTGATTTGTGCAATTAAAGAAGTTGGTAGCCAGTTTTGAAATATTTTCTCACATTTTTTTGGACACGGACTTGACTCAAAGACAAGAAAAGAAAAAAGAACGACAATTCTTTATTTGGACAACTGACTCAAGAAAGATAAAACAAATATAAAAAAGAAAGAAAAGACAATGAATGTTCCCATTTGAAAAAAAGAAATGAAAAATTCATCTAAAACTGACAGTCAACTCTAATGATTATGCCATGCATTTTGGATTAAGCAGTTTGATCTTTTCATCCAAACTTTCTACCAATTGTTGTTGAGTTAATGGCCTTGAAACTGAGTTGCTTCCTTAGATCAATTGTATTTAAGACCTCATTCGGCTAGTGGCGCCTTGAAGGTTTTTTGCCAACAAGATTCTCTCATTTTCTTTTCCTCAGCTCACCATTGCCTTATGGTGTCTGTAAGGGTTTTTCACTAATGAGACTCTCTTATCTTTGTTTCTCTCAACTCACAGTCGTCTTATGGTGCCCGTGAGAATTTTTATCGATAAGAATCTCTCATTTTTATCTCTCTCGGCTTACCATCATCTTACGGTGTCCATGAAGGTTTTCACCAATAAGACTCTCTCATTTTTATTTATGTTTTGATTTTTTATGCTGAGGAAGACAAGTAGTTCCCAAATGTATTATTATATCCCTTGCATGCTTAGCCTTAACATACTCAAAGATTGATACTTGAAGTGAGGTTGGACTTACAACTTTTGGAATCGACCAAACAATGACGATTAACTCATACCCCAGTTTCTTTTGATTAGGCAATTCTAAATTATTGATTTGGTTGGACCGAGCCCAAAGTTGAGCAACCTACGTATCTCATCCCCCAAGAGAGAAGAATCAAGTCACGCGTAGTTCTGGCAGCTTCTTCTTTTGCTTGATTCTTATTTTTTTTCTTTTATTGAATCTTTTCTTTATGGGATTTTTTTACTATATTTTTCTTGACACTCTTCTATTTTCTTTTTCTTTTTGACATACTTTTGTCTTCTTCTTTTTTTCTGAAAAATTTTCTGACTCTATCTTGATTCCCAAAGAGGGGTACGAAAGAAAATAGAACTAAAGCTCAAACGGGGTAAACGAAGGATGACACAATGTTTGGATAGCAGAATGAAATGCCTTCATCATATCAATCCTTAAGAATGCAAGTACATAACATGCAACTGGAAAGTGGGAGATAAAGATCATGTATGACATTTTATAGCACTAACTTAACTGAGCCTGTGCATCACTACTTCTTCTGTGCTTTTCCAACATACAACTCCACCTTTGTTGTACATTTCCCATGTTGAAGGACTCATGACTTCGTGGAGTTGATTTCCATTCTATTGCTTTTGACATATGATCGCACATTCACTATTTGACCTAATTGAGATATGTCTTTCAATTGATGGCCAAGTTATTCTTGTGATTCTAAAAAAAATAATGGACTTAATTTCAAAGAAGGCTTCAACATGGTCACGAAATATCTCAGCACTCTACCTATTTTCTCAGATGCTTTTTAACCTTAACCCTCTAATTTCATGTTTCATGGTTAAATTGGAGTTTAAGATTTAGCTAAAAATTCCGTAGGCATGTCATATCAGTAGAGCCAACATAAAAATGTACTATGTAAAGAAAACAAACAAACAACTTAAAGTAAGACAAAACGACAAGGGACACCACATTCCTTTGAAAACAAAGATAGAAGGGTTTAAAAAAGACAACAGAGAAACAAAACAAGCTAGATTCCAAACTACAACCCTGAAATAATTTGAAAAATAGGAAAGAAAACAAAACAAACTACCAGACATCTTCATTGCAGGGAGAGGGCTGACTTCTCACTTGCTAATCTTGACAACTTAGCCACCGGTTTGCATATCAGCATGGCTAGAGTTTTCCTTACTGTCAATGTTTTGTACCATAACTGATCCATCTTGAATTATCTTTTCAATTTCTATTTTCAAATCTCAATAATTTTTAATACTATGGCCCTGAACATCACAATGATACGCACATCGTGAATTAGGATCAAAATTTCTTGAACCCGATTAAGAGTGTGCCTAAGGAGATGAGTGAGCATGCCCCACTGTACCAATCTCTGAAATAAAATGGCATACGAATCTCCAATTGGTGTGAAGCTATCTCTTGACTTCTACCTCATTTCATTGTTTGGCTTGGATTAAAAATTGAGCGTAGAAGAGCTTTGGTATATTTGTGGAGTTAGAGGATGACTTTGAGGAGTTGGTGCATGCCAATGTGGGTAAGATGGGGGTGGAACATGTGGTTGTGCATTATACACTAGATATGGAGGTGGAAAAATAGAGTATAATGGATTTTGGGAGAGATTATGTGGAACTTGAGCATGAACTTGGGTTTGAGCCTGAGAGTGATGACAACGGGGTCTTCTTGACCGTACCCGTTGTCCAACAACAATAGCAGACGCATCTTGCTCATTGTTTTTCTCCCCAACCCTTCCTGAATCCTTTTGAGTTGCTTGACTTGTTGTTTTCAATGTTGTAAAACTCACAATGCGACCAGTCTTAATTTTCTCTTCTATTATCTCCCTCATTTTAAGGACCTCAATGAACGGCTTGCCTAATGCAGGTAGCAATTGTTGATAATATGTTTCATCCCATGCTTGAATAAACACCTTCACTATCTTACTTTCTTTAATTGGTGGTTTTACCCTAGCAACTTGTTCACGCTATCTAATTGCATACTCTCTAAAAGTTGCAGTACTCTTTTTCTTCATATTAGTTAGGGATTTCTCGTCTGTAATCAACACCATATTGTATTGGAATTTTTGCACGAAACCATTAGCTAGGTCATCCCAACTATTCCACTTGTCAATGTCTTGGTCAACAAACCATTCTAAAGCTAGAACTGAAAGACTCTTACAAAAATATGCCATGAGTAATTCTTCCTTCCTTCCAGCACTCCTTATTTAGTTGCAATAGCGTCTCAAATGTGCTACAGGATCTCCATGTCCATCATACTTCTCAAACTTCAGTATTTTAAAACTAAGAGAAAGATGAATATCTGGAAACATGCACAGATCTTTATATGAGACACTTTTGTACCCTCCAAGTCCTTGCAAGTTGTTCATAGTCAGTTCCCAACTTCTCAATTTTTTGGTTATTTCCTTTTTTTTCTTCTGTCATAAACGGTTTCAGAATCGAGAGAAAATTCAAGTTGATGGGTATAGCCATATGGACTAGTCGACTTAAATATGGGCTCAATAGCATGATGCTGATTAGAAAAAATATTCAATACAGGCTCTCTTACAGAGTAGGGAAACACAACCGTTGGATGGACATTAGAATCAGGTTCAGGCGGGGGTGGGGCTGCAAAAGCATGAATAACAGGTGGAGCTGAGCCTGTGGTAATTTTGTGTTGAGGAGTGAGGAATAAACATGGGAAGTGTTTGGATGCTGTCGCTCTGGAGTAGATCCTAAGTTATGTTGTGGCATGTCAACAACAATGGGAATTTATGCATATGAAACGGGAGAAAACTAGAACGATATTCCATATAATCATTGGAAAATGGAGGAGCCGGCAACCCATTAGCCCAAGCTCGATGTATTTCTATCATTTGCTGCCTTAATTTTTAAATTTCTTCATCAACCTCTAAATTCTCATTCCCCGAACTCTCTATCTGATTAGTGACCTCAACCTCGGTATTCCTATTGCCCATAACTTTCTCTTCGACTAGGTGCAATATGGAGGACCCGTCAAAATACCACAAACCAACCACCTTAAACTAACAGGACAAGAGATAGAAAATGCATTAGAGTTCAACACTTTCTCAAAACCTTTTTTTTTATTTTTTGAAAACATCACCAAACCCAAGAAGGGCGCTTACATATCTCACCCCCGAAAGGGGAGAATCAGGTGTCTGTAGTTCGTGAAGTCTTGCCAGAATGGCCAATCAAAATCTTTTTCTTTTTTTTTCTTTTTCTTGAAACTTTAAGAAGAAAAGAAAATAACAATTTGTCAAAAGAATTGATGAAAATCTTTTTGATTTTTATAGCTTTAACATTCCTATACAAAATGAAATCTATGATTACCAAATAAAATCTTTTTGGGTTTTCAATTTTGCATTTGAGAAAAATCTTTTTGTAGTTTTATTTTAAGCATGTATATGACCCCTACTCTAAATGAAAAGTGTAGAAAATCTTTTTTTAATTTTTTTTATTCCTATACAAAATGCAACCTATCATTACCAAAGAAAATCTTTTTGGATTGTCAATTTTGAATTTCATATGAAAAATGAAAATTGAAACAATTAAATAATTTTTTTCTTTTTGCAATTTTCTTTTAAAGAAGTATATGACACCTACTCTAAATGAAGAGTGTAGAAAATCATTTTTTTGGATTTTTCAAATAAGATCTCCGAACCCACAATAGGCTGCCTACGTATCTCACTCCTGAGAGAGGAGAATCAAGGGTGCATAGTTCTTCCAGATTGTACAGTTAATGGTTAAATAACAAACTAGACCCTTACTTGAGAGATACGACCATAGATAGACGAATAAAATCTTTTTTGGATTTTTAGTTTGACACTTCACATAAAAATGACACCAACAACTATAAAACAAAAATCGTTTTGGTATTTTCGTCATATGAAATGTACAAAACTTCTACCATTTTTTTTTTTGAAAATTTTCCTTAAAAAAAAAAAACTCCTATTGAAAAAATGTTTTTGGAGTTTTCGAATTATGAACGCATGCTAAAGGAATCAAAAAAAAATCTTTTTGATGCTTTTTTTTTGACAAATGGTTGCAAAAGGTTAAACTTTTTTTTTTTTTTTAATTTTCGGATTGTGAAGAACAAAAGCCATGAAAAACTCTAAAAACGCCGAAACTCTTTTTTCTCTTTTTTCAAATACACCTTCCTTAACTCTAGAACATGCATCTCGCAAATCACTCCGTTAAATGACATTGTCACCCTAAAAAATGCAAAATTTAGCACGTAGCAATGCTTTTAAGGTGAGTCTCCTATGTAGGACCAAGTGGGTCCCATTAGGTCTCAATATGATGCAGATAAGAATGACCTAAAGGCTGACCTACGCTGAGGTCCACTAACAAGGCTGTTCAGGGGAGTGTATGGTCGATAGTGGCTGCGACAGTGTTTCACCCACTCCATACGTCCGATGGCTCCCCCTTCTAAAATAAGGGTGACCCAACTAGAGTTCATGTACACAACATGCACTCCGAGACTTGTTGGGGAAAGAATTGACTCGGATTATGCAAATGATGCCAGATATAAAGTAGTAACACATAAATAAAGACTATAAACACGTAGCACGTAAGCACCCATCAATGATAAAATAAACACAAAAACTAACACAAACAATATTTATAAACCCACGATGTCAAACTAAACCAATACAACTCCAAAAAATAAGCTCGAATTCTGAAAAGTCCCAAGCAGAGTCGCCAGAGCTGTCATACCCCTTTTTTAATAGAAAAAGATTTGATTTTAAGTTTGAAAGGATATTTATTATTAAGTGACAAAAATGAAGATTTTTTTCGAAAAAGACTTTTTATATTCAAAACTCAGAGTCGCCACTTGACATAATCTGGTGTGCCAAGTCACCTTTGGAAATCCTTTTCAAAACCGTTGACTCTTTAAAATTGATTTGCGAACAAAGATTTTGGCTAAGGAATTTTATTGACTGAGGGGATAGTGGTAGGCACCCCTCGATCCCGTGGTTCGACCACGATTTCTTGATGGAGCATATCGGCTAATTTTTACATTACAAATGTATAAACCATACAAAACACAAGAAAACATTCAATCAAACACATGAAACAAAATAAATTCAAAATATAGTGTTCAGTCTAATTATACAGTTCAAAATAAAAAATGCAAAAAAATAAATCGTATTCTAATCTACACTAATCCTAACAACGCTCCCATACTTTACCCGATTCCACGGGCCTTGATCACGAGCCTCCTTCGAAGACATAATACATTGGGGTATTCCCCGGTGAATAAATACATGAAACCTTGGGGCATTTCTAGGCCAAATGAATACACTTGAATCAAATGCGATAAACTAGAAAGAAACATTCACATGCACATTCAAACATTAAACCAAAAATACAAGTTTTGAATTTTTTTTCCTGAACCTATATTTGCCTATCCATTCAACATATCATAAATCTTTCATGTTGCAACAACATTCATGCTTATTCCGGATTAAACAAAGAAAATAATAAATCAAAATCGATCTATATTCGCCCATGTTATCAAATTTCTCAATTCCACCCCATCTAGCATTGATTTTATCAATTACACCAAAAAAAATTAGTCCAATTCATTTGACATTTCACCTAAATCACATCTTCAATCACATAACCATAACATCATAATATCAACAAAATCCAACAATCGTGATCATGACACACATAATCCCAACCAATTCACCAAATCAAAATAAATAAAAGATAAATGAGTTAAAGATAATGGACCTCGATAGAACTTGTTTTCATTGATAGTAAAGAAATTCGAGACTGAAATCCTCGATCAAGGAACCCCAACGACAAATGAACCAAAATCAGTATAGAGGATCCAACCCGAGCATATTTGAGAACCAATGGACAATCTCAAAATAAATAATTCCATCCCGGTATCAAAAACCCCAAAAAGCACGATATCGGAAGACAAATCGCAAATGAATGGAAACCAAAGTCTCTAAAATCTAACTAAGAACTGAAAATTAGTCCAAATCTGAGCTCCGATAAGTTGTGACAGACGAAATCAGACAGAAAAAGTTGGATTCTGGTGACTGTGTTCTGGAACAGTAACTAAAAATCGTCCCTCCCTCACCTTTCTCACTCTATCTCCCTTTCTTATTGTGTGTACAGTTCTAAGAATGGAAGATTTGCCGTGTGGGCCTGTATTTCCTTCTCTATGTATAAAATCATAAAGGACAAAAAACCCCTTTTCCCGTGAATGCCCAAGAAAGAACAAAGAAGATGATCTCTTTTTTTCGTGTCTCCCCTCTTGAGATTGTGTTCGTATATATTGTATAAAAATGGTGAGGCTGATGGAATTTAGTGGTATGTGTGTGTTTTTTCTTCTTTGAAATGGAAAAGTGATGTTAGGTATTTGTCAATTCTCTGAGGATAAGTTTGTGTATAGATAAGGTAGGTAGGGGTGTGACGCATGGGTAGGGGTGAGGAGGTATGTGGTGGTGATGTGTCCTATTTTAATTGGAGAGGTTGTTGGGATGTTTAAAATAAGATAAAAATAAATAAAATGATGAGGTGATTATTTATTTTGTTTTTTCTTGTGGAAAAATTACCACACGGATAGGAAACGTGGAAAGATGGGGTAAACGATAAAACTAAGTTGTGAAGGGATGAAATTATGCGTCTACAACACGACCTTATTGAGATATGATTTTATCAGATGTTTTATTCAGTTTTAAACCTTATGGCATGTTTCAGCCTACTATTTCTGCGTTTTACAGTATATTATGTAGTGTTCAGGTATGGATGTCAGTCATGAGTTAACTTGTGGTCCTTCAGGGTCATGAGCACCGTGTATCATTACAGGTACCAGATTTGGGGCGTTAAAAACTTGGTATCAAAGCCTAAGGTTCAACAGTGTCCTAGGAAGTCTGGAAGCCACATCTAGTAGAGTCTTGTGCATGGGTATGTAGCGCGCCACATTTATGTACAAGAGGCTATGAGATGTTTTAGGAAAAATTTATCTTGTTTAAATATTTATGTCATGCCAGTGAGTATAATCTCAAATTTAATCTCTCAGTCTAATCCTCTACTCTTCCGTTATATAACATGCCTCCCGAGAAGAGAATTGGAAATCAGTAAGCCCCTCAGCCTAAAGATCCTTTGGGTGAACATGTCTCTCATGCAGAGTTCAGAGATGCTTTCACTACTCTTTCTCAGTCAGTTGCTGCTCAGAATAAATGACCATCTATTATTCTGGCCAACCCAATGGCTAATTAAGATGCAACCAGGATTTAGGACTTCACCTGAATGAATCCTCTATCCTTTTTTGGTTCTAAGTTAGATGATGTCCCTCAGGAATTTCTCGATCAGGTTTAGAAGGTTATGGATATCATGGGGGAGTCAGCTATTGAGAGTGCTGAGCTAGCTGCATATCTGTAATGCCCCAAAAATGGGTCCTGAGACGTCACACGGTGTTTAAGGCTACAAGTAGCCTTAAGCTAACCCTTTGAGCCTGCTATTACATATAAATCTTATTAAAAGACAATTAAATCAAAAACTGATATTGTCATATCATAACCAAGAAAAATACAAAAAGAATACTTTGTCCGAATGGACCCAAATACTAAAAATCTTAATATCTGACAATCTGGTAAACTAGCCTGACCAAGCCTCTACTGCTGACTAAACTAGAGAGCCATTGGGACAGATCCCCAGCTAACTCAAAATAAACTAAAAGCAATAGAAACATCTACTCATAATAAAGAAGCATCTGAAGACAGGTCCTCAAATCATGAGGACTCACCACTGTAGAGATATAGGGAATGTGCTCGGGAAAACTCACTGATGATGCTGGGACTGAGCACCTGAACCTACATCACGAGTAAATGTAGCACATAGACAGGTTTGCGGATCAGTACTTTGGGAATGTACTGAGTATATGGGGGTGCATGCTATATATATAAAACAGTAATAGCAAAAGCTTTTCAAATCATGCATGTCAGTTGTAAATAGCTCATATAGCTTCATGAAATCTGCGATCATACGTAATAAATAGTAAAGCATAGAAAAATCTGAATAGCATGAGCCATTACACTAAATTCAAATATCAAGGTTCTTCTCTTGTTCTTAAATCAAGTTAGCTAAGTGAAATCTGGAATATAGTTCATATAGTAAATCTGTATATAAAACCTTTTAAATCATTAACTGCCTAAGGAAAAGAGGACGTCTATTTGGGAGGTTCTTCTAACCGACATATACACCATGTGAGTATCCATGATATCCCATGACTTTTCCCCATAAGGTTATGGCTACTCTACCCTTGCCATCGGAATAGAACAATCTCATCTCAGTGATTACTATCTCAATTATCCACATATAGTGGAAGTCAATGTCTCAACCTACGGTGGCACGTAGTTTTGGGGTATGAAATTGTAGTAACATGCCCGACTTGGTGATAAATACTACTCCCAATACTATGCTCAAAACTCAAGGAAATCCACTTAAAAGTAATCTCATACTTTAGAAGGAAATCAATAGTAAAGTATTGTATTCTCTTTCGTAAAGTGGATTACATCTCATCGGTGACCAAAAAGGTCAAATCTTTCTAAATTATTTCAAAGTAGTCAAACATGATTGCATAAAGCATATAAATTCTCAAATCAATATTCTGAATGGGAGTTCAATGACCCATATATCAATACTTAGTCAAAACATTTCAAGATTCATGCTTTATATCATAAGCTTGTATAATTTATATGGAAATTTAGAAATTTCAGCTTTAAGCATAATTTAACATCAAATCATGGAATTTATCATCTAGGAAATGAAAAATATCATAGTTTATTGAACAAGAACAAAGGATATAAATTACTATCTCAAATTTATAATAAAGCATGAAAAATCATGTATCTTTATAAAGTAATGCAAATTTTGTACACAAGAACGAAAGAATGTTCTTGTTTAAAGCCCCACATACCTTAAACTTTAAGCTTTGGATGAAATTTTGGCTTTGGAACTCTATTCACAAAAACAATGAGTGCTTCTTGTAGCCCTCGGAATGGGAAAACTGAATCTCCAAAAATTAACGAACACTCACAGTTGAATCTTGAGATACTTGGTTTTTTATGTTGAAACCCTAATGAATGTTTTTGGTGATTTTGAGATATAATGAGCTTATTTTAGTATTCTAGGGATTAAATCTCATGTTAAGGAGGATAAAAGGGATGGAAAAGTACCATATTACCCTTAATGAGTTGGAGAAGGAGTGCAAAAAATAGCCTGGGGAGATTGCTAGGGCGTCGCCCCGCCTAGAGCACCAGAGTAC
The DNA here is from genome assembly GCF_002878395.1 of Capsicum annuum. Taxonomy (NCBI): domain Eukaryota; kingdom Viridiplantae; phylum Streptophyta; class Magnoliopsida; order Solanales; family Solanaceae; genus Capsicum; species Capsicum annuum. The sequence goes on from NC_061115.1 coordinate 15,791,974, forward strand.
CAAGGGAAGCACCTTGGCTAAAGCGATGGGGAAGCCAGGGCGGCACCCCTCTTAGAACGGTAGAGCACCCTGGGCGGTGCCCCCTTATCGCCTTGAGCTACTGGAATGCAACACCAAATATGCCCTTAGACTCATCTAAAAATTCCAAAACTCACCCAAGACGTACTACAACCTTGCCCCATCATAACATAACAAAAATATCAAGGAACGGAAGTGGGGAAGGTTGCAAAATAATTCAACAAAGATTAAGGGTCCAAAAATAATCTAAGTGTTGGAATACTTAGCAAAATTTCTAAGTGTTAAGCTTCCAGTGACTCGTTTTGAAGGCTCAAATAATGAGGTAACTTTACGGGGTCTTTAAATATCAGTTGCAGGATATTTCTCACACTTGGTTCAAACAGTGGAAAGCAAAAAGGGCCAGAGATATAGGGCCTATAGAATGGGAAGAGTTTATCACCACATTCTTAGATAGATTCTTTCCCCAAGAGCTAAGAGAAGATTAGATGTTAGAATTAATCAACCTTGGTGGGGAAACATGATGGTGAAAGAGTATTCTCATAAGTTTACTCAATTAGCCAGATATGCTCCTCATGTGGTTTTAGATAGTAGAGCTAAGATTAGTAAATTTGTTTCAGGGGTAAATGATAGTGTGGTCAATGAGTGCAGATCTATGATATTGAATAGTGACATGGATATAGCAAGGCTTATGACCCATGCTCAGTAGATAGAAGAACAAAAGATTAAGATGAGAGAAAAGCAGAATAAGAGAGCAAGGATAGGTAGTTTCAAATTTGCTCAGCCTAAGTCAGAAGGAGAGAACTGTTCTCAGTTCCATCCTAAGTAATCAATTCCAGCTCCATCTTCAGCTATTTCTCCAGTGCTAAAATTCAGATACGACAGTAGAGATAGAGCGCCAGGCTCTAAGTCTCAGGGCAATATTAGCAGTGCCCGCCCCTATCCTCTTTTCCATACTTATAGAAAGCACTATCGGAGTACTTGCAGGGCTGGCAGTGGTGTTTGCTTTGGATGTGGCAAGCCAGGTCACCGAGTCAGAGATTGTCCTCAGCCAGGTCCTTAGGGTCAGCATAACCGTTCCTCAGTTTAGTCCGATCTCCCGAATCAGCAAGGTACCACCTCCAGTGCTACTAATGGGCAATGCCTAAATATATTTTATGCTCTTCAATCCTTGTAAGATCGGGTAGTGATGTCTGTTTCAGTTGTGGAAAGCCAGAGCACAGAGTCCGATATTTTCCTCAGACAAGTTCCCAGCATCAGTACAACTATTCCTCAGCTCAGTTCAGTTACCCAAATCAGTAGGACACCACCTCTAATGCTACTAGTGGGCAACACCCAAATTGAATTTATGCTCTTCAGTCCTGAAAAGATTTGGAAAATTCTTCTGATGTGGTTACTGGTGTGTTACAGATCTTACATATACATGTTTATGCTTTGCTAGATCCAGGAGATTCTTTGTCTTTTGTTACTCCTTACATAGCAGTTGGTTTTGGAGTCAGTCACAAAATTCTAGATGAGACCTTCTCAGTCTCTACCCCAGTGGGTAAAACCATTATTACCCGATGGGTATACAGGAACTGTCCAATAATTATATCTCAGAAAGTCACTTTAGCAGAATTATTTGAATTAGAGATGACTGATTTTTATGTCATTCTCGGCATGGATTGGCTTCATTCTCGCTATGCCACAGTTAACTGTAGAAATAGAATAGTTCAATTTTAGTTCCCAAATGAACCTGTCCTAGAGTGGAGTGGTAGTATTTCAGCATTTAGAGGTCAGCTTGTTTCCTACCGTCGGGCAAGGAAAATGATATCTAAGAGATGTGTCTATATATTGTTAATGTTAAGGACTTTAATTTCAAAATTCCCAGTCTTGAATCAATCCCAGTAGTGAATGAATTCTTAGATGTCTTTCCCGAAGATCCTTCAAGAATTCCTCCCAAAAGGGAAATAGACTTCGGCATTGATCTTCTTCCAGATACTTAGCCTATATCTATTCTACCATACAAAATGGCACCAGAAAAACTCATAAAGTTGAAAGATCAGTTGAAGGATCTCTTAGACTAGGGATTCATCAGGCCCAGTGTTTCCTTATAGGGTGCACCAGTCCTATTCGTGCACAAGAAAGACAGTTCTCTCAGAATGTACATTGATTGCCGTCAGCTCAATAAAGTCATGGTTAAGAACAAGTATCTACCTCCCAGAGTCGATGACTTTTTTGACCAACTTCATGGTGACATCTACTTCTCCAAGATAGACCTTAGATCAGGCGACCATTAGCTTAGAGTCAAAGAATGTGACATTTCAAAAATAGCCTTCTGTACTCGATATAGTCACTTTGAATTCTTAGTCATGTCCTTTTGTCTTACCAATGCCCCAACAGCTTTCATGGACGTGATGAACCATGTGTTCAAGCAGTAGTTGGACATGTTCATCATAGTATTAATAGATGATATCTTGGTCTATTTCCGCAGTGAGCATGATCATGCAAACCATCTCAGAACAGTATTGCAAACTCTAAGAAATCATTAGTTGTTTACCAAATTCAGTAAGTGCAAATTTTGGCTAAGTTAGTAGCATTTCTTGTTCATATCATTTTTGTTGATGGCATTAGAGTTGACCCTCTAAAGACCGAAGTAGTAAAAAACTAGCCTTGCCCTGTCTCTTTTTCAGATATCAAAAGTTTCTTAGGTTTCGCTGGCTATTACAGTTAGTTTGTTGAGAGATTTTTTTTATTGCATCCCCTATGTACAAATTGACTCAGAATAAAGTCAAGTTTCAGTGGTCAGATCCATGCGAGAAGATTTTTTAGGAGTTAAAGACTCGACTAACCTCAGCTCCAGTCTTAGCTCTTCCGGATGGTTCAGATGGATTTCTAGTATATTGTGATGCATCCAGAGTAGGTTTAGGTTGTGTCCTCATGTAGCATGTATGGTCATGGACTACTCCTCCAAACAGCTTAAGCCCCATGAGAAGTATTGTCCTACTCATGACCTTTAGTTATTAGCCGTAGTATTTTCCTTAAAGATTTGGAGGCATTATCTATACAAAGTTCATGCAGATGTCTTCATAGATCATAAAATCCTTCAGTATGTATTCTCTTAGAAGGATCTTAACCTTCGTCAGAGAAGGTGGTTAGAGCTCTTGAAATATTATGACATGAGTGTCCTTTATCATCCGGGCAAGGCCAATGTAGCGGCCTATGCTCTTAGTAGACTGTCTATGGGTAGTTTTGCTCATGTTGAGGACAGTAAGAAGAAGTTAGCTCAGGAAGTTCATTAGCTTACCCGACTAGGTTTCCTCCTAGTTGATTCAGCAGAGGGTAATATATGGGTTCAGAGTAGTTTAGAATCATCTCTAGTTTCCAAGGTAAAAGAAAAATAGGACAGAGATCCTAGTCTTTTTAAGTTAAAATAGTCAGTCAAAGATCAGAAAGTAGAGGATTTCTTCCAAGGGAGAGATGGTGTTTTGTATTTTCAGGGTCATCTGTGGGTTCTTGGTATAGATGACTTGAGGCAACAAATTCTTGAAGAAGAGAACGATGCGCGCTACTCTATTCATCCAAAGGCCATAAAGATTTACCATAATTTGTGGGAGATCTATTGATGGAGTGGGATGAAGAGAGATGTTGTAGAATTTATGGCTAAGTGATCTACATATCAACAAATTAAGATAGAGCATTAGAAGCATAGTGGGTCCATGCAGGATTTTAATATTCCCACTTGCAAATGGGAAAAAGTGAACATGGACTTTGTCACTGGTTTGCCTCGTACTCGTCATCAACATGATTCAGTTTGGGTTATTGTATATAGGATGACCAAATTAGATTATTTCCTTCCAGTCCATACCTCTTATTCAGCTGAGGATTACACCAAGCTCTATATCACGGAGTTGGACAGATTACAGGGTGTTCTATTTTCTATTGTCTCAAATAGAGGTACCCAATTCACCTCTCATTTCTGGAAAGCATTCTAAAAGGGTCTTGGTACACAAGTTCACCTTAGTATAGCCTTTCATCCTCAGATATATGATCAAGAAAAAAGGACCATTCAGACCTTAGAAGATATACTGCGAGCATGTATAATTGATTTGAAGGGAAGTTGGGATGACCACTTTCCTTTGATTGAGTCTGCATACAATAACAACTATCATTCCAGCATTAAGATGGCTCCATTAGAAGCTCTCTATGGTAGGAGATGCAGATCTCTAGTTGGTTGGTTAAAATTTAGTGAGGCCTTAGTTATAGGGCCTGACTTAGTATTAGATGCCTTAGAAAAAGTCCAGTTGATCAGAGAAAAACTTTGGACTACTCAGAGTCGATAGAAGTCGTATACAGATGTTCGTAAAAAGGATGCTGAGTTCGAGATTGGTGAAATTGTTTATCTAAAGATCTCTCCCATAAAGGGATTGAAAATGTTTGGAAAGAAGGAAAAGCTCAGTCCCCGATATGTTGGTCCCTTCAAAATTCTCAGTCGCTTCAGTAAAGTATCTTATGAGCTCAAGTTACCTTCAAATCTAGCTTTAGTTCATCCAGTCTTCCATGTATATTTGATCGAGAAGTGCATGGGTGACCCAGTAGTTGTAGTCCCTATTTAGAGCATAGATGTTTAGAACAGCCTCTCTTATGAAGAGATTCCAGTCGAAATTCTTAACTATCAGAATCATAGATTGAGGAACATAGAAGTCCTTATAGTCAAAGTTCTTTGGTGGAATCTATCCATTGACGGAGCTACTTGAGAAGAAGAAGTAGATATGCAAACCAAGTATCCTCACCTCTTCTCCGATAACTCAAACTCAGCTCAAGGTAATTGCTTTCCTTAAAGCTTTTCAGTTTCATGTCCATATTTTAGTTACAAGCTTAGTATTCATTTCATGTTTAGATTCCCATTACAAATTTGGTATTAAATAACATTGCGTATTCAGTCATGCATTCATATATCATCTCAGTCATAAAAAATCATGCATCAGATATGCGTTCTCATTGTGATAAAACCCAGTTAATTATAACACTCAGTCATGCATTCATGAATCATTTACACATGTATCAGATATGCATGTTCAGTATGATATATTTAACTTATCAATCATAATTCTAGACACCTAATTTCGTCCCTCCCCGATATCATTTTTACCTATTGTTTACCTTATCCTACCGTGTACCCTCACCCGTGTGATAATCCCTCCACAAAATGACAAAAATAACAACCCCCTAACTAACTTTGTTTTATCCTAATATTCTAACAACCCATCCAATTAAAAAACGACACCTACCTACCCCATCCTAACAAACTCTACCCCACCTCACCACTACCCTCTACCCCACGTGATCCAACCTACCTCACCACTACCTACACTCACCTCATATATACACAAAAAGGGATATATTGATAAAAATTCATTGATTAAAAAAGAGGAGAACACTAAAAAGAAAAAGGAATTCATCATCAACAATACAGATATTAGATATTATAGAGGGGATCTTCCCCTTTTTCCATTTCTTTAATTCACACAACAAACAAAAAAAAACTAGGGGGACTTTCTTTGATTTTTATTTTTTGGAGCGTCATCATCATCTTCATAGAAGAACACGAGTGTAGACATGGATGAACTTGATTTTTCTTTTTTTTCTTCTCCAAGAAATCGACCCTCACTAATGCTCACTAATCTCATACACACACTCATTACTCATAGACAAACATACACCCACACAGTAAGTACGACAACGAGAATATGAGACTCGTTTGATGGAATTCGGCTGCAGAATAAGATAAACGGCCAACTCCTTCTTAATCTTTTCATTGCAACCTCGACGCCAGAATCAGTCGTCTTTGTCGATTTGCTTGAGTCAGTCTTAAGATCTCTGAATTTTGTTATTTTTCTTTGGATTTTGTACGAGATCTGTTCAAAATTAGTTTGTCTTAGTCGATTTTGTCACTATTAGTTCATCGGAGCTCGGTTATCGACTTCAGTTTCTCTGTTGGGATAGTTAGGGCGATTTCAGCGGGGGAGGTTTCGTTCGAGGTTATGAGTTTGGGTTTTTCTTAAACATTATTGTCACAAAATCGTCTCTTCAAAGGATACTGTCAGGACTCCGTTGATTTATTTTGGGCAATTTTGGGTCTCAGTTCTAAGATCACGAAGTCATTTCGTGGAAGGTCCATTTCTAATCTTTGCCCTTTTTATTTTCTTGTTATGGTATTTAGTCGGTGGATGTTGTGATAGTGCATTGTTTGTTGATTGGACATTTTGGTGATTGGTGCTGCTTTATCTGAATAAGTAGCCGTTAGTATGAAATAGATGATGATATGGATGGATAATTGTGCTCGTGTTTCAAAAACTATCATGTATGGATGTGGGGGATTGGAATTGCAAACTAATGAAGTAATGTGAATTGTTTGGTTGGACCTGAAATTGAAAATTGACGAAAAGTTTAGATTCGGATTAATTTTGATTTATTGTTGATATGAAATGTGATAGAATTATGTCTTTAGTCAAGAATGGATATGCAAATGGTAGGTTCGGGTAGGCAAATTTAGGGATGGTGGATTGATGACATGTTTGAAATATATGTTGGAATGGTTTTGTTTTGTCGCATTTAATTCAATTATATAATTTGGCCGGGGAATGCCCCAAAGTATCTGTATATAGTTATTCACCGGGGAATTCTTCGAGGTATCATACACTCAAAGGACGTTCGTGATGAAGTCCCGAGGCGTCAGGTAGAGCATTAGTTTAGAATTAATGTAGCATAGGTTTATATTTTTTACATTTTTTATACTCTGGACTGTATAATTGGACTGGACATTACATTTTAGATTGTTTTGTTTTGTTTATCGTTTGATTGTTTTGCGTGCTTTTGTGTGGTTTATACATTTCATAGTGTCAAAATAGTCGATACACTCTACTAAGCAACTGTGGTTGAACCACGGGATCAAGGGGTGCCTAAGACCTTCCCCTCGGTCAACAGAATTCCTTAACCGAAGTCTCTGTTTGCAAACCAGTTTAAAGAGTCAAATGGTTTTGAAAAGGATTTTCCAATGGTGACTTGGCACACCAGATTATGTCAAGTGGTGACTCTGAGTAAAAAATGTAAATAATCCTTTTCCGAAACAAATTTTCATTTCTTGTCACTTAAATAATAAAACCCTTTCGAACTTAAAATAATCATTTTTTAGAGTACGTAAAAAAGGGGTATGACAGCTCTGGCGACTCTGCTGGGGATCTATGACAAGTTTTCAGAATTCGAGCTATTTTTGGAGTCATATCAGCTTTGTTTGGCATTTCGAGTGTATAATCTTGTTTGTGATTTTGTTTGTGTTATTGTTTTCACTTTTGTGCATTTTTTGTGCTCTTTGTTTATAGTATTTATCCTATGTGTTACCACTTTTATATCTGTCATCATGTGTCTACAACCCAGGCCTTCTTTCTGCGACAAGTCCATAGTACACGTGTTGTACACGATCTCTAGTTGAGTCACCCTTATTTTAGGGGGGAGCCGTCGGTGTTATAGAGTAGGTGGAAAGTAAAGCATCCACTATCGACCATATGCTCCCCCGAACAGCCTTGTTAGTGAACCACAACGTAGGTCAGCCTTTAGGTCATGCTTATGTGCATCATACTGAGACCTAGCGGGACCCACATGGCCCTTTGTAGGAGAATCACCTCTAAAGCATCCCTACGTGTTAACTGTTCCATCTTTAAGGGTAACATGGTCGTTTGATGGACTGATTTGAAAAAAAAAATTGTTAGGAGTAAGGTGCTTAGGCAAAAACAAAAAAGAAAAAAATAGAAAAAGTGAGTTGAAAAGTATGAAGCAAAAGGAGTGTCGTAGTTTATTTTAGAGTTCTTATGGCTTTTGTTCTTTACGATCCAAAAACTCAAAAAGATTTTTTTTATGTTTTGCATTTATCTTCTCAAAGTACCGTAACTTCAAAAAAAAAAACAAAAAAAAAATGAAAAAAAAAAGTTTGTTTGCCTATTCTACTTATTTGTCAAAAATAAAAATACCAAAAAGATTTCTTTTTTCTTGTTCATATTTGGTGGTGTCAGTCTTAGTTAAAGTGTCTAGCGGAAAATCCAAAAGTTTTTTTTCATTTGTTTTTGATAGTGTCTCTTAAGTTAGGGTCAATTTATTAGTTAATCGTTAATTGTCCAATCTAAACGAACTACGCATCCCTGATTCTCCTCTTTCGGGGGTGAGATACGTCGGCAGCCTATTGTTGGTTCGGGGATCTTATTTAAAAAATTCAAAAAAAATAAATAAAAAATTTCTTCACTTTTAATCTAGAGTAGGTGTTTCATACATGTCTTGAAAATAAAAATTAAAAAAAAAATCCTTACTAGTTGTAGGTTTTATTTTTGATTGATCTTATTCCAAAAAAAATTCAAAAAAAGATTTTCTTTACTCTTTATTTAGTGTAGGTGTTTCATATACATCTTCAAGAGAAAACTACAAAAAAGATTTTCCTTTAATAGTTTCAAGTTTCATTTTCATATGAAATTCAAAATTGAAATCCCCAAAAGATTTTTCTTTGGTAATCATAGGTTTCGTTTTGTATAGGTATTTTAAAAGTAAAAAAAAATGCAAAAAGATGTTCGTCAATTCTTTTGACAAATTGTTATTTTCTTTTCTTCTTAAAGTTTCAAGCAAAAGAATGAAAAAAGAGTTAAATTGGCCATTTTGGCAAGACTTCCCGAACTACGCAAGATCTGATTCATGTACAACATGATACGTAGGCAACCTACTTTTGGGTTCGATCTAATCATTTTGTTTCGTTGTTTTTCATTATTTTTCCTCTTTTAAAGAAAAACAAAAGCCATAAAGAATGATAAAATAAAGGTAGATAATGAGATAAAAGAAAAGAACAGAGATGGATACGAAATAATAATAATAATAATAATAATAATAAGTGTAGAAAAAAAAGTATAGACAAAAATCAGGATGATGTTAAAATGACCTCGCTACCCTCAAAAGCTGGTAGAAATGAACATGAATTTAGGGCAATTTTGCCAATGTGATTCCCATGCTGGTTGTGTGCCCTAATCCTACCGGATGTCGTCTTTGATGAGCATGTTCTTTCAGATAATAGTGGTAGGTTTGCAGCACTCTGGCTAGTCACCCATACTTCACTAGATCCAAAGTAAAGCTCGTCATGGCTAGCAGGGAGATTGAAAATTCGCTCATTGACCCGGATCAGGATCACAGGGAAGAAAGTTCTGAACACAATGATGAGGTAGTAAGGCTCAGGTAACAATTGATAGATTTACACCGGGCATGGGCCAGCGGAATGCCTCCTCCTCCGCTCCCTAAAGGTCTTAGGAATATCTCTAACTGCCCACCGCTCTCTCAGGCATAATTCTCTGCTTATCCTGGCAGTTCTGGTGTGCCCTTGGTACCTCCCCAATCAAGACCAGCTGCTCAGCCAGCGCCACCAATCACACCGGTATTCATGGCTCCGCCACCACATAAAACTCCCATATATGCTGTGCGTCCCACAACGAGGCTTCCTAGGTCTGCCAATGAGCCAGTACTGAAGGTTTTAGATAGCCAGTATTACGACCCAGAGCCTACTTTGCAAATGAATGAACCATATGGGTACACTCAGCCGCCTGCATTTCCATTTGATACAGAGAAACCTGTCGCAACGGAGGAACAAGATATCATAGCCCGGAAATTGAAAAGTTTAGAATAGGCTATGAGGAATTTGCAAGGAATCGGAGATTAAAGGAGTGTTTCCTATAAAGATCTTTGCATGTTCCCAGACATCAACCTTCCCCTCGGTTTTAAGATTCCTAAATTTGAGAAGTATGAAGGACACTGTGATCCAATTGCACACTTGAGATGTTATTGCAACCAGTTGAGGGCTGCAGGAGGAAAGGAAGAACTACTCATGGCCTTCTTTGGCGAGAGTCCTTCTGATCTAGCCTCAGAATGGTCTATCGATCGAGATATCGATAAATGGAACAGCTGGGATGATTTGGCTTCTGAATTTTTTCAACATTTTTAGTATAACATCGACCTAATTTCGGACAAAAAATCCTTGGTCAATATGAAGAAAAAGAGCACTAAAGGTTTTCGGGAATACACGATAAGGTGGCGTGAACAGGCCGCCAGGGTAAAGCCTCCAATGAAAGAAAGTAAGTTGGTAGAAGTTTTCATTCAGGCACAGGATGAGACCTATTTTCAACATTTACTTCCGGCAATGGGAAAGTCTTTTATGGAAGTCCTCAAAATGGGGGAGATGATAGAGGACAGAATTAAGATGGGCCGAATAGTGAGTTTTGCCGCATTAAAAGCCACCACACAAGCGATTCAAGGTGGATCTGGCGCATTTGGACGTAAGAAGAAGAAAGAGGACGTGGCGACTGTCATAGCTGCAACCCATTCCTATCCCAAAAGACCACCTCGCACCTATCCCCAATCCCAAGCCCAAGTCTACGCCCAAGCTCCATATATTCCTCCCCACCATTACTACCCTCCATAAAACCCTTTATATTCTATTCCACCACCCCCATACCCAGTGTATAGTGCGCAGCCATATGCCCAAACCCCTTCTTACCCGCAGTGGCGCGCGCAAGCTCCTCAAAATCGCCTATTCGCTCTACCAAATTACCAAAATCCATCTAGACCCAGCTTTCAGCCTAGACCCGTGTATAAGAAAGAGAAGGCGGTCAAAAATCAATTCACACCTCTTGGGGATTCATATGCTAGCTTGTTTGATAGGTTGAGAAAGTTGAAGGTTTTAAGCCCAATTCAAGGAAGGCTTTCAAATCCACCACCAAGGAATCTCGATTATTCTTTAAGGTATGCGTACTATTCTGATATGCCAGGCCATGATATCACAAAATTTTGGCATTCAAAGGGAGCTATCCAAGATTTAATTGACACAAATCAGATACTGTTCCAGGCCTCAGAGGTTCCAAACATTAACCAGAATCCGCTGCCAACTCATGCTGAAGCATATATGTTAGAATTGATATATGATGGGAAAGATTCTTCGAGGGGTTATAAGCCTATTGTCAAGATACAGACCATTGAGGAGAAATCAGTGAATGTAGCAGAGTCTTTGAAAGCAATGTCATTAAGCCGGGAAGGAATGAGAGAAGATAAAGCCCTAGAAAACATAAAGAAGCCCGTGATCATAGTACAAGGAACCAGAAGGTATGTTGATATAAGCCAGGATAAACCTAAGTTGACAGTGGTGGGAGCTCTGAGTCAGCCCATCTTGACAGGGAAAGAAGCACTGGCAGCGTCTATTATTCTCAAATCGATGACCCAACCTTAGATAGTTGATACGAAAAGGGTTCCCTGGAATTATGGGTAGACTGTGATGACCTATCACGGGAAATAAGTAGTAGAAGATATAGATGAGGTAGGGGGTTTGACTAAGTCAGGAAGATGCTTCATGCCTGAAAGCTTAAGAAAGTACAAGCCAACGGTGAGTTGACCGTTATCTATCGAAAATCCTATCACCGAAGAGGAAGCTGAAGAATTTTTGAAAAAGATGAAATTTCCAGAGTATTCAATATTAGACCAGTTGAAGAAAAACCCTGCTCAAATTTCCCTTTTATCTCTGTTGTTGCACTCCAAGGAGCATCGTGATATTTTACTGAAGGTATTAAATGAAGCATATGTTCCAAGGGAGATTACAATCAACCAACTTGAGAAAATGGTTGGAAAAATCTTTGAGGTCAATCGGATCAACTTTTCTGACGATGAATTGCCTGTTGAAGGTACAGGGCATAACCAAGGCCTTTACATTACAGTGAAGTGTGAAGATTTCTACGTCACTCATGTTATGATTGATGGAGGTTCAGGTGCAAATATTTGCCCTATTTCTACTTTGCAAATGTTGAATATTGGTGCTGACAGGATCAGGCCCAACAATATATGTGTTAGGGCTTTCGATGGTGCACAATCAAATTCCATTGGCAAAATGGAACTAATGTTGACCATAGGGCCTGTTGAGTTTGCCATAGAGTTTCAAGTATTGAATGTAAACTCCTCTTACAATCTATTGTTGGGAAGGCCGTGGATCCACAAGGCCAAGGCGGTTGCATCTACACTGCACCAAATGATTAAGTTTGAGCATGACAGGCAAGAAGTAGTTATTCATGGTGAAAGAGATTTTTCAGCCTACAAAGATTCTCCCTTGTCTCTTATTGAAGTAAATAACGTAGAGGAGACATTCGTCTATCAAATTTTAAAACAGTGCCAGTGAATCGTATCCTTGAATGACAGGATATACCAGGATCGCAACTGTCTTCTACTTCTATCATGATGGTGAGTGAACTTTGGAAATATGGATTCAAGCCAGGAAAGGGCTTGGGAGCGTCTCTGCATGGTATAGTTCATCCCATATGTCTGAGTGAGAACGTGGGCACGTTTGGTTTGGGATTTGAGCCTACAGCTGAAGATCTGAAGAAAGCCAAGGGAAGGAAAAAGGAAACATGGTCACTCCCTCACCCAATGCCACTACTCAGTGAATCATTTGTTAAGAGCGGTGTCACGAAGCATGTGGAATTTGAAGTTGAATTATTTGATGACTTCCAGAACCTTTTTATTGAAGTTGATATGGTCGAAGTAGGAGAAGGTACCAGTATGGCAAACGTGCAATTCATAGGTCCAGCTGTCCGGCTCAATAATTGGGAAGTCACTCCTCTCCCCATCAGGAGGGAGTTTTGGTAGTTTATTTTGTTTTTCTTTCTGTTTATCCGAGTTATTTCAGGGTTGTAATTCGGATTTTAGTTTGTTTATGTTATGTTGGAATCTATATTTAAACCCTTCTATCTTTTATTTAATGAAATGAAATGTCCCTTTTTGTTTCGTGTATAATATATTTTGTTTTTCTTTTCCTACACAGTTCTCTTTATGCTGATTCTAATGACATGACATGCGTGCGGAATTTTCAGTCTAATCTTAAAATCCAAACAAATCAAGATGTAATGAAGCAGGATGGGGAATATGATGAAGAAGAAGCACTAGAAGAAATAAGCAAAGAGTTGGAACAGTTTGAAGACAAACTGAATTCTAAGTTGAATAAGACTGAGCCAATAAATCTAGGGGATCAAGAAGATGTTAGGGAAACTAAAATCAGTGTACATGTTTTGCCACAGCTTAAAGATGGAATGATTCAAGCATTAATTGATTATAAGGATATTTTTGCATAGTCTTATGATGATATGCCTGGTTTAAGCACTGAATTAGTGGCTCACAAATTGCCAACTGATCCCGCATTCCCTCCTGTCAAACAGAAGTTGAGAAAGTTTAAAATGGATGTAAGTATTAAAATTAAAGAGTAAATCATGAAACAACTTGAAGCCAAAGTAATTCGAGTAGCTCGTTATCCCATGTGGTTATCCAATATTGTTCCCGTACCAAAGAAAGATGGAAAAATTTGAGTGTGTGTTGATTACCATGATTTGAACAGAGCAAGTTCGAAAGATAATTTTCCACTGCCCAACATTCACATTTTTTTAGACAACTGTGCTAAACACGAGGTTGCCTCTTTTGTGGATTGCTATGCCGGATATCACCAGATCATTATGGTTAATGATGACGCAAAGAAGACGTATTTTATCACACGATGGGGGACTTATTGCTATCGATTGATGCCGTTCGGTTTGAAGAATACTGGAGCAACATACATGAGAGCCATGACCACTATATTTCATGATATGATGCATAAGGAGATTGAGGTCTACATGGATGATATGATTATTAAGTCAAAAAGTCAGGCCGACCATGTAAAAGATTTAAGAAAGTTCTTTGAAAGGCTTCGCAGGTATAATCTCAAACTCAACCCAGTAAAATGTGTATTTGGAGTTCCATATGGAAAGCTGTTGGGGTTTGTAGTCAGCCATCGGGGAATTGAATTGGATCCCTCGAAAATCAAAGCCATTCAGGATTTGCCTCCGCCCAAGAATAGAACGGAGGTGATGAGTTTTCTTGGTAGACTGAACTACATAAGCAGGTTTATTGCTCAACTCACAACCACTTGTGAGCCCATATTCAAGTTGCTGAAAAAGAGTGCTGTGGTAAAATGGATTGAAGAATGTCAGGAAACGTTCGATCGAATCAAAAGATATTTATCAAATCCACCCGTGCTGGTTACCCCGAAGCTTGGTAGGCCTTTGATCTTATATTTATCAGTGTTGGACAATTCTTTCGGTTGTGTCCTGGGTCAACATGATGTCACAGGTAAAAAGGAGCAGGCTATTTATTATCTTAGCAAGAAGTTCACCACTTATGAGGCTAGGTATACTTTTCTTGAAAGGACGTGTTGTGCCCTAATTTGGGTAGCATAGAAGTTGAAGCATTATCTCACATCCTATACTACTTATCTCATCTCCCGCATGGATCCTTTGAAGTATATCTTTCAGAAGCCTATGCAGACAGGTCAATTGGCAAAGTGAAAAATATTGCTTACCAAGTTCGACATTGTATATGTGACTCAAACCGCGATGAAAGCCCAAGCCTTGGCAGATCATCTTGCTGAGAATCCTATCGATGAAGAGTACGAGCTATTGAAGACATATTTTCCTGATGAAGAAGTGTCGTGTGTCGATGAAGTCGTTATAGATGCTGATCCAGGTTGGAGGTTATTTTTCAATGGAGCTGTCAATATGAAAGGAGTCAGAATAGGTGCGGTTCTTATCTCTGAATCTGGACAACATTTCCTAGTAATAGTACAACTTTAATTCTACTGTACTAACAATATGGCAGAGTACGAAGCTTGGATTCTTGGTTAGAGGTTAACGGTTGATATGGCAGTCCAAGAATATTGGTGTTGGGAGATTCAATTTGCTCGTCCATTAAATTCAAGGAGATTGAGAGACGCGAGATTTGAAGCTCATCCCATATCGACAATGCTTGCAGGAGCTATGTCAATGGTTTGTGTTAGTAAAATTTAGGCATATTCCAAGGATTCATAACAAAATTGCTGATGCTTTAGTCACTTTGTCTTCAATGCTCCAACATCCTGACAAAGCCTACATCGATCCAGTGCATATACAGAGTCGTGATCAGCATGCTTACTGTAATGCGGTTGCAGAAGAGCTCGATGGAGAACCCTGGTTCTTGGATATCAAGTGGTACATTCAGTCAGGAGAATACCCAGCATATGCCACCAACGATCAAAAGAGGACTATTAGGCGTTTGGCTAGTGGATTTTTCTTAAGTGAGGGAATCTTGTATAAGAGAACCCCAGATCTCGGACTTTTGAGGTGTGTAGATGCAAGAGAATCCTTGGAAATCATGGTTGAAATACACTCTGGAGTATGCGGGTCGCATATGAATGGACATGTCTTGTCAAAGAAGATTCTTCGAGTAGGTTATTATTGGCTTACTATGGAAAGGGATTCTATTCAATTTGTTCAAAAGTGTCATCAATGTTAGGTACACGGTGATCTGATACGGTCTCCTCCTATTGAGTTGCATGCAATGGCCGCTCCATGGCCGTTCGTGGCTTGGGAAATAGATGTGATTGGACCGATTGAGCCGAAGGCATCAAATGGACATAGATTCAATTTGGTAGCCATTGACTACTTCACAAAGTGAGTAGAAGCAGTAACTTTCAAGTCAGTGACAAAGAAAGCTATGGTAGATTTTTTTCATGCCAATATCATTTGTAGATTTGGAATTCCTAAGATGATCATTAAAGACAATGCTGCCAATCTCAATAGTCATTTGATGCAAGAAGTATATCAACAGTTTAAGTTCGCACATCAAAATTCTACTCCATATCGCCCAAAGGCCAATGGTGTTGTAGAAGCTGCTAATAAGAATATAAAAAAGATACTGCGAAAAATGGTACAAGGGTCTAGACAGTGGCATAAAAAGTTTCCATTTGCATTACTAGGTTATCGCACCACTGTTCGCACTTCAACAGGGGCAACTACATATTTATTAGTGTATGGGACAGAAGCAGTCATCCCTGCAGAAGTTGAAATTCCCTCTCTTTGAGTCATTGTAGAAGTAGAGATTGATGATGACGAATGGGTAAAAACCCGACTGGAACATTTGAGTTTGATTGAGGAAAAAAGTCTAACGTCTGTGTGTCATGGCCAGTTGTATCAGAGGAGGATGGATCGAGCGTATAATAAAAAGGTCCGTCCCTGGAATTTTAAAGTTGGTCAGTTGGTATTGAGACGTATCCTTCCTCACCAGGTTAAAGCGAAAGGCAAGTTCTCCCCTAACTGGCAAGGTCCCTTCGTTGTGAAGAAAGTGTTACCCAATGGAGCCCTATATTTGACAGATATTAAAGGTAAAATGGCAGAAATGGCTATCAATGCTGATGCAGTCAAAAGATACTATGTATGATATTTGATCCTTTGTTAAGTTTATTGCATGTTTAGTACTTGCATTTTTGAAGATTAATATGATGAAGGCATTTTATTCTTCTATCCAAATATTGTGTCATCCTTTGTTTACCCGTTTGAGCTTCATTTTATTTTTTCTTTCTTTCATATCCCTCTTTTGGAGTCAAAATAGAGTCAAAGATAAATGTCAAGAAAATAAGAATAAAAGAAAGAGTTCGAAAAATAAAAAAATAAAAATAAAAATCAATCAAATCAAAAGAAAGAACAAGCTGATGAAACTACGTGCGACCTGATTCTCCTCTCTCAGGAGTGAGATACGTAGGCTGCCCTATTTCGGGCTCGGTCCAACCAAATAAAGATTTAAGATTTACCCAGTCAACAAAACTGGGGCATTAGTTAATGTGTTGCTTGAGTCGATTCCAAAAGTTGTAAGTCCCACCCCCACTTCAAGTATCGTTTGAGCCTCTTACCATCTTTTCTAACCTTAACCAAAAGCCAAGTTACAACCA
>NC_061115.1:15808916-15810666 GCF_002878395.1 Capsicum annuum
TGTTAAGGCTAAACATGCAATGGATATGATGATACATTGTGAAGTACCACTGGTCTCCCTCAGCATAATAAATCAGGAAAGAAATAAAATATGAGAGAGTCTTATTGGTGAAAACCCCCGTGGGCATCATAAGGCGATGGTGAGTTGAGAGAAATGAAAATGAGAGAGTCTTATTGGTGAAAACCCCCGTGGGCATCATAAGGCGATGGTGAGTTAAGAGAAATGAAAATGAGAGAGTCTTATTAGTTAAAACCCTTGCAGGCACCATAGGGCGATGGTGAGTGGAGAGAACTAAAAATGAGAGTCTTATTGGTGAAAACCCTCACGGGCACCGTAAGGCGATGGAGAGTTCAAGAGAAAAGTGAAAAGTGAAAAGAAAGAGATTTGTTGGCGAAAGTCTTTTAAGATGTCATCAATCGAATGTGATGTATGAGTCCAATGGATTTGAAGAAGCGGATCAGCGACAAAAGGTACGAACTCAACAACAAATGGGGAGTTTGGATAGGAAGATCAGGCAGCTCAATCCAAAATGCATGTCATACTCATTGGAGTTGGTTGTCGTATTCAGATAAGTTTTCTTTTTGAATATGGGACATTGCCCTTTTCTTTCATTTACATATTCATGCTTTTTGGTCTTTTTATGTCATTTATCAAAATAAAAGTCACCATTATTTCTTTACATTTTAAGTCAAGTCTGTGTCAAAACAAGCGAGAAAGGATTTCAAAATTTACTACCAGTCTTTCCAATTATACGAGGAAAAGCCAAGGAATAGCATAGGAAAGAAATATGATCGTAATTCAACATGAAGCAAAGGAAGTCTATCAACTAACAGACTATTAGATCCGTGGAAGCATTCAGATTTGGGAAAAGAGTGCACCTCAGGGGCATGGTAAAATAGAAATCCATTGTTTGAGTCAGAACTCATTTCCCTCAATCTGGATCTGGGTCGATGATGCGGCAAGACAGGGCAGGTGTTAGCAATTTAGAACAAAGACGAAAGGAGTGAGTGCTGGGGGAGATACCTGAGAAGCCAAGAGCTGCAAGCCACCACTAAGTTTTTAACTGGAAATTTTTTTTTGTTGAAATAGGGGCAAATTCGCTTCACTTAATTCAGCTACCATTGGAAATGCACATCCGTGAGATTTTTACTTCTGTTCAGGACCCTCCTGAAAAATGGGAGTTTACTTTTGTTCAGGACCCTCCTGAAAAATGAGATTTTACTTTCTGTTCAGGACCCTCCTGAAAAAATGGGATTTTACTTTATGTTCAGGACCCTCCTGAAAAATGGGATTTTACTTTTGTTCAGGACCCTCCTGAAAAATGGAATATTACTTTATGTTCAGGACCCTCCTGAAAAATGGGATTTTACTTTTGTTCAGGACCCTCCTGAAAAATAGGACTTTACTTTCTGTTCAGGACCCTCCTGAAAAATGGAATTTTACTTTATGTTCAGGACCCTCCTAAAAAATGGGATTTTACTTTTGTTCAGGGCCCTCCTGAAAAATGGGATTTTACTTTATGTTCAGGACCCTCCTGAAATATGGGATTTTACTTTATGTTCAGGACCCTCCTGAAAATTGGGATTTTATTTTATGTTCAGGACCCTCCTGAAAAATGGAATTTTACTTTACGTTCAGGACCCTCCTGAAAACTGGGATTTTACTTTTGTTCAGGAACCTCCTGAAAAATGGGATTTTACTTTATGTTCAGGACCCTCCTGAAAAATGAGATTTTACTTTATGTTCAGGA
>NC_061115.1:15810766-15890994 GCF_002878395.1 Capsicum annuum
AGACCCTCCTGAAAAATGAGATTTTACTTTATGTTCAGGACCCTCCTGAAAAATGGGATTTTACTTTTGTTCAGGACCCTCCTGAAAAATGGGATTTTACTTCATGTTCAGGACCCTCCTAAAAAATGGGATTTTATTTTATGTTCAGGCCCTCCTGAAAAATGGGATTTTACTTTTGTTCAGGACCCTCCTAAAAAATGGAAATTTTACTTTCTGTTCAGGACCTTCCTGAAAAATGAGATTTTACTTTATGTTCAGGACCCTCCGGAAAAATGGGAATTCACTTTATGTTCAAGACCCTCCTGAAAAACGAGAATTTACTTTCAATTCAGGACCCTCCTGAAAAATGGGATTTTACTTTCTGTTCAGGACCCTCCTAAAAAATGGGACAACGCTTTCAAAAATGAAATACTACTTAATTATAATTCTTGTTTGGGATAATTTTAGTTCTAGTTTTAATTTTGGGTTTCAGGAGCCCGCCTGAAGAACAGGGTGATGAAATAGCAAGTCAGAGGCCCTCCTGGAGAACAGAGTGAAGAAATGAAAGTCAAGCAACAAAGTGATGGAATAGCAAGTCAGGAACCCACCTGGAGAATAGGGTAAAGAAATGAAAAGTCATGCAACAAAGCGAAGTAATTGAAAGCCAAGCAACAAGTTGAAAGAAATTGCAAGTCAGGAGCCCGCCTGAAGAATAGGGTGATGAAAGTCGAGTCATGAGCCAACAGAAGTTGTATAAATAGGATTTTGTAATTTCATTTATGTTTTAACTTGATAAATTTTCATTTTTTGATGTAATGACAGAGCCGTGGATCGGAAACTCAATGGAATCTCACTCGAATCTCCAACTCGGTATAGTCAACTTCTCTTCCAATCCTTTGAAATACCCGAGACTTGATTCTCTCATAACTTGGGTAGGAAGGATGTCTTAAGTTAAGATCCGGTTGTCCTTCTTACTTCTGTTTCTTTCTTTGAATAATGGTCGGGTCAAAATTTGGTCTCGCTGTCTACTTCTTTGTCTGAAATCACTTCGTGTTTACATTCAAAGGGGGCATGATGTAGACACCTAATTTCGTCCCTCCCCGATATCGTTTTTACCTATTGTTTACCTTATCCTACCGTGTACCCTCGCCCGTGTGATAATCCCTCCAGAAAATGACAAAAATAACAACCCCCTAACTAACTTTGTTTTATCCTAATATTCTAACAACCCACCCAATTAAAAAATAACACCTACCTACCCTATCTTAACAAACTCTACCCCACCTCACCACTACCCCCTACCCCACGTGACCCCACCTACCTCACCACTACCTATCCTCACCTCATATATACACAAAAAGGGATATATTGATAAAAATTCATTGATTAAAAAAGAGGAGAACACTAAAAAGAAAAAGGAATTCATCATCAACAATACGGATATTAGATATTACAGAGGGGATCTTCCCCTTTTTCCATTTCTTCAATTCACACAACAAAAACAAAAAAACTAGGGGGACTTTTTTGGAGCGTCATCATCATCTTCATAGAAAAACACGAGTGCAGCCATGGATGAACTTGATTTTTCTTTTTTTTTCTTCTCCAAGAAATCGACCCTCACTAATGCTCTCTAATCTCATACATACACTCATTACTCATAGACAAACATACACCCACATAGTAGTTAAGACAACGAGAATATAAGACTCGTTTGACGGAATTTGGCTAAAGAATAAGATAAACGGCCAACTCCTGCTTGATCTTTTCATGGCAACCTCGACGCCAAGATCAGTTGTCTTTGTCGATTTGCTCGAGTCAGTATTAAGATCTCTGAATTTTCTTATTTTTCTTCGGAGTTTGTACGAGATCTGTTTGGAATCAGTTTGTCTTAGTCGATTTTGTCACTATTAGTTCATCGGAGCTCGGTTATTGACTTCAGTTTCTCTGTTGGGATCGTTAGGGCGGTTTTGGCGGGGGAGTTTTCGTTTGAGGTTATGAGTCCGGGTTTTTCTTAAACATTATTGTCACAAAATCGTCTCTTCAAAGGATACTGTCAGGACTCCGTTGATTTATTTTGGTCAATTTCCGGTCTCAGTTCTACGATACCGAGTTGGATTATTTTTGCTGTTGAGCTTTCTATTCGAGGTTTTGAGTGTGGATTTATTTAACACATATTATCACGAAGTCGTTTCGTGGAAGGTCCATTTCTAATCCTTGCCCTTTTGATTTTCTTGTTATGGTATTTAGTAGGTGGATGTTGTGATAGTGCATTGTTTGTTGATTGGACATTTTGGTGATTGGTGCTTCTTTATCTGAATAAGTAGCTGTTAGTATGAAATCGATGATGATATGGATGGATAATTGTGCTCGTGTTTTAAAAACTGTCATGTATGGATGTGGGGGGATTGAAATTGCAAACTAATGAAGTAATGTGAATTGTTTGGTTGGACCTGAAATTGAAAATTGACGAAAAGTTTAGATTCGAATTAATTTTGATTTATTGTTGATATGAAATGTGATAGAATTATGTCTTTAGTCGAGAATGGATATGCAAATGGTAGGTTCGGGTAGGCAAATTTAGGCATGGTGGAGTGATGACATATTTGAAATATATGTTGGAATGGTTTTGTTTTTTCGCATTTAATTCAATTATATAATTTGGCCGGGCTATGCCCCGAAGTATCTGTATATATTTATTCATCGGGGAATGCCCCGAGGTATCATGCACCCAGAGGACGTTTGTGATGAAGGCCCAAGGCGTCGGGTAGAGCATTAGTTTAGAATTAATTTAGCATAGGTTTATATTTTTTGCATTTTTTATACTCCGGACTATATAATTGGACTGGACATCACATTTTGGATTGTTTTGTTTTGTTTATCGTTTGATTATTTTGTGTGCTTTTGTGTGATTTATACATTTCATAGTGTCAAAATAGTTGATACACTCTACCAAGCGACTGTGGTTGAACCACGGGATCAAGGGGTGCCTAACACCTTCCCTCGGTCAACAGAATTCCTTAGCCAGAGTCTCTGTTCGCAAACCAGTTTAAAGAGTCAAATGGTTTTGAAAAGGATTTTGCAATGGTGACTTGGCATACCAGATTATGTCAAGTGGTGACTCTGAGTAAAAAATGTAAATAATTCTTTTTCGTAACAAATTTTCATTTCTTGTCACTTAAATAATAAAACTCTTTCGAACTTAAAATTATCATTTTTTAGAGTACGTAAAAAAGGGGTGTGACAATATTATTCATGGGATCATATTTCAGTTGATCATGTTCAGTATGTATGTCAGGTTATCTTTTCTCCCCTCCCAGTTAGTCTCATTCGAGGACGAATGTTCCCAAGGGGGAGATATTGTAAGATCCCTCAAAATTATAAGTCAAATTAAGCTTCTTAAAGCTCCTTAAAAGATTCAACACTTAGAATATTTAGCTAAGTGTAAAAGACTCAGTCTTATTTTCAGCCTTCAAACTTTGGAGAATTATTTCATGACCTTTTTGACCTTCGGTTGTTGATTTTCAAGTTGAGTCACGATGCGGCAAGTCAATAGTACATCTCGGGTGACTTTTGAAATCAATTTAGGGCTTGTTTGGATTTCAAAATAGTAGCAGCATGTGATATGTGTGCAACGCACACTGTATTCCACACCTCAGGGCATGCGATAGAGCATCCGACACACACTCTAGTATGGAGGACTAAAGCATGCTATGCAAGCTCCATTGTATGCTTTCAAATTTTTCAGCTTCTAGCTCAGCATTTTAAGGGAAGAGTAGTCATTTTTTCCACTCCTATATAAGCCCAAAAACACGTAATTCAGCCCTATTTCACCCAAATTATAGTGGTTTCTCTCAAAATCCCTCAAGAACAATCTTAGGGTTTTCAAGTAAGGATCCAAATTCAAGAATCTCTCCGTCAAATCTTAGTAGAATCATGTACTAAGAGGATCCAAATTCAAGAATCTCTCCATCAAATCTTTGTAGAATCACGTACTAAGGTATGTCTAGTGTTCATTCATGGATTTCTTTCATCCATGAAGCTCAAGAACCCTATTTTAAGTTGTAAATATTGATGTTCATATTGTGGATTGATAATGTTCATGTGATTAATCTTGAATGTTTCCCAAGTTGGAATCTTTATATGTTTTTATGAAATTATAAGAGCATATGAATTGAACTCCATGAATTTAGTGGTTTATGATGTGCAATTTGATTATTATACCTATGCCCTAAGTTTTCCATGTAAGTTTTTTTATAAAATGCCTAAGAGACTAGAAATTATGCATTTTTGCTCAATTGTGATCCTAATGATAAATGCATGCTTCACCCTTGTGATCAAAATGACTTCTATGGTTTTGTTGTACATTATGAATGTTTGATGGAATGCTCATGAGGCTAGTTGATAAAATTATAACATGTTTATATGCATTCCCATCCATGTATAAGATTATGATAACTATGTGCTTCATGAAATCCCCAACTTATGGTATAATGAATTGTGGACTTTAGTCCTATGATCAAGAAGTGTTGTGTCTTGTCAGTTTCATGCAATCAAATCCTGGGGGTACTTGTACCCAAAAGTTTAGTTGTGTGCCTAGATCTAGTGTCATATTTTCATAATACTCTCACTCAATCCATGATCAGTAGAATTCAGTCAGTCTCATGACTCATAAAAAACTCAATAGACTCAGTATCAGTCCAGTAATCTCAGTAGTCTCATGAACTCAATCAAATAATAAAATTCAGTAATATTTCATCGGTCAACAAAAAATAATAAAATCATTCCAGTGCAGTACAGTATATTCCGTTCAGTGTCTATTATGATGGAAGTAGGATTCAACACCGAGTGAACCCAAGGATGGGAACTCACCTACTAGTAAAGGTTGTGTTTCTTATAAGTAGTCCTTGCACTCCAGAACTATGTATCCAACATAGGTTGAGACATCCAACCTTCTAGATGAGTGTAGATGAGGTGGCTTAACCTGTTAGATAAGGGTTGCTACCATTTTTGTTAGAGTACCTATTAGATGAGGGATCACTCATAGCTTGTCTTTACCAGTGGCGCAGTATTGACACCCTTCCAATTGCGGTTATAGATTGGATCCCAACTCTGCTATAATAGCTTACTTAGGGGTATGTCAGTAGAACTCAGATATTTTTACAAAACCAAGACTATCAGATACTATCAACTCAATTCAGTACAGAGCTCAGCAAGTTCCATTAGTATCAGGACTATCAGATATAGTCACTCAGTTATCACTCATATTAGTTATCAGTAAACTCATGTTATTGGTACTCAGACTCAATATTCATGTTATCACAACCTCAGATATAGTTATTATGTATTCATTCATGTATTCTCACATTCATGTTATTCATTCAGTTAGTATTGTTCAAGCATATGAACCCTATGCATTTATCCTACCTCACTTGCATACCAGTATATTCCACATACTGACGTATACTTTTCTCTTGCCCTATGGTGTCTTATACCATAAGTTCAAAAGCACGAGATCCAGAGCGTCAGTAGCATTCTAGATTTGACAGCCAGCTTTAGCAGCGAGTCCTCATCATTCGAGGATGATATAATTGTTTATTTATTTTCATTATTTCAGTTTAGCTTTTAGTAGATGGAATTAGTTGGGGACATGTCCCTTAACTCCTTATTCGGACAGTTTAGACGCATTCAGACTATAGTGTTTTCAGACTAGATTCAGACTTTAGTATTTTCAGATATTTACTTTAGTTTTGGTATTGTGATACCACCTTATTCATATATGGTTTTATCAGATGTTTTATTTAGTTTTGAACCTTATGGCATGTTTTAGCCTACTATTTTGCATTTTATAGTAGATTATGGAGTGTTCAGGTACATATATCAGTCATGGGTTACTTGTGGTCCTTCAGGGTCATGAGCACTGTGTAGCATTTCGGGTACCAGATTTAGGGCGTTACACAAACACTTAAGTCAAGGTATGGATTTTATCATTCTCTAATATATAATGATTTATAATCATTTTGTAAATTAAGGGTATTTAATATTATTTCATAATATATGTTATTAAATCGTCTTGATGAAAATATATGCATTTTGTTGAACTCTTTTTGTGGTAATCAAATTTTAACCAACTATTTATGTATGCAAATAGTTTGGAAAGTTTAATTGAGAGCATAAATGTTGAATTCCCTCTCTTATAACAAATTTTAGTGTCCATGTGTATTGTGAGTGACTTTGAATGCATGGGCTAAGGTTTGAAAGTAAGTTTCTTAACATCATGATATGTGACATGGTTTTATGATACAATGGGATGGAGTTTTCTTGCTATAACTGTACTCTTGCATTAAAAGAGAGGAATTACATATGATTGAATAAATTAACTTGACCATTGCATAATTAAATTTGGCAAAAGTAATGAAAATTGCATAAGCTTTCTTTAAATGTCAAAGTGGTGACTCTCTTGTGATGTTATAAATCTTGGGTGGTTATGTGCATGTTTTGAATGAGATGGCTGTAAATTTAATATGATATTGACTTGCAATTATGGGTATGACGATGCCCTGTGATGACATTCCCTTACGATTTTAAGTATTGAATGATATTGTATATGAAGAATGATGTTTAAAGAAATAAAATTAGACCTAACGAGAGGTAGATGGTTACACAAAAAAGGTGTTTCAGTCTAATGGCTCATCAATGGAAATTGATTTTTTCCTATTCGGTTTACATAATTGGTTAATGCTAATGGATACTTGTCCTTGAGACACTGGTATACTAGAATAGTGATTAGGACTCCAATTCGTGTAGCAAAATTAGATTGGGGGCTTGGCCGCCGAGTCAAGGGCGAATTCAATATAGCCTGTGGGATCATACAAAGGTAGGGTGTACCATATACCTCAGGAGTAAGATAAAGTTTGAGTATTGATTTCAAGAAAGCATTCAAAAATCCTAAGTTATGCCCATACATTTTACTTATCTTACGTGTACAGTTTTATAAAATTCTTTCATCTATATTACGAAATAAAAAAAATGCTATTTTTGATTGTTTCACATACCAGTACATTTGTATTGACCCCCTATATTTCAAGATCTGACGATCAGTCCCGGGATATTGCTAAGTAGTAGATTGGTGTGTCTGAGATTTGCAGTTGGTGAGCCTCCCCTATTCTAGAAGGACTGATTTATAAGACATTGTTGCTTTATTTTGGTTCATGGTCCGACTGGGGACTATGTCCCAGTTTTCAGATATGAGTTGATTTATGTTATTAGAGATTTTGTAGACTGGTGTCATGTATTTTCTAATGTTTATGAATCAAATTTTGTAAGGTTCAGTTGAAGTAAAATAGAGACCATGTTTCCATTTTGTTATGTTTTCCCATAATTTTTTATAGTTATGAATTATGCATATGATTTTCAGTTAAAAGGGATCTTGGGCCATTATGGTTCGGGATGTCCGTCGCAGCTAGGGCCTCGGTTTGGATCATGAAAAACTTGGTATCAGAGCATAGTTCATGGTCTCAGGGTGTCTATGAAATTACATCTGGTAGAGTCCTATTTATGGGTGTGTAACATGCCACATTTATAAACAGGAGGCTACAAGACATTTAGGAATATAATGTCTTTTTTTTATTTCATGATTTAGTCCGTGCTATAGAGTCTGAATATCCTCTAATCAATGATTCCCTATATTTTAGAAATTGATCATGCCTCCTCATAGAACTAATGAACAAAAAACCTAAGCTGAGGATGTCTATCGTACTCATAGGATGCAGACTCGTAATAGAGCTTGTACCCCAGAGTTTGTTGCTACTGCGGGAGTTCCTCTAATTTTTACTAGTCCACCTCGGGCTCCATGGATCGATGTTAACCATCCCTAGCTTCCTTAAATAGAAGTTTCAAATGTTGAGTTCGGATAGTCCATCTTTATAATTGCCCAGCTCCTAGATTCTCAGGATCATTGGTCTGAAGATGTAGGGTTTGTGTTTAGTTTATCTGAGATTACATGGGTTGGTTAGTTCATGAGATTGAAACACCTCTATGTTTACTAGAATGAAGATTGAGGAGGTCCCCTAAGGGTTCATTAATAAATTAGAGAAAATTTCCAGAGTTATGTATGCAAATAAAGTTGAAGGGGTTGAGTTAGCAACCTATTAGTTGAAGGATATGGTCAATCAGTGGTATAATGAATGGAAGGATTCAAAGGTTAGTGATATTGTGCCATCTGTATGGGGTGAGTTTGTGAAAGCTTTGCTGGGCCATTTCTTTCCTCAGGAATTGGAAGAGTCAAAGGCTGAAGAATTAATGAATTTGAAGCAAGGAAAAATGAGTGTTTAGGAGTATACATTGAAGTTTACCCATCTATCCAGGTATGCTCCAGAATTGGTAGGTAACATGAGAGCTCGCATGAGAAAGTTTGCATCCAGTCTCTCGGATGATCTGGTGTTGGAATTCAAGGATGCAATGCTGAATAGAGATCTAGGCTGTCCATTCATATGCAGCAGGTTGAAGAGCAGAAGAAATGGCTGGATAAGGTAAGGGAGAGAGAGAGAGAGGCAAGCTAAAAGAGCTATATCTACAAACTAGAATAATAGTCAGCACCAAGGTGTAAACAACTGGGGTAATAAGTGGTTTAAGAATAAGTTTTGGAGTAATGCTAAGTCTTCAGCTAGCGCCCCAGCGCCTAGACCTCCAGTTGATCATTGGTTCAAAAATTTTTAGCCCAATAGTGGAGCAGGAGTGCAGGTTACCCAGTCCCAAGGAAGTGTGGCCCATCCATTTTAACTATATTCTCATTGTAGAAATTGCAGGAGGAACCATCCAAGAAAGTATATCTATGATGTGCGAGTTTGTTATACTTGTGGTCAGTCAGGTCATTTCAAAAGGCACTACCCCACTGTTATAGTAAATATTGGGGGCACTAAGTCGCAAGCTAATTCTACAGCCCCACAACCAAAGGGTACCACTTTGACTACCAGAAGCAGTCGCAATCGATTATATATTTTTCTAACATCCAAGATGCAGAGGCTCTACCAAATATGGTGATGGGTACGATACAAATTTCTCTCGTAATGTGTATGTATTTATTGATCTAGGATCTACCTTGTCTTATGTGACCTCGTATATGGCCTTAAACTTTTGTTTTGAGCCTAAAATCATTCCAGAACCTTTCTTTGTTTCCACTCCTATGGGTGACTCTATTATGGTTAGAAAGGCGTATAGAAATTCGGTGGTGTCTGACGGTCATTGTGATACTGTGGAAGAACTTATAAAGATTGATATGATTGACTTTGATGCCATTTTATGAATGGATTGGCTCCATTCGTGTTATGCCACACTAGACTATAGAACCCGATAGGTTACTTTCTCATTTCCAAATAAGCTAGTGATAGAATAGGAGAGGTATTCTTTATCACCTAGAAAAAAATTTATATCTTATCCTAGAGCCTATAAACTTATATCCAAGGGGGGTTTGTATCATCTTATTCGGGTAAAAGATTTTAGTACTGAAAGTCCTTCCCTCTAGTTTGTCCTGCAGTAAATAAATTCCCAAAAGTTTTCCCAGATGATCTCCCGGGGAGACCGCCTAATAGGGAGATAGATTTTGGAATTGAATTGTTGTCGGACACTCGTCCTATTTATATTCCACCATATTGAATGGATCTTGCAGAACTGAAAGAGTTGACAGAACAGTTGAAGGACTTTCTTGACAAGGGCTTTATCCGCCCTAGTGTTTCTCCATAGGGTGCACCTATACTATTCATGTGTAAGAAAGATGGCTCCATCCATATGTGTATAGACTACTGTCATCTAAATAAGGTCACTATTAAAAATAACTACTCTCTTCCCAGAATCGATGATTTATTTGACCAAATCCTAGGTGCCAAATGTTTTTCTAACATAGACCTCCATTTGGGGTATCATTAGTTGATGGTAAGAGGCTGACATTCCCAAAATAGCTTTCCGAACCTGATATGGCCACTATGAATTCCTAGTTATGTCCTTCGGACTGACTAATGCCCCTCCAACTTTTATAGACCTAATGAATAGGTTGTTTCATCAATTTCTAAATCTGTTCATCATAGTATTTTTTGATGACATCTTAGTTTATTATAAGAATGAGGAGGACCATTCTAGTCACCTTCGGGCCATCCTTCAGACCCTCTGGGATCATGAGTTGTATGCAAAATTTTCCAAGTGTGAGTTTTGGATTAGTGCTATTGCTTTCTTAGGCATATTATTTCTACTAAGGGGATAAAGGTTGACCTCCAAAATATTGATACAATGACAAAATGGCCTAGAACCATGACTCCAATCGATATTCGGAGCTTCTTAGGTTTGGCAGTGTATTACCAAAGGTTTGTAGAGAGTTTTACCTCCATAGCTACTCTGCTTACTAAATTGACATAGAAAAAGGTGAAATTCCTATGATCTGAATCCTGTGACAATAACTTTGAGAAATTTAAAGGCAAATTAACTATTGCACCAGTTTTGACCCTTCCTGAGGGTACTGAGGGCTTTTTTGTATATGGTGATGCATCCCTGGTGGCACTTGGATGTGTGCTCATGCAGAATGGTAAGGTAGTAGCCTATGCATCTAGACAGTTAAAAGTGCATGAAAAGAATTAATGTACCCATGACTTAGAATTGACGGTTGTGGTGTTCGCACTAAAGATTTGGTGACATTATCTTTATGGGGTACATGTTGATATTTTTACTTACAAAAAAAGTCTACAGTATGTTTTCACAAAGAAAGAACTGAATCTAACCCAGTGGCGGTGGTTGAAATTGTTGAAGAATTATGATATGAGCCGGTATTATCATTCAGGGAAGGCCAATGTGGTGGCTGACACCCTTAGTAGATTGTCGATGGCAGCCTTTCTCATATTGAGAAGGGAAAGAGGGATATGGTGAAGGATATTCATCGGCTTGCAAATTTGGGAGTTCGACTTCTGGATTCCAAAGATGGCATAGAAAAGTCCTCTCTATGTGCTGAGGTTAAGGAAAAGCAGGTCGAAGACCCTATCTTGATGCAGATTAAGAAAAATATCTGTCAACAGAAGGTGATGGAGTTTGAAATTGAAGGTGATTGGATTTTGAGGTACCAAGGTTGGCTAGGTGTGCCGAATGTGGGTGGGTTGCGAGAGAGAATTCTCAATGAATCTCACACTTCAAGGTATATTGTTCACCCAGGCTCTACTAAAATGTATCATGATCTTAGGATGACTTATTGGTGGAACAATATGAAACATGATGTTGCTAATTTTGTTTCTAAGTTTTTAAATTGTCAACAAGTCAAGGTAGAAAATTTGAGACCAGGTGCACTTCCTAAGAAATAGTCTTGCTTATGTGGAAGTGGGAGGTGATTACTATAGATTTCATTAAAGGTATTCCAAAGTCCCAAAACCAATATGATTCCATTTGGGTGATCGTAGAAAGGATGACTAAGTCCATCTATTTTCTTCCAGTACAAATGAATTATTTGAGGGACCATTGTACCAAACTATAGATTCGAGAGATAGTCCATTTGTATGGTGATCCTGTGTCCATTATATCTTCTTGAGGTACGCAATTTTCTTCCCAGGTTTGGCGGTCTTTTCAAAGGAGTTTAGGAACCCAAGTGAACCTGAGTACTACTTTCTACCCTCAAACTAATGGGAAATCTAAAAGAACCATTCAGACCCTTAAGGATATATTGAGGGCTGTGTGATTGAATTCAAAGGTAGTTGGGTGGATCATTTACTGTTGAAAGAATTCACCTACAACTATAGCTACCATTCCAGTATTCAGATGGCTCCTTGTGAAATACTTTATGGGAGGAGATATAGGATACCAATTAGGTGGTATGAAGTAGGTGAAACCCAGTTGTTTAGGCCTGGCCTTTTTCATTAGGCGATAGAGAAGATGAAGGTCCTTAAGGAGCGACTTAAGAGTGCTCAGAGTCGCCAAAAGTCTTATGCTGATATTTGAGGGAGTGATATAGAATTCGAGGTTAATGATTGGGTTTTCTTAAAGGTCTCCCCTATAAAGGGAGTCATGCGATTTGAAAGGAAAGTGAATCTTAGTCCTCATTATATAAGACCATATCAGATTGTGAGAAGGATAGGTGGGGTTGCTTATGTGTTAAATTTGCCCGCAAGTCTGGCTTCCTTATATCCTGTATTTCATGTATCAATATTGAAAAAGTGCATTGGAGATCATTCCCTAGTGTTTCTTATAAAGGAGATCAGTATGAGGAAGAACTCATTGCCACATTACATATCCAAGTTCAAAAGCTGAGAAATAAGGAGATAACTTTGGTTAAGGTGTTGTGGAGGAATCAAAAAGAGGAGGAAGCTACTTGGGAGTCAGAAGAAGACATACGAACTAGATACCTAAAACTTTTTGAGGTTGTGGATGGCCACATAGAAGGTACAAATCATATACTACTCTCTCTATCTTTTCCTTAATAGGCTTGAAATCTTGCTTGTTTGTATTTTGATCCATCATTCAGGGATGAATAATCCCAAGGGGGGATAGTGTAACGCCCCGCAACATGCTTAAAGAGCTAACAAGCTGAAATTTTTCTAAGTGTTAGAAAACACTTAGTCATATTTTAAACTCTGAAACATCAATGATCCTTCAATCGATCTTTCCGACCTTGAGATGTAGATTTTTTGTTGATTTATGTTTAAGGATGAAAGGGGCATGTCTCAGAAAGTTTTGGAATTTTTGAACGAGCGAAAGGGCATGTTTGAATCACCAAAATAGTAGCACCCCACAATATTATTGTGTCGCCCACTCCATTTTAGAGCTATAGAGCACGTGTTGCGCGCTCTATTTCGGTGCTCCGTAGCCCACATCGCCCGCTCCATAAAATGCTTTTGTAATTTTCCAGTTTCTATTTCCGTGTATTGGAGGACAATTAAGTGATTTACCTCACCCAAAACCTTCCAAAACACTCTATTGAATCCCCCAAGTATCAATTGTTACATCATTATTCTCTTTTTCTCTCCAAGAAAAACCTTAAACCCCCAAAGATCAAGAATCAAGCTCTTAAGTTAAGGTTTCTAAGAAACAAATAAAGATTTGAGTTTTATCCTTCGAACAAATCAAGATTTAAGTTTTATCATTTGAACTAAGTAATCTAAGGTATGTGGGACAATCATCAAAACCCATGGTTATGGATTTTGTCATTTTTCACATATATAATTATTTATAATCATGTTGTAAATTAAGGGTTTTGAATATTATTTCATAAAGCACGTTATTAATTCATCTTGATGAAAATATATGCATTGTGTCAAACTCTTTTTGTGGTAAGCATATTTTAACCCACTATGTATATACACTTATAGTTTGAAAAGTTTTAGTTTGAAAAGTTTAATTCAGAGCATAAATGTTGAATTCCCTCTCTTGTAACCAATTTTAGTGTCCATGTGTATTGTGAGTTATTTTGAATGCATGGACTAAGGTTTGAAAGTAAGTTTCTTAACATCATGGTGTTTGACATGATTTTATGCTACAATGGGAGGGAGTTTTCTTTCTATAACTATAATCTTGCATTAAAAGAGAGGAATTGCATGTGATTGAAAAAACTAACATGACCACCGCATAATTAAGTTTTGCAAAAAATGATAATTGCATATGCTTTCTTGAGATTCCAAAGTGGTTTTATGAAACTATGATAGAATATGACTTGAAATACATGAACTTTGTTGGTTATGGAATGATAATTGAAGATCATGCCTATGCCCTAAGTTATGCATGCAAGGTGTTTGATGAAATTCCTAAGAGGCTAGAAATTATGTCCATTAGCTATAATATGACCTAAATGACAAATGCATGTCATTCCCTTATGTTAAATTGACTCCCATGCCATGTTGCTATTATTATTGTTTGATGAAATGTCTATGATATTAGAATTATGAAACCATGATATGATTATATGCTTTCGTAGTTATATGCAAGATTATGATAATCATGTACTTCATGAAATCCCCCAAGTTATGGCATTATGGATTGTTGATATTGGTCATATATTTAAGAAAGTCATGCTTTGTCAGTTTCCTTAAATCTAGTCCTGGGGTACTTGTACCCAAAAATATAGATGTATGCCTAGAGCCAGTGTCATGTTTTCACAATATCCTTAGTCAAGCCATGATCCATAGAACTCAGTCAGTTAAGTGACTCAGGAAAGCTAAATTATTCAGTAATATTAGTCATCTCATGAACTCAGTTAGTTATCAGATATCAGTAAACTTAATCCATGTTTAGTTCAGTTAATCATGTTCATGTTTGTTCTGATGGGAGTAGAAATTAGCATTGAGAGAACCCAAGGATAGGGACTCACCTGCCAGTAGAAGGTGTGATTCTTAGAAGCAATCCTTGTGTTCTAGAACTATGTAGCCAACATAGGTTTAGACATTATAACCTGCTAGTTGAGGGTAGATAAGGTGGCTTAACCTGCTAGCTAAGTGTTTCCACCTTTCTCATTAGAGTAACCTGTTAGTTGAGTGTCACTCACAGTTTGTCCTTACCAGTTGTGCGTTATTGACGCCCTTCTAATTAGGGCACAGATTGGATCCAACTCAGCTATTATGGCGTATTATGGGGCATGTCGATAAGATGACTACTTTCCATAGTTTTAGTATCAGTCCCAGTAAAAGAACTCAGATAGTTCTTCAGATTCTAGGACTATCATATACAATCAACTCATATATAGTACAAAACTCAGATAGTTCCATCAGATTCAGGACTATCATATATAGTCACTCATATTATCAGTTATATTAGTTATTAGAACTCATGTTATTAGTACTCAGACTCAGTAATCATATTATCACGATCTTAGTTAAAGTTATTATGTATTCATGCATGTATTCTCACGTTTATGTTAGTCAGTTAGTTATTATTGTTCATGCATATAAACCGTATGTATTCATCCTACCTTACTATTATACTAGTACATTCAGTCATACTGACAATCTTTTCTCTGTGCTATGGTGTTTTACTACCATAGGTTCAAAAGCACTAGATCCATAGCGTCAGTAGCATTTCCAGGTTTCAGCAGCCAGAGTTCTAGTGATTCCTCATCCTTCAAGGACGATTATGTTATCAATTATTTATTTTAGTTTACTTTCAGTATATGGAGTTAGTTGGGAACACGTCCCCCCAACTCCTTATTCAGACAGTTAGAGGCTTTTCAGACTATCATTTTTTAGATAGTTTATTTTAGGTGTTTTGGGTATTTCATACCCTTCTCAGATGTTATGTTTTATAAGATTTGATCCTTATTGCCTTATATCTTTTACGTATTCCATATTTATATGGTATATTATGCAATTTATAGGTACATATATCAGTATGGGTTAGCTAGTGGTCCTTCGGGATTATTAGCATCGTGTAGCATTTCGAGTACTAGATTTGGGGCGTTACAAGCCTAAGGTTCAATAGATTCCTACAAAGTTTGAAAGCCGCATCTAGTAGATTCTTAAACATGGGTATGTAGCATGCCACATTTATGTGCTGGAAACTAAGAGATGTTTTAGCAATAGTTTCACTTTTTTCAGTATTCATGTCATGGCAGTGAGCATAATCTCAAAGTTAATCTCTCATTCTATTTCTTTTCTCTTTCGTTTACAGAACATGCCTCCTAAGAAAAGAACTGGAACTCAGCCTGCCCATCATCCGAAAGATCCTTTTGGCAATCATGTTTCTTATGCAAAGTTCAGAGCTGCATTCACCACTCTTGCTCAGTCAGTTGCTACTCAAAATGAACGACCAACTATCGTTCCAACCAACCTAGTGGCCAATTCAGCCGCAGCCAGGATTTGGGACTTCACCGAAATAAATCCTCTATACTTCTTCTGGTTTAAGTCAGATGAGGATCCTCAGGAGTTCCTTGACCAAGTTTAGAAGGTCACGGAAATCATGAGGACTACTTTTTGTTAGAGTGCTGAGCTAGCTACATATCAGTTATAGGATGTTGCTCATACTTGGTTCAAACAGTAGGTAGCAGAGAGGTCAGATAATGTAGGGTTAGTTGAGTGGGAGGAATTTGTTGCTGCTTCCCCAAGAGCTTAGAGAAGCTAAGGTGTTAGAATTCATTAACCTGAGGCAGGTCAACATGACGGTGAAGGATTATTCTTTTAAGTTTACTCAATTAATCAGATATGCCCCTCATGTGGTTGCAGACAATAGGGCCAAGATGAGTAAGTTCATTTTAGGGGTGAATGATAGCGTGGTAAATGAGTGCAGATCCGCCATGCTGAATAGTGACATAAATCTAGCAAGGCTTATAACTCATGCTCAGTAGATAGAGGAGAAGAATATTAAGATGAAGGAGAAGCAGAATAAGAGAGCAAGGACAGGTAGTTGTTTCTTTGCCCAGCCTAAATCAGAAAGAGGAAACCATTCTCAGTTTCATCCTAACCCATCAGTTCTAGATCCTTTTTTGGCTAGTTCTCCAGCTCTTAAGTTCAGAGATAGGGCACCGGTCTCTCAGTATCAGGGTAATGTTAGCTATTCCTGCACTTATCCTCTTTGTCAGACTTATGGTAAGAACCACAAGGGTATGTACAGATTGGGTAGTGATGTCTTTTTCAGTTGTGGTAAGCCAGGCCACAAAGTCCGAGATTTTCCTCAGACAGGTTCCCAGCGCCAGCAGAACTATTACTCGGCTTATTCTGGTCGCCCAAATCAGCAGGGCACCACCTCTAATGCTACTAGTGGGCAATGCCCAAATTGACTTTATGCTCTCCAGTCACTGCAAGATTAGTAAAATTCTCCTGATTTGGTTACTGGTGCGTTACGGATCTTTCATGTGCATGTTTACACTTTGCTAGATGTAGGTGCTTCTTTGTCTTTTCTTATTCCCTTTATAGCAGGAAATTTTAGAGTCAGTTCCAAAATTCTAATAGAGCCCTTTTCAGTCTCTACCCAAGTGGGTAAAACCATTATAGCCCGGTGGGTATACAGGAACTGCCAGGCTATGATATTTCAGAAAGTCACTTCAGTAGATTTAGTCAAATTAGTGGTGACAGATTTTGATGTCATTCTCAGTATGGATTGGATTTATTCATTTTATACCACAGTCGACTACAGAAACAGAATAATCTAGTTTCAGTTTTTGAATGAACCCATCCTAGAATGGAGGGGTAGTACTTTAACTTTTAGGGGTCAGCTTGTTTCCTACCTTTGGGTAAGGAAATTGATATCTAAGGGATATGTCTATTATCTTGTGCATGTTAAGGAATCTAGTTCCAAATCTCCCAGTCTTGAATCAGTTCCAGTCATGAATGAATATTCAGATATCTTTCCCGAAGATCTTCCAGGCATTCCTTCCAACAGGGAAACAGACTTCGACATTGATCTTCTTCTAGATACTCAGCCTATATCTATTCCACCATACAAAATGGCACCAGCAGAACTCAAGAAACTGGAATAACAGTTGAAGGATCTTTTAGATAAGGGATTCATCAGACATAGTGTTTCCCCCATGGGGTGTACCAGTCTTATTCGTGAGCAAGAAAGATGGTTCTCTCAAAATGTGTATTAATTACCATCAGCTCATAAAGTAATGATCAATAACAAGTATCGTCTTCCCAGAATCGATGACTTATTTGACCAACTTTATGGTGACATCTATTTCTCCAAGATAGACCTCAGATCCGGCTATCATTAGCTCAGAGTCAGAGAATGTGACATTCTAAAGACGTCTTTCCGTACTTAGAATGGTCACTTCGAGTTCCAAGTCATGTCCTTTGGTCTTACCAATGCCCCTACAACTTTCATGGACTTGGTGAACCGTGTGTTCAACCATTACTTCGACATGTTCATCATAGTCTTCATAGTTGATATTCTGAACTATTTCTGTAGTGAGTGTGATCATGTAGACCATCTCAGAACAGTACTTTAGACTCTCAAAGATCATTATCTATTCGCCAAATTCAGTAAGTGCAAATTTTTGCTTAGGTCAGTAGCATTCCTTGGTCATATTATTTTAGGTGATAGCATAAGAGTAGATTCTCAAATGACCAAAGCTGTAAGAAACTAGCCTCACCCTATTTCTCAATCAGACATCAGGAGTTTCTTGGTCTTGACAGGCTATTACAGGTGGTTTTTTGATGGATTTTCTTCTATTGCATCTCCTATGTCCAGATTGACTTAGAAGAAAGTCAAATTTAAGTGGTCAGATCCTCGTGAGAAGAGTTTTCTGGAGTTGAAGACTTGACTCACCTCAACTCTAGTTTTGACTCTTCTAGATGGTCCAGATGGGTTCGTAGTGTATTTTGATACATCCAGAGTAGGTTTGGGTTGTTTCCTCATATAACATAGTAAGATCATAGCCTATGCCTCCAGACAGCTAAAACCCTATGAGAAGAATTACCCGACTCATGATCTTGAGTTAGCAGCCTTCGTATTTGCGTTAAAGATTTGGTGGCATTATTTGTACTGTGTTCATGTAGATGTTTTCACAGATGAAAAGAGCCTTCAGTATGTCTTTTCTTAGAAAGATCTCAATCTTCGTCAGATAAGGTGGTTAGAGCTCTTGAAAGATTATGACATGAGTGTCCTTTATCATTTGAGCAAGGCCAATGAAGTGGTTGACGCTCTCAGTAGACTGTCCATGGGTAGTGTTGCTTATGTTGAGGACAATAAGAAGAAGTTAGCTCAAGAAGTCCATCAGCTTGCCAAACCAGGCTTTTGCTTAGTTGATACAGGAGAGGGTGATGTATGGTTTCAAAGTAGTTCAGAATCATCTCTAGTTTTTAAGGTGAAAGAAAAGCAAGATAGAGATCCCAACCTTGTCAAACAAAAAGAGTCAGTCTTGGATTAGAAAATTGAGGTTTTCTTCTATGGGAGAGATGGTGTATTGTGTTGTCAGGGTCGTCTCTGTGTTCTAGGTGTAGATGACTTAAGGCAGCGAATTATTGCAGAAGCGCATGGTGTAAGCTACTCTATTCTTCTAGGGTCCACAAAAAAGTACTGCGACTTGCAGGACAGGAAGTCTATTGGTGGAGTTGGATGAAGAGAGATGTTGCAGAGTTTGTGGTTACGTGCTCTATATGTCAGCAAGTTAAGATAGAGCATCATAAGCCTAATGGTTCCATGCAGGAGTTCACTATTCCTACTTGGAAGTGGGAAGAAGTGAACATAGACTTCATGATGTGTTTGCCTCGAACTTATCATCAACATGATTGAGTTTGGGTCATCGTAGACAGGATAACCAAGTCAGCTCATTTTCTTCCAGTCTATACCTCTTATTTAGCCAAGGATTACGCCAAAATCTACATCAAAGAGTTGGTTAGATTGCACAGTATTCTGTTATCTATTATCTCAGATAGAGGCACCCAGTTCACCTCTCACATTTTGAAAAAATTCCAAAAGGATCTTAGCACCCAAGTTCATCTTAGTACAAACTTCCATCCTCAGATAGATGATCAAGCAAAAATGACCATTCAGACTTTAGAAAATATTCTAAGGGCGTGTGCAATTGATTTCAAGGGAAGTTAGGATAACCACTTGCCTTTGATTGAGTTTACATACAACATTAGCTATCATTCCAGTATTAAGATTGCTCTATTTAAAGATCTCTATAGTAGGAGAAGTAGATCTCTAATTGTTTGGTTTGAAATTAGAGAGGCCTCAGTTATAGGGCCTGACTTAGTATTCGATGCCTTATAGAAAATCTAATTGATCAGAGAAAGACTCCGAGCTGCTCAGAGCCAACAAAAGTCTTATGCAGATATTCATAGAAAGGATATGGAGTTCGAGATTAGTGATTATGTCTATCTAAGGATCTCTCCCATGAAGGGAGTGAAGAGATTCGACAAGAAAGAAAAGCTCAGTCCCTGATATGTCAGTCCCTTCAAGATTCCGATCGCTTCGGTAAGGTAGCTTATGAGATCGAATTGCCTTGATATTTAGCCTCAGTTCCTTCAGTATTCCATGTATCTTTGCTCAAGAAGTGCATATGTGACCCAACAGTTGTATTCCTTATTCAGAGAATAGATGTTCAGAACAGCCTCTCTTATGAAGACATTCCAGTCGAAATCCTAGACTATCAGACTCGTAGGCTGAGGAACAAAGAAGTCCCTCGAGTCAAAGTTCTTTGGCGAAATCAGTCCGTTGAGGGAGATACTTGGGAAGCAGAAGTAGACATGTATACCAAGTATACTCATATCTTCTCCACTAATTCAGATTAAGCTCAAGGTAACAGTTCTCCTTAAGCTTATTCAGTTTCATGTTCATGTTTCCATTATAAACTTGGTATGAAGTACCATTGCATATTCAGCCATGCATTCATTTATCAGTTCAGTTATTTAATCATGCATCAGCTATGCATTCTCATTTTGAGAAACTTAGTTCATCAGAATACTCAGTAATGCATTCATGAAAAAGTTACTCATGCATCATATATGCATGTCCAGTATGATATATTCAGCTTATCAGTCATGTCAGACATGAAATCTTGTTTTAGTCGTTCATGTTCAGTAGATGCTTTAGTTCATCTCTTTTCCTCTTCTCAGTCAGTCTCATTCGAGGATGAATGTTCCCAAGGGGGAGATATTGTAAGACCCCGTAATTTTCTAAGTCTAAGTTAAGCTTTTTAAGCTCTTTTAAAGCTGTAACACTTAGAAAATTTTAGCTAAGTGTTCAACACTTAGTCTCATTTTAGGACTTTGAACTTCGAGGTTTCATTTTACGAGCTTCCCAACCTACATTATTCAATTTTCAAGTTACATTGTGATGGGGCAAGACAAGGGTTCATTCCAGGTGAGTTTTAGAATTTTTGGAATTAGTTTAGGGCTTGTTTAGATTTCAAACCAGTAGCCAAAGGCTATGAAGAGGTGTCACCCTTGCTATAGCCTTTGTGGGAAATTCAACACCAAAGGCGCCGCCCAGGTTCCACAAGGGGCTAATAAAGGTGCCACCGAGGTACAAAAGGCTCTACCAAAGGCACAACCTTTGTGTAGCCTTTGTACCCAGTTTTTCAGCATTTGACCTCCGTGCTTTGACGGGTAATTTGATCATTTTACCACCCCTATTTATATAAAAAAAACATGGGATAAAGGATCAATAACACAAAATTATACTCTTTTTCATCAATTTCTCTCAAGAACAAGGGTTTCAACTTGAAGACCCAAATCCAAGAGATTTCACCTTAGATCGTTAAGAAACTTTCATCTAAGTTATGTTTAGTGTTGATTCATGGATCCATTTCATCCATGAGGTTCAAGAACCCTATTTCAAGTTATGAATTATATTGTTCATGTTGTGGGTTATTGATAATCATGTCGTGGTGTTGAATGATTCCCATGTTGGAATCTATATGTACTTTTATGAAACTAGGATAGCATATGAATTGAAATACATGAACTTTGTTGGTTTTGGAATGATAATTTAAGATCATGCCTATGCCCTAAGTTGTGCATGCAAGGCATTTGATAAAATGCCTAAGAGGCTTGAAAATGTGTCCATTAGCTATAATATGACCTAAATGACAAATGCATGTTATTCCCTTATGTTAAATTGATTCCCATGACATGTTGCTATTATGATTATTTTATGGAATGTCCATGAGATTAGAATTATGAAATCATGATATGATTATATTCTTTCCTAGTTATATGCAATATTATGATAATTATGTACTTCGTGAAATCCCCCAAGTTATGGTATTATGAATTGTTGATATTGGTCATGTATTCAATAAAATTATGCCTAGAGCCATCGTGTCTTGGGGGTACTTGTACCCAAAAAATATAGCTATGTACCTAGATACAGTGTCATATTTTCACGATATCCTCAGTCAAGCCATGGTCCATAGAACTCATTCAGTCATGTGACTCAGGAAAGCTCCGTTATTAAGTAATCTTAGTCATCTCATGAACTCGGTCAATTATCAGATATCAGTAAACTCAGTCTATGTTCAGTTCAGTTAATCATGTTTATGTCTATTTAGATGGGAGTAGAAATTAGCACTAAGAGAACCCAAGGATGGGGACTCACCTGCCAGTAGAAGGTGTGATTCTTAGAAGCAATCCTTGTGTTCTAGAACTATGTATCCAACATAGGTTGAGACATTATAACCTGCTAGTTGAGGGTAGATGAGGTGGCTTAACCTGCTAGCTAAGTGTTTCCACCTTTCTCATTAGAGTAACCTGTTAGTTGAGTGTCACTCACAGTTTGTCCTTACCAGTTGTGCGTTATTAACGCCCTTCCAATTAGGGCACAGATTGGACCCAACTCAGCTATTATGGCGTATTATGGGGCATGCCGATAATATGACTACATTCCATAGTTTTAGTATCAGTCCCAGTAAAAGAACTCAGATAGTTCTTCAAATTTCAAGACTGTCAGATACAATCAACTTAGATACAGTACAGAACTCAGATAGTTCCATCAGATTCAGGACTGTCAAATACAGTCACTCATATTATCAGTTATGTCAGTTATTAGAACTCATGTTATCACTACTCAAGCTCAGTAATCATGTTTTCACAATCTCATTTACAGTTATTATGTACTCATGCATGTATTCTCATGTTCATGTTAGTCAGTTAGTTATTATTGTTCATGCATATAAACCCCATGCATTAAGCCTACCTCACTATCACCAGTACATTCATCATACTGATGCATAATTTTCTCTGTGCTATGATGTTTTTCTACCATAGGTAGAATTTCTAGGTTTCAACAGCCAGAGTTCCAGTGAGTCCTCATCGGACAATTATGTTATCAATTATTTATTTCAGTTTACTTTTAATATACGGAGTTATTTGGGAACATGTCCCCTCAACTCCTTATTTAGATAGTTAGAGGCTTTTCAGACTATCATGTTT
The DNA here is from genome assembly GCF_002878395.1 of Capsicum annuum. Taxonomy (NCBI): domain Eukaryota; kingdom Viridiplantae; phylum Streptophyta; class Magnoliopsida; order Solanales; family Solanaceae; genus Capsicum; species Capsicum annuum. The sequence goes on from NC_061115.1 coordinate 15,833,569, forward strand.
CAGATAGTTTATTTCAGGTGTTTTGGGTATTTCATACCCCATTCAGATGTTATGTTATATCAAATGTGAACCTTATGGACTTACAAATTTTATGTATTCCACATTTATAAGGTATATTATGCAGTATACAGGTACAAATATCAGTCATGGGTTTGCTAGTGATCCTTCGGGATTGTTAGCATCGTGTAGCATTTCGAGTACCAGATTCAGGGCGTTACAATTAATGCCAATGTATACTTTTCCTTGAGACACTGATATACTAGAATAGTGATTAGGAATCCAATCCTTATGGAAAACTTGGATTAGGGGTTTGGCCTCTGAGTTAAGGGCAGATTCAATATAGCACGTAGAATCGTACAAACATAAGGTGTACCATCTATCTCAGGAGTAAGATAAAGCATGAGTCTTGATTTCAATAAAGCATTCAAAAATCCTAAGTTATGACTATGAATTTTACTTATCTTATGTGTAGTGTTTATAAAATGCTCTTATCTATGATACGAAATAAATAAATGCTATTTTTGATTGTTTCACATACCAGTATATTTGTATTGACCCCCTATATTTTAGGATCTGACACTCAATCCCAGAATCCTTCTAAGCAGTAGATTGGTGTGTCTGTGATTTGTAGTTGGTGAGCCTCCTTTACTTCGGAATGCTTGATTTATAAGACATTGTTACTTTATTTTGTTTCATGGTCCGACTGGGGAGCTTTGTCCGAGTTTTCAGATAGGAGTTGTTTTATGTTATTAAAGATTTTGCTGACTGGTGTTATGTATTTTCTAATGTTTATGAATCAAATTTCATAATGTTCAGTTGAAGTATGATAGAGACCATGTTTTTGTTTGTTACATTTTTCTGCAATTTGTTATAGTTATCAATTATCCATATGATTGCTAGTTATAAGGGATCTTGGGCCTGTATGGTTCAGGATATCCGTTGTGGCCAGGATCTTAGTTCGGATCATGACAAACCTGCACTGATAGAAGTGTGAAAAAAACTATAAGTAGACCAATTCAATTAATCAATTAATAGAAGTGTGGAAAGAAAACACATCCAACCGGGAGAGAAATAAATAGGCATAATACATAAATATGTACTTTCTGATTGCCTAAGTTGGCATCTGCGGCCTCTAATTTTGGATGTACATAAGTCAAAACTTTAAGTTGTATAAATTTAAATAAGAAATAGCGTAAATACATCTTTGAACTATATCACCAAAATCCCAAGGACACACCTTTTCTTTATACCTTCTTAAACTATTTTGAAGTGTAATAAATACGATCGTTGGTGTTGAGGTGGAACAAAGAACTTGCTCACTTTTTTGGAAGAAAGTGAGAGCAAAAAGATTATGAGAAAAATTAGATTAATATTGGCAACATATCCCTTTTTAATTGGACATTGTACAATTACTTAGTTCACACACCTATTAACATTAATACTCAAGTTTATTTAATTATTTCTCCTTTTTTCTTTGTGAAATATTTATTTCCCTCTTGCACAAATGTTTACACTTACTATATGGTGAATCACATTAGATTGTGGACGATCAACCACTTAAACATCCAGATGTAACTTTAACTTAAGTTTGTACTTTAAAATTAGAAATAAGCTTCCAATACCCTGTAATACCCTCAAAAATTTCATGTATTTTATCTTTGGCTTATTCATGGTTGAAATCTTGATTTTCAAATTGAATTATGTTTAGAAATGTAAAAAGGATCATCTGGGGAGTTTTGGAATTTCTAGAAGTGTTTTGGGGTGATTTTGGACCATCGAGGCAGTGAGCATCCGCAATAACGCCATGTCACGGAGACTAGTCTCCGTGATAAGCAGTGCTTCCTTGTAAAATTTGGGCAGTCACTTTAGGATGAAGGGCTTTTTGGTCCTTCTCCTCTTTTAAACTCCTCCCCCACGACTTAAATTTTTTCATAAGTGTTATTACACCTCTGTAAATAGATAACCATCATTCTTTAAAGTTTGAGGATTCTAGTCTCCAAGGGGTCAAGTTTCTCAACATTCTCTTTGTTTTCAAGTTATGTGGGACTATTCTAAATCTCATGGGCATAATTTTTTTTTATTTTAACAAGATTTAAGAATATATAGTTAATTATATGTAATGGATTTTGAAAATCGTTTTGAAGAGCATGCATCATAAATCCATTTTGATGAAAATATGCATTTATCATAGTGTTTTCCATTAACTTTAGTTATAATCATGTACATATATGGTATGAGCTTTTGAAAAGTGATTTATGAGTATGATTGTGAAATTTCCTCCACCATGATGAAATTTATGGTCTTAACATGTTATGAATTGCAAAATGGGTTTGAGAGCATGAATTATAATCCCCATTTTTGATCATGGGATTTATATATAACTATTGTTGGGGATGCTTTATGAATGATGATATATCTTGGGTTATAAATGTCTCCTTATCAAGTATTCTTTCTTAGTTTATATATTTTCAAAGAGGCAATTCTTATCATAAAGGCTCGTGTGTCCTAATGGAAAAAATGCATTTATGATTGAATTGGCCACCATATGTTAAAGTCTAGAAAAGAGAGTGTTTTGGCATAAGTTTTTATTTAATTTGAAATAAAAACTCTTATGTGATATGCAAATCTTTTTATAGTCATTTACATATTTTTAAATGAGAAGGGCTCTAGATATGATATGCTATGATAAGTCTTACAAGTCTAGGTATGATGATACCTATTATGAAATTCCCTTAACATGAAAATGACAAATGTATAAGAAATAAACATGGTTTTAAAAGGTTAAAAATGGACTTAAAGAGAGCTAGATGGTTACCCGAAGAAGGAATTTGAGTGTAAGGGCTCATTGCCTGAAATCATATTTTGCCGATAAAGATTTATTATATCTTGAAATATGGATTGCACGCTCTTCATGTACTTCTGTGCATACCAGATATTAGAGACCCCAATTCTTATGGCAAACTTGTATTGGAGGCTTGACCTCTAAGTCAAGGGCAGATTTCATATAGCCCGTGGGATTTTAGAGAAGTAGGGGTACCTTTCAGCTCTGAACTAAAACAAAGAGTTAAGTCTATGTTTTACAAGCCTGAATTGAAGCTCTTTATATTATGACCATGTGTTCTTATATAGATATGAAACTTCTTTTACAATGCTCCCAATTATTTTATATGAAAAACAGGTTGTTTTTTGTTAGTTTTACATATCAATAACTTCCAAGTATTGATCCTTATAATACAGGTTTTGACACATAGTCTCGTGGTCCATCTCAATAGTAGATTACTCACAAATATTCAAAGTTGGTAATACTCCCTTACTTCGAAAGGCATTCTATCCATATACTAGTTTCAGTCAATTTTATGGTCCAGTCGGGGGCCTTGTCCCTGCTTAGAAAGACTAGCATTTCAGTAGAGGCTTTGTATTTTTGTTAGATGAGACTTAAGTTTTTCTATAAGGATTTATGCCATATAATATTAAATATGATTATGAATCCTTTCTATGGTTCAACTTATCTTTCACTTTTCTTTTGGTATGAATAATGTTTATGATAACATGCTAAGGGGTCTCTCGAGCCATCATGGTTTAGTATGACCATCGCGACCAGGGCCCTAGTTCAGGTCGTGACAAGCTCGGTATTAGAGCACGATTCAGGGTCCCAGTGTGTCTACAAAGTCGCGCTGAGTAGAGTCCCTTTTTATGGGTGTGTAGCGTGCCACGCTTATACGTTGGAATCTCTGATGTATTTAGGAATGTTTTCCCATTTATTTATGTTCTAGTTTGTTCTATTGTGTTTGAATATTTCCTAAATCATGACTTTCCACATTTTAGATCATGTCTCCACGTAGATCTAATAGTCAGAACACCTCAGTCGGGAACCCTATTCCTATTGGGCCAAATGTTGAAGATGTCTGCCCTACTCATGGGATATGGACATGTTATAGGGCCATACTCAAGAATTCACTACTCATTTAGGCGTCTCACTAGTCTGTACTATCCCTTCACAAGCTCCCTGAAATGGTTCCAATCGTACTTAATCTTTTTGAAGTGAAGTCTCAAATGTTGAGTCCTATCAATCCATCCATATGCTTCCTCAGGTTGTCTCTTTACAATCTTATTGGTCTAGAAATATGAGTTATGTTATTGGCTCTTATGAGGTTGCTAGGGTTGGCTAATTCATATGGATGGAACTACCCACCTTTACTACTACCAAGTTTAAGAAGGATCCCCAAGGGTTCATAGATGAGATGGAGAAGATATTTAGAGTCATGCATGCTAGTGATACTGAGGTAGTAGAGTTCGCAACTTATCGGTTGAAAGATATAGTTTACCAGTGGTACAAGGAATGGGAAGGGTTGAGAGGTGGGGATGATGAATTTGTTGCATAGGAGGAGTTGTTTTAGGCTTTTTTTGACCATTTCTTTCCCTAGTAGTTGAGGGAAGCTAAAACTGAAGAATTTGTTAATAAGAAGTAGGAAAAGATGAGCGTCAAGGTGATACAAGTATGACCACAAGGATGGACATGTGAAAGTGTAATGAACCCGAGGCTTGGAGTGTGCAATAAAAATGCAAAATAGGACCTAAAACACACACCAAAACTGAACCTACACTACACTCCATAGGTGACATTTTGCGGTATTTCATTAAAGGGCCTTTTGGTCATTTTTTATTCTAGTTGTAACCTAGAATAAATAGAATATTGTAGGTTATTTTTTATTAGACTTGGATGATATTTGTAAGTTGTATAACACTTTAAAAGACAAGTCCTCTCTTCTCTTTAGGAGGCAACCCGAAACTAGGGTGATACTAGTGTGGAATCACTAGTGTTGCATTGATGGCTTGGAACGTTGGTGTATAGAGGAGGTAAAGTCCCTCTTGTGTTAACGTAGGAGTTAGGTTAACCGTTGTTTTTAGTGTTAAGGTTCCAAGAGTATCACATGTTCTTGGGTTCTTAAGATTATACCAACCGAGGTCTAACTATCTATCCCTTTTGTTTACTGTAATCTTGTAAATTTTTGTGTATCTTGTAATCTTCAACCCATGAGTTGTTGTCTCTTGTTGTTATTGTTCTTATCATATTTTTATCATCTTATTGTTGTTTCTGCTGTTTTGGTGTTGAAAACACACCTTTCTATCTCGTCATTATGTGTTGTAGTGAATCCGAGAGTTGGTGTCCAATAGGTCCACGAATCTTGTGATTTGTGGACTGTTTGGAGTGTGATTCGTGTATCCCTTGGTTTTCTTGTATCATTTGGTATCAAATCATGTCTTTATTTGATTCCCACAAGATCAATCTTGGGCTAGCTTGCTTGAAAAATTCAAAAGAAAAAAAAATTGTTGTTGAAAACTAAAAATTTTAGAAAAAAGCGCAATCTGTTTATCCTGTGTTCTTCGCCAAAAATTGTGTTCTTTTTGTGTATTGGACAAGATTTTTACTTGTTTGTTGTCTCTAAGTGTTAGTTTTGTTCTTCACTAACACATTGAGTCTATATCTAAGTTTCAGCTTTAATTGTTGGTGTTGTTGTTGTGAACATAAGACTTGGACGCTTCTTGTTGAACATGGTTGTGGTGGGCTATTTTGGCCATGAGATCTTCAAATTTTTGTTGTTCTAAGCTTGATCATGAGATATTGTTGTTAACTGGTGAACTAAGAACATCTTTGTTGAAGTTGTAGTTGTCTTGGCCAAGTGTTGAAGATATTGTTGTTGTGGATTTGGAAGGAGTCATGTGGAAATCGTCGGTTGTTCTTGAGATTGTTGTTATTGTTCTTGGTGAGTGTTGTTATAGTTCTTGATGTTCTTCACAACCTTCATACCTTTTTAAAAATAAAGTGCTTATTTGATCCAAAAAGGTGAAGGAAAAGGTGTAAGAATTTTTTAGTCTTGCAAGACTTCTCAACCACCAAGACTTTAACAACCACTATCCAACAACTTTCCATAATACAAGGGGCCATGTTTTAACGGTGTACAAGAAAGTCAAGTCTTGAAATTTGAATTTTAAAAAGGCTCCAAGACTTGCTTGAATTCTCCTCCTCAAACAAATACCCCGATTCTCAAATTGAAAATTGACCAAGACTTCCAAATTGGAAAATAACAACTTGTCTAAAACCGCAATCATTATGTACTGCCACATCATCATGCTTTACTATTCAAGCAACATATTTAAGCTCAAATTTTAGATTTCTTCATTTATTATTTGTTGATCCTTCGTTTTGTTTAATTGATCCTAATACTAATTAACAAACTAGTAAACTCCTACTAGATTGTCAATTAGTCCTTTGAATCCATTGTTCGTGTCTACGTTTCTTTTGTGCTTTTGTCATTTTTAAAAGTGTAGTACTTCTTGGTTCAAGTTCGTACCTCACTTTTCTTGAGTCTTCAAACAAATAATTCATTCCGACCAAGGAGTAGACTCACCCCTCGACTCATTACGAACTACAACTGACTTGCAACATTTGTTAATCCAAGTGTGAGACGATCAAGTGTGTGAGAGTGTGGTGAGGTTTTTTGAACTAACTTGTGGTTTGCTTTGTAGTCTTGTTCTTTTCTTTTCTTTTTTTTAGGTACAATTACAAGGGAACCCGCGGCTTCAACCTATCAACCCATGGACAACAATGCCACCAATGTCATTTTGGCTTACCTTGACACTATGTCTCGAGACCTAGCTATGGAAAATGAAAGGTTGGATCGTATGGTAGGTCAAAGGGAGCATGTGGGCTGCCCGGACACACTTCAAGAGGAAGGTCGTAGTTCATGTGAGCTACGAGGAAAAAATGTTATCCCCTACACTCCTATGAACTTAGAATATTGTGTTGTGGCTAGTACGAGCCAAATAGGTATAGTTGTGACTTTACCTAGGGTATAGGTGATTGAGTCTCCTTTTTCTGATACTCTCAGTATTGTTAGGTCAGATGAGGACCAAACTCTTGTTGTAGGTACGCAAGCACTAGTTGATCCTTTAGATGATGAAATCGATTCTCCTCCTGAGAATTATTTGTGTCCATCTAGTGCTAGAACTTATAACTTGACTAAGGTTCCATTACCAAGTGACGAGAGTATTCATACACTAGTTGACCCTTGTGAAAACCCAGGTGGGTCTACATTGGTATATGAGTTTCTAACAACTAGTGAGGTTATGGACAATGATCAATCGGGTGGAAATTACCTTGACATGCTTGATTGTTTAGGAAACCCAAATTGTGATTGTCTAGGTAAAGATGGTTTTGCTTGTGATCCCTTTGCTGCCCATGATAATTTATGTCAATGTAGGGACTACTCTCTTGAAAGAGAAGATGTTGCATGCTTCCAAATTCCATCTACTTCTTCTTTATGTGTTTCCGATGTTAAGCCAACTAGTGTTTTATGACTTGAAACTAGTGATTACATGCATAAGGAGACCATACTTGGAGTTGACTCATGTGACACCTTTCTTTATCCTCTTTGTTCTCATGATATTTTTCCATAGGGATATAGAGGGTATGCCTAATTGTAAGATCCCGGAAAATATTACGTTGAAAATAAACTCATTAAGCTCCTTAAAGCTCTTTAGAAGGTCCAACACTTAGAAAATTTTATCCAGGTGTTCAACACTTAGTCTCATTTTAAGCCTCTAAACTTTGGGAATTTATTTGAAGACCTTCGCAACCTCCATTTGTCAATTTTCAAGTTTATTCATGATGGGGCAAGTTAAGAGTATATCTCGGGTAAGTTTCAGAATTTTTGGAATAGCATAAGGGCATGTTTGGATTTCCAAAACAGTGAGGTCTCGTGATGGCCCTACATCGTGAGGGCCAATCAACTTGATTAGGGGTCGCGTTGCGATGGCCAGTCAACCTGAATAGGGGTCACAACATGAGGACTGGTCCAGTCCAGTCAAATTTTGATACGAGTTATGAGGGCATTTGGATCAATTTCCCACCCCTATGTAACTAAAAAACATGGGATTTGGCCCCATTTGAACCAAACTATAGCCTCTTCTCTTAAAACCCTCTCAAGAACAAGCTAGGGTTTCAATTTGGGATTTAATTTCCAAAAATTCTTCCGTCAATCTTCGTAGATTCAAGAACTAAGGTATCCATAGTGTTAATGGATTTCTTTCATCCATGAAGCCCAAGAATAAAGTTTGAAATTTTGTATTGTGAATATCATGCTGTGGGTTGATTATGTTCATTAGATTATGATTATGTGATTCCAAAGCTAAAACCTTTATGTGTTAATATGAAAATATGCTAGCATGTGAGTTGAAAAATCATGAATATTAGTTGGTTATGAAATGTTAATTTGATAATTATGACATGCCTTAATTCATGCAACCTGAATGTTTGATAGAATGCCCAAGAAACTATAAATCATGTAATATAGTTCAATTGTGACTTGAGTGATGGATTAATGTTTTACCCCTATGTTCAAATGACTCCCATGCTAATTATGTTCCTTTTAAATATTGTTGGATTGCTCAGGAATTAGTCTTATGAAATTATTCCATGTCTACTTGCAATCCTATTTGTGTACAAGATTTTGATATCCATGTACTTCATAAAATCCACAGCTTATTGTATTATGGATTGTTGATATTGGTCATGTATTCTAGAAAGTCATGCTTTGTCAGTTTCATTCCATCTAGTCCTAGGGGTACTTGTACCTGACAATTTAGCTGTGTGCCAAGAACCAGTATCATGTTTTCATGATACTCTCAGTCAAGCCATGATCCATAGAACTCAGTCAGTCGTATGACTCAGGAAAACTCAATAATTCAATAAATCTCAGTAGTATTCCGTCAGTCAATGGAACTTAGTTAACTCAGTTCAGTTCAGTTTAGTTAATCATGTTCAGTGTCTATTCATATGGGAGTAGAAATTAGCACCGTGTGAACCCAAGGATGGGAACTTACCTTCTATATGAGGGTGAGATTGTTAGAAGCAATCCTTCCATTCCAAAACTATGTAGCCAGCGTAGGTTGAGACATCTTAACCTATCATATGAGAGTAGATGAGGTGGCTTAACCTATTATATAAGGGTCCCACCATTCTCATTAGAGTAATAGTTTATGTGAGAGTCACTCATATTTTGTCCTTACCAGTGGCGTGGTATTAACACCCTTCTAATTGGTGTTACAGATTAGACCCCAACTCAGCTATAATAGCTTACTTAGGGGCATGTCAGTTATATGACTACTTCCCACAGTCTCAGTAATAAAACTCAGATAGTTCTATAAAATCAGGATTGTCAAATACGTTAACTCAGACAAAGTACGGAACTCAGCTAGTTCCATCAGGATTCAATACTATCAGATACAGTCACTTATGTTATCCTTTATATCAATTATGAGAACTCAGTTATCAGTTATGTTAATTATCAGTAATCTCACATTATCAGTATTCAGACTAAGTAATCATGTTATCATGATCTCAGCTACAGTTACTATGTATTCATGTATATATTCTCACGTTCATGTTAGTCCGTTAGTCAGTATTGTTCACGCATATGAACCCCATGCATTCAGCCTACCTCATATGCATACCAGTATATTCAATCGTACTAACGCATTCTCTCTATGGTGTTTTATTCTATACCATAGGTTCAGAAGTACGAGCTCTAGAGAATTAGTAGCATTCCAGTTTTAAGAAGTCAGAGTCCGTAGTGAGTCCTCATTCTTCAAGGACATGATCATTATTTTATATTTTCATTATTTAGTTTATTTCAATAGTTGGAGTTAGTTGGGGATATGTCCCATCAACTCCTTATTCAGATAGTTAGATGTTTTCAGACTACTACAGTGTTTTCAGACATTGTTTCAGTTTTTGTACTGTGGTAACACATTATTTTAGACATTGATTTATCAACTTTATAGATTTGAACCTTATGGCCTATCAGCCTTAATATTCTGCATTTATATGATATATATTATGCAGTGTTCAGGTACAGATATCAGTTATGGGTTAACTTATGGTTCTTCGGGGTCATGAGTACCGTGTAGCTTTTTGGGTACCAGATTTGGGCGTTACACTAATTTTGAAGACGACACCTTAGGGGAAAGTGAGAGTGGACGAGGCCTAAGTGATAACACTCAAACTGCGCCTCTCATACGAGAATGTAAGCGATCGTTGTCAATATCCCAACTAGGTTGGGGTCGAATCCCACAGGGAATATAGTGTGAACTTAAGTCATTTGCGATTTAATCAACTGATAGTTGGATGTTTCCTGAAATGGGATTTTTGGAGATTTAACAAATAATTTTTGGTCACTTAGTTTCAGTGTTTGTGATCAAGAGTTTATGAAAAACCTGAGTTATGTTCACTATAGGTGTTGGGATTTGACAGACGCTAGTAATGATTCAAGATTCTTGTGGTAGGTAGGAATAACAGATTATCCTTGATGAATTTATGCCTAAATGTCTCTTGACCTACTTAAGCATTTAACTATCTAATTCTCTCAAACTTAGGGAGTTTATATTTCAGAATAGGATGTTATCTCAGGTTAATTAATCTTGCTACAAAATTAATTATTAAATGGAATGGTAGTAGCTTCCAAGTCCCTGTTGATAATTCGCTTCTTACTAGGGTTGATTTCTTAGTTCAAGAAAATCACTAGTAAGAAGGATCTATTGTTTGCAACCAATAGGTAAAGTGTAACACAGAGTGATTACCAAGAAATTACTACCACTGTTAGAATCCTGAACACTTAGTTGCGTAACAAACCCAAACCGATAGATCCCATAACTCGGGTTAAGGGGTTTAGCTACTCATACTATAAAGAGAAATACAGCATGCTGAATTCATAATACAATGGATTAATACTTACAACAAAAGTGAATAGCAATAGTTGTATCTCGGATTAAATTACAATAGAGAAATTCCAAAAAATAATATGATAATCTCTCAAAAGTTAACTGTAAACTTGTGTCAAAAACTAGGGAGCAAAGACGTGAAGTTCAAGTGCAGAATATTGAGAGTCAGATGCCTTAGAAAACCCTAAACTATACTGTAAATAGTTCAGCCTAATTATTGAAATAAAATCACAGAGTTCAGTAATTTCTCAGATAGGTGACGACAGTTTGTGATGCCTTATCAGTAGTCTGACAACTTATTAGAAATGTCGTCAGCTCCTTTTCATCTTTGATAATCTCTGCCTTATACTGACGATGAGCCTGTGGGCATATCACATATCTGATGGCCTATCACCAATGTCATCACACATTCCAGCTGAAGTCTATTTTCTGTCTAAGGCTGACGATGAGCCTGATGGCTTATCACATATCTGATAGCTTATACCAGGTTCTCATTACTTCTTCCAACTGAATCCCATTTTCTGTATAAGGCTGACAACAACCCTGATAGCTTATCACAAGGCTGAAGACTTATCAAGAATGTCGTCAGCCATACTTCCATCTCTACTTGCTCAGAATTCAACTCTTTTACCTCCATTTCTGTTGATTTTCATCCATCTTGACTTTTACTGTAATATCAAAGATAAATAATAAAAAACGACAAAAGTTACTCAAGACTTTACAATTATTTATAGTTAAAATCCTCAAATGTGTTAGCATCAGCTTACACATCACTAAGTCCTTGGTTACTCCACCCATTTGATCCCAGTACCATCTTAGGGTGGGAAAGGATTACTCTTGGCCTATTTTCCTATTGTCTTGATGCTTGCCCGAGCCACCTCCTTTGTAGCATTTGTACTAAACTTTTCATGATTAAAATAAAGGACCAGTGACTATACATTAAGTTTGTTCTTTCTCGACATGACATGTTGATGTGTTATTTTTTTGCAAACCCTAAACCTTTATGTCATGAGAAAGTGTGCTTGTCTGTCTTCTCTTGATTTTGCAAAGTACGGATTCGAGGTCGAATCCTTTTCAAGAAAGGGAGGATGATACAAGTATGACCACGAGGATGGATGTGTAAAAGTGTAATGAACCCGAGGCTTGGAGTGTGAAAGAAAAATGCAAAAGAGGACCTAAAACACACACCAAAACCAAACCTACACTACACTCCATGGGTAACATTTTGAGGCTTTTCAATAAAGGCCTTTTGGTAATTTTTTAACCTAGTATAAATATAACATTGTATTTCATTTTTTCTTAGACTTGGATGATTTTTTGTAAGTTGCACAACACTTTGAAAGACAAATCCTCTCTTTTCTTTACGAGGAAACCTGAAACTCGGGTGATACTAGTGCGGAATCACTAGTATTGCATTCATGGCTTGAGACGTTGGTGTTTAGAGGAGGTAAAGTACCTCTTGTGTCAATGTAGGAATTAGGTTAACCGTTGTGTGTAGTGTTAAGGGTCCAAAAGTATCACATGTTTTTGGGTTCTTACGATTATACCAACAAAGGTCTAACTAACTATCCCTTTTGTTTATTGTAATCTTATAACTGGTTGTGTATCTTGTAATATTCAACCCATGAGTTGTTGTCTCTTGTTGTTATTGTTCTTATCATATTGTTCTCATCTTATCATTGTTGCTGCTATTTTTGTGTGAAAACACACTTTTGTATCTCGTTATTATGTGTTATAGTAAATCCAAGAGTTGGCCTCTAATAGGTCCATGAATCTTATGATTTGTAGACTATTTGGAGTGAGATTTCGTGTATCTCTTGTTTTTATTGTATCACAAGGAATATGCATTGAGATTCTCCCAGCTATCTCGCTATGCCCTAGAGTTGGTGTCAAATATGAGGTCTCATATGAGGAAGTTTGCAAACGGTCTCTCTGAAGATTTTTTGCTAGAGTGTAATAGGTTTATGATTAACAATGACATGTATATCTCTAGGTTAGTAGTGTACATGCAACAAATGGAAGAGGAGAAGAAAAAGCAAGGTGGAAATAAAGAGAGATAGGCTAACAAAACAAGGTTGGTTGACTAGAATGTCAGATAGTAGTAGGGTGGCTAATAGGGCAGGTAGTAGTCTAAGAAAAAATTTGGAGCAATGCGCAGTCATCAGCTAGCGGCCCATCACCCTGACCTTTAGTCAATCAATAGTTTCAAAATTTCCAACCTAGCAGTAGGTCGAGGATGCAGGGCATTTAATCTCAGGGTAGTGGGGCTCAAACCTTTAAGCCATACCCACACTATGGTAATTAGGGGAATAATAACTAGGGAAAGTTCCATTTTAGTAGTCATGTATGTTATACTTGCAGTCAGCATATCCATTTAAGGAGGGAGTGTTTCTCAAAGAGGGGGAAATTGGGGTGGCGAGGCCCAAACACTTACATCTTTTACGTCAGCTGCTAAGAGGAATCTAGTCAAGGCATTAGTTGTATGATTTATCTACTCATAGGATTCAGAGGCTTCACCAGATGTTGTTACGATTATGTTACTGATATTCTCTTGAGATGCTTATGTGATGCTTGACCTCGAGTCTACCTGGTCTTATTTTACCCCTTATGTGGCAGTGAGTTTTGGTTTTAAGACTAAATATATTATTAAACCCTTCTCTATTTTCACTCTTGTGGCAACTTTGTTGTTGCTAGAAGAGTTTATAAGAATTGTGTGGTATCATTCCTTCATCAGGATGCTATAGTAGACCTTATGGAGATTGATATGGTAGATTTTGAGGTTATCCTAGGTATGGACTGGCTTTACTCATGCTATGATACCTTAGATGGTAGAACTAGAAAGTTCAAATTTCATTTCCCTAATGAGCTAGTTATAGAGTGGGAGGGGTATTCTTTTACACCTAGAGAAAAGTTCATATCTTATCTTTGAGCCCTTAAACTTAAATCCAAGGGTTTTTTGTATCATCTTGTTTAGGTCAAAGATTCTAGTGCTGCAAAATTGTTCTCTTTAGTTAGTTTAGGTAGTTAAAGAATTCCCATAAGTCTTTATTGATGAACTCCCTGGGATACCCCAGATAAGAAGATAGACTTTGGTATTGACCTGTTACCAGACACTCAACCTATTGTAATTCCACCATTTAGAATGGCTCTAGAGGAATTGAAAGAGTTCAAAGAGCATTTAAAAGTCCTTATTGATAAAGGCTTTATTCTCCCTTCTCTTTTGGGGGTGCTACTGTACTCTTCATACGTAAGAAAGATGGTTCCCTTGTATGTGTATAGATTACCATTAGTTGAACAAGGTCATAGTTAAGAATAAGTACCCTCTTCTCAGAATCAATGATATTTTTTATCAACTTTGAGGAGCTAAATGTTTCTAAAAAATAGACCTTCATTCGGGGTATCATCAATTGAATGTTAGGGAGGCTGACATCCCAAAATAGTGTTCTAAACCCAATATGGTCACTATGAATTTCTAGACATGTCCTTCGAATTGACTAATTTCCCTGCACCATTTATAGGTCTCATAAATAGGGACCTATTTTTTTTATAGTTTTCATTGATGATATTTTGGTTTATGCTAAGAGTCAGGAAGATCATGCTAATCATCTCTAAATTGTCCTTCAAACCCTTAAGGATCATGAGTTGTATGCCAAATTTCTAAGTGTGAATTTTGGCTCAGTGCAATAGATTTTTTAGGGCATATTATTTCCAGTGAGGGGATTAAGGTTGATACCAGAAGGTTTAGGCAGTACGAATATGGCCTAGACCCACAATTCCAACTGACAGTCATAGCTTCATGGGTTTAGAGGGTTATTATAGGAGGTTTGTAGAGAGTTTTTCATCTATAATTGCGTACCTTTCCAAATTGACTCAGAAGAAGGTAAAATTTATGTGTATGAGTCATGTGAGTGTAACTTTGAAAGACTAAAAAACAAGTTGACTATTGCTCCAATGTTGACCCTTCTAAGGGTATAAAAGGTTTTGTTATTTACTTTAATGCATTACTAATGTTGTATGGTAAGGTGGTGGCCTATGTATCTAGGCAGTTGAAAGTCCATGAGAAAAACTATCCCACCCATGATGTTGAGTTGGAGGTTGTAGTTTTTGCACTAAAAATTTGGTGTCATTATCTTTATGGAGTACATGTTGACATATTTATTGATTATAAGAGTTTACAGTATGTTTTCACCCTAAAGGAGCTTAATTTCAAGCATAGGTGGTGGTTGGAGTTGTTGAAGGATTATAACATGAGCCTACACTACCATCCAAGTAATGCTAATGTGGTTGCTGATGCTCTTAGTAGGTTTTCTATGGGCAGTCTCTCTTATGTTGAGAAAGGAAAGAGGATTTTGATCAAGGATATTCATCGTCTTGCTAACCTAGGAGTTGACTCTTGGACTCTAAGGATGGATGGTTATTTGCCTTAAAGGTAGCTAAATCCTCCCTGTGTGCCAAAGTTAAGGAGAAACAAGTTATGGATTCTATATTGATTTAAATTAAGGAAGAAGTTGGTCAATAAAAGGTTATGGCTTTTGAAATTGGAGAGATGGTGTTTTGAGATACTAAGGTAGGTTATGTGTGCTTGATTTGGATAGGTTGCGATGAAGGATTCTGGATAAAGCTCTACTTCTAGGTATGTCATTCATCCTTGCTCCACTAAAATGTATCATAACCTCAAGGAGATTTATTGGTGGGATAATATGAAAACAGATGTCACTAACTTTGTAGCCAAGTGTTTGAATTTTCAACAATTTAAGGTGGAGCATTTGAGGTCAGGAGGTACTTCCCAAGACCAAGTTTTCACTTATGTAAATGGGAGATAATCAACTTGGACTTTATTACTATGTTTTCATGATCCTAGAACCAATACAATTCTATTTGGGTAATTATTGATAGGATGACAAACTTTGCTCACTTTTTGCCCGTGAGGACTAACTATTCGGGTGACGATTATGCAAAGTTGTACATTCAGGAGATAGTTTGATTGCATAGGACTCCAGTATTCATTAGATTTGATCGAGGTACACAATTCTCATCTCAGTTTTGGCAGTGTTTTCAAGAAGGTTTAGGTACCCAAGTGAACCTTAGCAGTGCCTTCTACCCTTAAATGGATTAATAGCTCGAGCGTACCATTCAGACTTTAGAGGATATTCTAAGGGCTTTCATGATTGACCTTAAAGATAGTTGGGTAGGTCTCTTGCCTCTAATAGAATTTACCTATAACAATAGCTACCGTTCTAGCATCCAAATAGGTCATTTAGAGGCTCAATATAGAATGAGATATAGATCACCAATTGGGTGGTATGAAATGGGTGAGACCCATTTGTTTGGACCTGACCTTTTTAATCAGGTGACGAAAAAAGTGGATGTCATTTGAGAGACTTAAGACCGCCAAAACCCACCAAAAGTCCTATGTCAATGTAAGGAGAAAGGATTTAGAGTTTGAGGTTAATGACCGGGGATTCTTGAAGGTATCCCCTATGAAGGGAGTCATGAGATTTAGGATGAAAGAAAACACAGTTCTTCTTACATAGGTCCTTACCAGATTACAATGAGGATTTGTAGAGTGGCGTATGAGTTAGATTTTCCCAGAAGTTTAGCTTTAGTTCACCCTGTCTTTCATATTTTGATACTTAAGAAATATATTAGAGATCATTCACTTTTATTTCTCGTAGAAGAGTAGGTGTAAACGATTCTTTGTCATATAAAGAAGTACCCATCGCTATATTGGATCATCAAGTTTAGGAGTTAAGAAGTAAGGAGATTGTGTTGGTTAAAGTGTTGTGGAGGAATCAAAGGATATAGGAAGCTACTTAGGAATCCAAGGAAAACATAAAAGTTAAATATCCTTTCTTATTTTCACTTTCGAATGAGGTTGTTAGAGGTATGAACTCTATGCTTACCCCTAATCTACATGATTTCGTGTTTTAAATGCTTTTATGTTCACCACTGTATCATGCTAAGAGTGTCCTAAGTCTTCATTCGGGGATGAGTGATCTCTAAAGGGGATAATGTAACACCTTTAAAAATTTAAATTATTTTATCTTTGGCTTTCCCGTGTTTGAAACCTCAATTTTTTACTTGAAATATATTTAGGAATGTTAAAAGGGTCATCCGAAGAAGTTTCAGAATTTGAGGAAGTGGTTTGGGGTGATTTTAGACCATCGAGGCAGTGAGCCTCTGTGATAATGCCGTGTCGCGGAGGCTAGTCTTCGCGATAAGAAGCGTGTCACAGATGTTAGTCTCCGCGATAAGCAGCATGTCATGGAGGTTAGTCTCCGCAATAAGCGATATGTCACAAAGGTTAGTCTCTGTGATAAGCAGCGTGCCATGTTGCCTTGTAAAATTTGGGCAGTCACATAAGGGTGAAAGATTTTTTTGTCTTTCTTCACGTTTAAACTCCTCCCCCATGACTTAAATCATTCCATAAGTTTTATTACACCTCTATAAATCCCTGAACATCATTCTTTAAGCAAAAAGGAGAAACTACCTAGGTTTCGAGGATTCTAGTCTCCAAGGGGTCAAATTTCTCAACGTTCTCTTCATTTTAAGGTATGTGGGACTAACTTAAATCTCATGGGCCTAATTTATCATTTAACAAGCTTAAAGATATATAATTATGTATATGTAATGGGTTTTGAAAATTATTTGAAGAGAATGTATCATAAACACCTTTTGATGATAATATGCATTTATTATAGTGTTTTTCCATAAACTTGAGGTATAATCATGTGCATCTATGGTATGAACTTTCGGAATGTGATTTATGAGTATGATTGTGAAATTTCTTCTACTATGATGAAATTTATGGTCTTAATATGTTATGAATTGTGAAATGGGTTTGAGAGAATGAATTATAAGCCCCCTTTTTATAATGAGATTTATGTATAACCAATTTTGGGGTTGCTTTATGAATGATGATATTGCTTGAGTTATAAATTCTGCTTTGTCAATTATTCTTTTTTAGTTTACATGTTTTCAAAGAGGTGAATCTTATCCTAAAGGATCGTGTTTTCTAATGGAGAAAATGCATGTAATATATGATTGAATTAGCCACCATATATTAAAGTCTGGAAAAGAGAGTGTTTTGGCATAAATTTTCATATGCTTTGAAATAAAAACTCTCATGTGATATGCAAATTTTTTTGTGGTCATTTACATATTTTTGAATGAGAAGGGCTATGGATATGATATGATATGATATGTTATGTTATGATATGATTGATATGATATGATATGATATGATATGATATGATATGATATGATATGATATGGCTTGCAAGTCTAGGTATGATGATACCTATTAAGAAATGCCCTTAATATGAAAGAAAAGAATGTATAAGCAAGTAACATTGTTTAAAAAGGTTAATAATGGGCTTAAAGAGAGTTATATATTACCCAAAGTAGCCATGTGAGTGTATGGGCTTATTGCTGGAAACCATGTTTTGCTGGCTCAATTTTATTATGTCCTGAAATACGAATTGTATGCTGACCATGTGAACTTTGGCGTACCAGAGCAGAGACCTCAATTTTTGCGGCAAACTTGGATTGGGTGCTTGGCTGTCGAGTTAAGGGAGGATTTGATATAGTTCATTAGATTTTATAGATGTAGGGTGTATCATCCAACTCAGAACTAAAGCAATGAGTTGTGTCTATGTGTTTACAAGCATGAGTTAAAGCTCTTTATATTATGGCCATGCGTTTATATATATATATATATATATATATATATATATATATATATATATATATATATATATATATATATATATATATATTATGATAAATTATTTTTACAATGTTCTCAATTATTTTATATGAAAAACATGTTATTTTTTGTTAGTTCTGCATACTAATACCTTCAAAGTATTGACCCTTTGTAATGACCCTTTAGGTTACTTTCCGTATTCCCGCTTATTTTCACCATTATAGCATTTCCATTGCTTTCCCAAGTTATTTATGACTTGCTGGAACTGATAGTTTGATTATCAGGTAGTTCATTTGATTTTTAGAGTCAATTTTTCGTTTAGAAGTCTTCACCGATCTCAAATGGCCGCTGAGTGTTAAAACTTCAGCAAAATAATTTTGGATGCAAATTCCTAATTTGCCAGCAACTCCGAAATATTTATTTTATGATAGGTAGACCCTTGATTCGGATCTCACTTCACCTGATCTTATTTCGATCCATTGGTCAAAAAGTCAAGAAATCAGAAGATATGGGTGTGGGATCCATAAGTGGCCTAAATGAACTCGGAAGGACAATCACACTTCACCAATGCATTCAAAACATCAAAATTAGTGGGTTTAAATAGGTTTTTTGCGAAAAACAGAGTCCGAATGAGTTCGGGAGGTCACAAATAAGTTTTGACCCTGCAGGCCCCATTTAAGCTTGTATAAAAAGGCCCTTTGGTCGAATTTTGGGCATTCTTCACTTTATTTTGAACCCTATCATCCCTAGAAAGACTTGGTAGCTTCAAATTGACTCTTGGGGTGAATTAGAAGCTTGATTAACATTTATATTTGCGATTAATAATGGATTTGAGGTAACAATTCTTCCATTTCATACTCTAATTTCTTGAATTTTTGACCAAAACACCAAATGGATTGAGGCTTCATTTTATCCTCAAATATGATTTTTTTGCACAAATTTGTTAAGGGCTTTAACTTCCTAATGGTATTTGAACATTGGGTTGGTCTTGGAAACTCGATTTCGGTATGTGGGACTTACTTGGGCGGTTTTGGTGTCGTTTTGGACCCAAAGCACAATGGTGCAATATGGGTATTTTTATTCTCATAATAATGCATAGATTATGTTTTTGATAGTGTGGATCCTTGGAGAAGATTCAAGGAAAGGAAAAGCGAAGATTGTTTGTTTGTGAGCTATATTTGGATTGAAGGTAGGTTGGGCTTACTTTTGTTAGATTGAGCTTTATTATTGTATATTTTGATAATTTGTTGAGATTGGGATGGGATTAGGCATTGGTATGATAAATGATGCATTTGGGAATAGTTGAACTATTTAGGCCATTGAGATAGTATAGGGTGAAGTTTGACCTATAGCTTAGAACCTTGGCTAGTTGGACTTCTTGTCTCATGAATAGCATGAGAATGCTCTAGTTGTGATAACTAGATTAGAGTTACCTTTTTCACTCATTATAAGAGTAAATTGACCTTAAATATTCTTATTAGTGAAATTGCCTTAGATGCCTCGAATAAAACAAGGATAATATTTGAGGAAGAATTGCACCATAGGACTACTGTGGGTTGATAAACCTATAAGACATAATGTAGATGATGTAGTCTAGTCCCGGGTAGAAATTAGACTTGAATGAATATTTTGGGATATTAGAAGTGTAACTTGTCTTCCTTAAGCTTGGATTATGTAAATTATTAGTGACCAAGATATTTGTTAAATGCCTATAATATGTGTTGGGAAATCTGATGGTTAAACCCAGTAGATGGGTTATTCACGATGTTGGATTTTGAAATAATGTGTATGTTGATTTCCAAAATCTTGAAATTGTTGATTAGCAATGGAATTTCATGTGAATTGAGCCTATGACTATGCTATCGCTTGAATTATTGGCTTGTTGTTATGTGAACCTTGGATTATGCTATTTCACATATTATGTTCAAGCCTAATAAGTAAACTAATATTTGTGAAAAAGAATTCCTTAATCATTGTATTATGAATCATACATATTAACTCTTTCCTTTACTTCTGAGCTAGATGGTACAACCCACATTTCTACAATCTCACGGGCTATATGGAATCTGCTCTTGACTCGGCTGCCAAGCTCCCAATCAAAGTTTGCCACAAGGATTGGAGTTCATAAAATTGGTAATACCCCCATGAGCATACCACAGGAATCCCCCATTTGAGATGTTGTAATTATCCTCCCAATAACTTATCATAAGTCCCGCATTGGCAAACACGGTTTCCAGCAATGAGCCCTTTCACTCAAATTCCTTATTCGGGTAACCATGTAACTCTCTTTAAGCCCAAATTAAGTCCGTTAAAAATTATGCTTCATGCTCAAAAACATTTAGTGCTTATTCTGTTAAGGGTGATGATATCATTACAGGGTATCGTCATACCCATACTTGCAAGTCATTCGTATCATATCAATTTTCACAGCCCTTCTCATTCAAAACATATAAATGACCACTAAAAGGTTTATCAAATCACACGAGAGTTTTTTATTATCAAAAGCATTTGAAAACTCATTCAACATACTCTCTTTACAAATCTTGAACACATGGTGGCCATTCTATTTTACTCAACACATGCATATTGGTTATGAGACATTTAAAACTCAAGAATTTATCATCATTCGCCAACCAACCCCCGACATTAGTTATACGAAAATCTCATGATCAATATGTGGCCTCTTAATTTATGCTCTCAAAATAATTCACAATTCTTATCATGCAAAGTCCATAAATTTCATCATGGGAGTGGAATTTCATGAGTGACATTCGTAAATCATCTTTCAAATTCAAATCATATATGCACGAATTTATAAATCAAACTTATGGAAAAACCCTACAAAAAAATACATACTTTCATCGAATTGGGTTCATGATGCATGCTCTTAAAATAATTTCCCAAAACCCATTTCATATACATACATATATATAACTTTAAAGCTTGTTAAAATCATAAAATCTATACCCATGAGATTTAGGAGAGCCCCACGTACCTTAAACTCCTTGATTGGTGAAAAAAGCTTGAATTCCTAGTTTTCTTGAGGAAGATTTTAGGCTTGTTCTTGGGAAGGAATGCTTTCAATTAAGGAAATTTTGAGAATAAAATTACCAATAATGCTTTTTGGACCCTAAATCCCATGTTATGGACCAATTGAGTGAAGGAAAAAGACCCAATTGCCCTTGGGAAAATGGAAACAAAAGCTGGAAAAAAGGGAGTGTGCTATGAAGCGTGCGCCATGGGCTCTAAAGCGCCAGAATGGAGCGTGCCTCGTGTGCGATATTAGGGGCTCCCTTTGGAGTGAAATGGAGCGTGCGTCGCGGGCTAATCGTGGGCTGCTACTATTTTGGACTTCCAGACATGCTCTTATGCTCATCCCAAAATTCCAAAATTTACCCAATATATACCTTTGACACCCCTGATCATGAATCAACTTAAAAACTAACATTTTGGGGTCAGAAAGGTCGATTTAAAAAAATTCATAAAGTCTAGAGGTCTTGAAAATGACTAAGTCCTAGACACTTACTAAGATTTTGAGCCTTAAGCTTCTTATGCATGCAACTAAAAGCTGAATTAAGCTAAGAATAGTTTGAAGTATTGCGGGTTCATAAGCATATGAAAGATGGTTTAACTTAAGCTCAAAAGTGCAGGGTATTACAATGTATTTCAAGCCAATATGAGTCTGAAAACAAATTTACCCAGTAAGTCTAGTCCTTTGCTTTCATTCCATCACGGCCATGTTTAAAATCATTTCAAAACATAGTTAAAAAAAAAAAAAAAAAAAAAAAGTAAAATAGGTTCAAAACCACTCAAATGAAATTACAAAATGCTAGGGCTACAACCTTCTGAATTACAAATAATAGATGACTCTAAATACAATGACTTGCAGCTCAGAAAGAACAATACCGAAAGAGATGCTAAATTTCCAAAAAGATGTTCTTGATTTTGTTAAGCCGATTGACTACATCTTTCATGGTTATGGTGTTTCCTTTGTATAGTCTAAAGGTAATTCTATCATGGAGTCTACGCATATTTCACTTTTGGAAGTGATTTGTTCTTCTTCAGAAAAAAGATTGGTATCCATCACTTCCAGCACAGTTCCCGAAAATGATTGTGTTATCCATTTCCTCAAGTCAAGATTTTCATTGCATATCTCTTCATCTGTTGGCCTTCTTTTTGTCAAAACCTCCATAAACATGATGCCATAACTATAAACATCACCACTCGTGGACACTATTCCCTCCAAGCCATATTCTTAGAAAAGAAAGAAATGAAAAACAAGTTATTCAATTGAATTTTTTTTTTTTTCAAATTTTTTTTTTTTACATATAAAGACTTGTTTTTCTTCTTCTAGAATTTGGAGAGGCTTTATTATGGTAAGCGAAAATCAATGAGAGTGGGATTTTATACCTGGTGCAATATATCCAAGAGTGCCCAATGCCTCTCTATGTGCCATGGACTTGCTTATGGCTAAAATCTTAGAGATTCCAAAATCACCAACATGCGCCACCATATCTTCATCCAAAAGTACGTTTGCTGGCGTTAGGTCACAATGAACTATGAGAGTTTCATTACCATGATGTAGATATTCAATTGCTATAGCCGCATCAATCATTACAGTGACTCTTTGGAGTAGGTTCAAGTGGCAATATTCTCTGTACAACCAATTCTAAAGATTCCCATTGGACATATATTTCAGAACGAAGGCTCTTACATAGTCACTAGAACAAGTAGTAATCACAGGACAAGATTTCTAACATTTTTCATCACTTTGCATTTAGTATCAAAGCTCTTGCGTACTTGATCATTTTCCAAATCCAAAACCTTTATGGCCACTACACCTCCACCAGATAATGTACCTATGTACCCCGTGCGAGATGCTCCCACGCCAATTAGATTTGATCCATCAAAATTATTTGTTGCTCGTTGAATCTCATGATAAGAAATTAATTGATGAGTCCTAATCTCTGGTACCTTTTCTACATCTTCGGACTTTCCTTTTTCTTTCATTTCAATATCATGCTAAACCAACAAGAATATTAGGAATGATGAAGTAACCACTGGAATGACAATTTTTAGCACATACTTCTTAGACTTTGATTGTTTTCCAGTATTCGTGATAGCACAAGCAGTAATCTCTGATATGTTCATGCCACATAGCCTTTTGTTCCCAAGAAATGATTGCAGAGTGGAATTTGCAAAGACCCCACCATTGGGTATTTCACCTTCTAAGTCATTAAATGAAACATTGATGCTTTTAAGGTACGAGAGTTTTTCCAATAATTTCGGAATAGTACCTGACAAGACATTTAAAGACAAATCAAAGATTCACAACTTATCAAGTTGGCAAAAGTTAATGGAATTTGGCCTAAAAATAAATTTTCGATAGGTCAAGAGACTAGGGGAATTTATTTAAAAGTAACAAAAAGTTTTAAAATGAGGTGTAGGTGACTCAAGTCTTAATAATTGAGTGTAGGTGACAATTACTTTATAATCAATTAAGAAAGTTGAGGAAGTTTCAGAATAGCCCACAAGTTTTTAAACTTATATTTTGATCCTAATGTTAACCAAATATAACAGGAAATGGAGAAAAAAAAGGTGAGTTTCTCTCTCTTCTCATCCATTGTTGTTTTCCCTCTCTTAGCGATTTTTTGTTGTTCATTGTTGCTGCTACTTTATTCATCATCTTCTACTTCATCATCATCTTTTTGTTGTTGTTGATCATTTTTGTTGTTGTTTTTACCGCTACTACTGCTACTCGACCAATTTCTTAGGTGAAATTTATTTCGTACATCATTTTCCACTTTGGAATTACTTCACAGGAGACCTTGGTAAGTCAAATTATGATTTTTATTTGAATTTGTCATCTAGGTAACTGCTATTATGCTATTTTTCCAACAATAGATACCACACAAACATAAATGCAACATAATAGCCATCTGTTTAACCAGATCCCTCATGTGTTGCGACAGATGAGCCATCAGTTGCAGCGGAAGATTCATATGTTAGATTCATATTTATGGTTCTATAATGTCATAACATGAATCGAACAGATGGATCATCTGTTGCTACATATGACCCCTCTGTTGCAATAGACTAGTTATCTGTTACAACAGAATAGTTATTTATTGTAACAGGGTAAATATTTATTGTAACATATTAGTAACCTGGTGCAATAGAACCTGAACTCGATTCCAATAAATGTGTCATCTGTTACAACAGATAAGTCATCTGTTGCAATAGGTTAGTTATCTATTGGATCAGAACCTAAACTTAATTCTAACAAATGTGTCGTCTATTGCATCGCAACAGGTTAGTTATCTAATGCAACAAATCACTCATCTGCTGTAATCAACTTTAAATGTTCTTTAGTTGTGTAATATCTATCCTAATAGGCACTTCATCTGTTGCAACAGATGTATAGTCTGTTGCAACAAATGATTCACCTGTTACAACAGATGACTCATCCGTTGAAATCAGCTTCAGGAGAGTTACATGAATCCCAATAAATAAGTAATCAGTTGCAACTGATCATTTTTCTGTTGCAACATATTTTCACCTATTGCAACAGATTACACATCTATTGGGGTTCATGTTACGACACTATGAAATCACTATTAATTTTATTATGATATCATTATTAACTTTTTTAACAAATGACTTTATTTAGGTATTAGTAGGGATCAATAACAATAGGGGTGGATTGTCATGGTCAATCGATCAAGAAGATCAATCGATATGTATGGCATTAGAATGAGGGTGAAATGCTATATATGATAGCTATGATAGTCCAAAGTGATGTTTCGTATGATGGTTTTTTTAACTTAATCATGAGCTATTGTGGAATGAATTGTCAACCGTACGAACTCATTATCATCTACATGCACAACTCCTTTGAAAAGAAGAGGATACTACTTTTCAAGATAACTGATCAAGTTTAGTTGTGTGCTTATCTTAGTGATTCAGCCATGCCGATGTTAAGGGTCTGTGTGATTGAAAAGATGAGAGAGAATGAGAACTAGAATGTAGAAGAACAACAACTATAATAAGACATCTTTGATGATAGGTTGTATGATTTGGACATGAATATTCTAGGTAATGAAATCAAACACCAACGCCCATTGCTAGGAGCAATACAGTTGGCGGTTCTTCTCAATCAACACAATCTGGCAATTGTCAAGACGATGAAACCAACTTTTACAAGGGAATGTCATTTAAGGATAATAAAGAACTTTCTACTTCTTTGTTTATTGCTTGCTTGAAAAAAGATTTCAGAATAATGAAGGTGATTAATTCGAGCAAAGTCTTTTGCTTCAGATGTGCTAATCCGAACTACAGGTGGTGGTTGAGAGTGGTGAAGTACTTACGTTCTGACAAATTCGTCATTCATAAACATGAAAAGTATTAAATATATGATTCAGAGCATATTTCGATCCAAAATCCTCATGCCACGATAAAGGTCCTCAGTGAATATTTCAAGTATAGATTCCCCAATGGCAAAGGCCCTTCTACCAGGGATATGGTCAATCAACTCCTTACGGAATTAGGTGTAATGGTTAGTTATTGGAAGATATATACAGCCATGAGGAATGACAAAGACTTGTAAGGGAGACACACGAGCATGGGTATGCAGTCCTCGATGCCTATCATTACATACTTGAGTCCACAAATCCCAAAAGTAAGATGGTGTTGCATGTTGATGAAAACTGAAGGTCCAAGTACTTTTTTTGTATTCTATGGTTCTTGGATTAAAGGGTTTCAACATTTGAGAAAATTCATAGATGTCAATGGGACCTTCTTGGGGAGCAGGTATAATGGAATTTTGCTGGCGGTGGTGGTGCAAGATGCGGAGAATCACATATTTTCTGTCGCTTTTTGTGTAGGGGACAAGGAATGTGATGCCTCTTATGGATATTTTCTAAATAAATGTGAAGCTGCGTCGAAGATACAAAAGAGTTTTGTTTTATTTCAGATAGGCATCCAAGTATTCCAAAGATGGGTTCAATTTTCTACACATTAGCATGGGTTCAATTTTTTACACATTAGCTCACTTTGGTTGTTGCATGAAGCATCTTGGAGTTAAAATTCAAAACAACTTTCACAATGAAAGGATCGTGACCCTTTTTTATAGAGAAGCTGCACCATATAAGGGAGAGGAGTTTTTATACCATTTCCATCAAATAATAGATATTCATCCTAAGGCAATAGAACA
Source organism: Capsicum annuum (assembly GCF_002878395.1). Lineage (NCBI taxonomy): Eukaryota > Viridiplantae > Streptophyta > Magnoliopsida > Solanales > Solanaceae > Capsicum > Capsicum annuum. The sequence goes on from NC_061115.1 coordinate 15,860,268, forward strand.
TCTCGTACGTGTCGGTTTCGAGCAATGGATCCGGCCATTCTGTCTGGAAAATAGGTACATTCTTATGAATTTAATGTCTTGAAATTTGAATTCTAGTTGAACGCTATCACTTTTCTGGGTCATATCATTTCTATTAAAGGGATCATAGTGGATCCACAGTAGGTTGCAGTGGTTAAGAAGTGGCCTAGACCCACGATTCCAACTTGCATTTGGAGTTTCTTAGGTTTAGCTAGTTATTATAGGAGGTTTGTGGAAAGTTTTTTTACTATAGCACCCCATTGACTATGTTGACTCAGAAGAAGGTAAAGTTCTTGTGATCGGATGTGTGTGAGAGTAGTTTTAAGAAGCTGAAGGATAAGCTAACTTCAACTCCAATCTTAACTCTATTTGAAAGAACTGATGGGTTTATGGTCTACTGTGATGCATCCCGTATAGGATTAGTTGTGTTGTGATGCAGCATGGGAAGGTGATAACTTATGCCTCTAGACAGTTAAAGGTGCATGAGAGAAATTACTCGACTCGTGACTTTGAACTATTAGTTGTGGTGTTTGCATTAAAAATCTAGCGTCACTATTTGTACGGAGTACATGTGGATATCTTTTCTGATCATAAAATCCTACAATAATATTTACTCAGAAAGAGCTTAACCTAAGGCAAAGGAGATAGATTGATCTTCTCAAGGATTACGACATGAGTTTTCACTATCATCCAGGTAAAGCTAGTGTGATTGATGATTCTCTTAGTAGGTTGTCCATAGAGAGTTTAGCTCAAATGGATAAGGAGAAAAGGGAGTTGGTGAAGGACATTTACCATTTGGCTAACCTTAGAGTTCATCTCTTGGACTTCGAGGATAATGTGTGTTGCTGCAAAAAATAGCACGGTCGTATTTTAATGTTGAAATCAAGGAGAAGCAGATGTTAGATCCTATCGTAATGAATATTAAAGGTGATGTAGGTAAGAAGAAGGTAATTGCCTTTGAGATTAGTAGTGATGGTACTTTGGGGTACCAAAAGAGGTTATGTATTCCCAAAGTCAATGGTTTGTGTGAGAGGATCTTTGCTGAGGTGCATGAGTCACACTATGTTGTTCATCCTGGTTTGACGAAAATATATCATGACCTTAAGGACATATATTGGTGAGACAATATAAAGAGAGATGTGGGTAATTTTATGGCCAAGTGCATGGTATGTTAACAAGTGAAAGTTTAGCACATGAGGCTCAGAGAACTGTATCAAGAGGTTGAGTTGCCTGAATAGAAGTGGGAAGTAATCAATATGGATTTTGCTATCGGTCGTCCTCAGTCTCAGAACCAATTTGATTCGGTTTGGGTCATAGCGGATAGGATGACAAAGTCAACTCACTTTTTGCCTATAAGGACTAACTTTTTGGCTGAAGATTATGCGAGGTTGTATCTCCATGAGATTGTGAAGTTGCATGGGGTACCTGTTTTTATCATTTTCGATCATGGTACATAGTTTACATCTCAATTTCAGCGGTCATTTCAAAAAGTTTTGGGGACCAAGGTGAGTTTTAGTACTACTTTTCACTCGCAGTCAGATGGGCAAGCATAAAGGACTATTCAGACATTGGAGGATATAATTCATGCTTGCGTGATGGACAATGGTGGTAGTTAGATTGAGAATTTGCCTCTTGTGGAGTTTTCTTATAATAATAACTACCATTCTAGCATTGGGATTGCACCATTTGAGGCCTTCTATGATAGGAGGTATAGGTCTCCTATTGGGTACTTCGAGGTTGGTAAAACAGAGATCTTTCGCTCATATTTGGTTCACCAATCCATGGAGAAGGTGAAGGTGATTTGGGATAGACTTAAGGCTACCCAAAGTCACCAAAAATCCTATGCGGATGTGATGTAAAGGGATTTGGAATTTGAGGTTGGGTATAGGGTGTTTTTGAAGGTATCTCCCGTGAAGGGAGTGTTACGGTATGGTAAAAAGGGGAAGCTCAATCCCCGGTATATTGGTCCTTAGTTGTAAGGAGGGTTAGTATTGTTGCCTATGAGTTGGAGTTGCCTTCTAGCTTAAGCTCCATTCACTCGGTATTCCATGTCTCTATGTTGACGAAGTGTATTAGGGATTTATCCCAGGTTGTGCTTATCAAGGATATTAATTTCGGATTCCCTATCTTATGAGGAGATCCCATTTGAGATCTTAGATTGTTAGGTTTGTCGGTTTGCGCTCCAAGTATATGGATTCGGTAAAGATTCTTTGAAGGAACTATAGGGTTGAAGAAGCTACTTGGGAAATGGAAGAGGACATTAATTCCAAGCATCTGTTCCTGTTTTCTGCTCCAAAAATTCGTATAGAAGGTATGTGTTCTTCATAACGTCCTTGTTTCTGAAATTTGTTAAGGGAAATATTAATTTCCTTATTTCTTTGTTTTCTATCTTATTTAAAGGTCAGAGTTGAGGTGTTGGGGTTTAATCGTGGTTGTACTACCTTGTTTCTTTATTGGGGGATGATTGATCGAAGTAGGCCAGAATAGAAATACCCTAGGTTCTGGTCCTTAGAAATTTCATGAGTTTTGAACTCTCTGGCCATCATACGACTCAAATTTAGTAGTCGTATGATATGGGTATGACTTTGTAGCCTAATTCGTACGATAATCATGTATGGTAGGTCATTCACTGTCCAAGGTACGAGTGGACATCATAAGGGTCATATGGAGATGGTACGAGTGGTATAGTCCAATTCGTGGTGGATTTAGGAGGTGGTGTAAAGAAATAAGGTGGCGTACTTAAAGCTAGTAGGAGGTCAGACGAGGAGAAGAAGAGGGAAAATAAATAGAAGGTGGAAAAGAACGAGCCAAAGTTGGCAGTTATAGAGCCGAAGATAGCAACATTTGAATGCTTGTATAAAGAGCCAGGGGCTAAAGATGGGGACAAGAAGTTGTATAGGTTTGTCAAGGCGCAAGAGTGAAAAACCTGCCGTCAATAAAGTGTCGTACATCAAGGATGAGGAGGGTAATGTATTGGTGGCGGATGGACTTATCAAACATAGATGACAGACATACTTCCACAACCTATTGAATGAAAATGAGAATAAGAGTACTGTGTTGGGGGATTTAGAGAACTCTTAAGAGTTGTCAAAATTTTGGATATTGTAGAAGTATTATGGGAGAAGAAGTAAAGAAGGCCATGCATAAGATGGGGTAGAACGACTAAGCCAGACGAAATTTCAACAAAATTTTGGAAAAACATGGGCAAAGCGGATTTGGATTGGTTGACTGGGTTGTTTGATGTCATATTTAGGACGATGAAGATGCTTGAGGAGTGGAGGTGGAGTACTATGATTCCGTAGTACAAGAACAAGGGGGATATATTCGAAATTGCAATAACTATAAGTGTATCAAGTTGCTAAGTTACACTATGAATGTTTGGGAGAGGCTGAGGAGGAACGTGTTTATTTCTAAATATCAATTTGGTTTCATGCCAGGTCAATTGACTAAGAATGTCATCTACCTTGTGAGGAGATTGGTGGAGCAGTATATGGACAGGAAAATGGACTACTGTGATAAATTGGCTAAATATACCCTTTGGGGCCAAATTTACCCTCGATATCATACTTTGGAGCCATATTACCCTCATTGTTAAGAAACTCTTTACTTGTACCCTTCCTTTAACAAAAAAAACCCAAATCTATGTTAAATTGACCATTTTTTAAAAATAAATCACACCCTAATCTAATTTTCTTGATTTGACCCACAAAAATACACAAATAAATATATCCCTCCTACAGTTCTATTGGTCTAATTTCTCCAATGAATAAAAATATTTCTCTTTCAACGTGCAATGGTGATAGGTTGGTTACAAATGAGAAAAAGGTAAAATAGAATAGGATAACATAGAAGCATATACCTAGATAAAATTTCTATTACAAACTCTGCTCCTGTTTAGTTATATTCAAATTTCACATTTTGGTGTGCGATTCTATGTGCATTGAGTTTCTAAAATTAGTGAATAAGTTTTTTGAGCAAATAAAATGATGAAAAATTTGTACAGAATGAAATTGCATATGAAGACATGAATGGAGAGATGACAAATAGGGAGACTTCTTAACTTAATCATCCAGAGAAATATTCAGTGGGCCTCCTAATCTATTGCATTTGACCGTCAGGTGCCATTATTCATGAGCTCTGCATTGACGCAGTCATGTAGGTCCATGAACTGAGAGAGGGCTATATTTCTTTGTTTTTGCACTGATACAGATCAATTTTTCATGAATGGGGGTATATTTATTTGTCTTTTTTATGGCTCGTGTCGGGTCAGACAGATTAGCTTAGAGTGTGCTATATCTTTTTTTAAAAAATGGGGCATTTACCGTTGATTTGAACTGTTCTATTAAAGAAAGGGTACATGTGAAAAGTTTCTTAACTAGGGTAAATTTGACCCCGATATATGACATCGGGGGTTAATTTGACCCCAAAATATGACCAAGGGTATATTTAGACAATTTTCCAAAGTAAACGGGTAACTTTAGCCTCAAAGTATGAAAACGAGGATAAATTTGACCCAAAGTATGACGAAGGTATATTTAGCCAATTTTTCAAAGTAGAGGGGTAAATTTGTCTCTTTTTCCACTTGGAAAAGGCATACGATAAAGTTTTAAGAGGTTCTATAGAGATGTTCGACGACTAGAGATGTTTCAATCATGCCAATTAAGGCATATTTGTTGCTAAGATACATGCAAGAATAATAGAAGGAGGCTTCGGTCATTTTCTAGTCACGATTGGGTTGCATCAGAGATAGACTAAGTGCAGCTCGGTGAACTAAAGCTTCTGTTATGCACAGGGTCCAAGGAAGGGCCACACCACAAGGGTGTAATGTACATAACCTTAACTTGCATTTCTGCCAGAGGCTGTTTTCAAGGCTATAATCCGCGACCTCCTGATTGCATAACAATAAATTTACCAATTACTTCAAGGCTCCCCTTCAGAGATAAACCTTTAGCTCTTTTTATTTTCTTGGATGATTGTTGTTTTGACATAACACATTCAAGGGGAGGTGTGTTGGTGCATGTTATTTGATGATAACGTTGTTCTGATGAACAAGATGTACAGTAGAGTCAACAAGAAGTTGGAGGTGTAGAGATAATCCCTTGAGTAAAGGGTTTAGGTTGGCACAGAGTACACGAAGTTTGCTAGTTTAGTGAGGTGCCTCGTGTAGTATACTTGGAAGTGAGCTTGAATTCTCAAGTCATCTCTGTGAAAGGGAGTTTCAAGTACCAGGGGTTATTATCCAAGGCAATGGGGAGATTGACGAGGATGTTACGTGTCGCATTGTTGTAGGGTTGTTGAAGTGGGAGCTAACGTATGGTGTGTTATGTATTAAGAATGTTCCACTAAGACTTAATGGTATGTTCTACAGAGTAATTGTTAGACTGTATTTGTTGTATGGAACAGTGCTGGCTAGTCAAGAATGGACATCTTCATAAGATGATGAAAGTTGTAGAAATAAAAATGTTGGAGATGGATGTGGTGGGCTTAATAAGAGAGATGGTTAAAAATAAAGATATTTAGGTCAAGGTGGAGTGACCTTTGTGGAGGACAAGATTTGGAAGGAGAGGCTGAGATGGTTCGGGCATATCAAGAAGAGATGCACAGACGCCCCAATCTGGAGGTGTGTTGATGTTGGAGGTCCTGAGGAGAGGTAAAGGTATATCAAAGAATATTTGGGAGAGGTGATCTTAAAGTACATGGAAAACCTTCAGCTTACCAAGGAAATAAACCCAGATAGAAGGGTGTGGAGGTCGAGGATTCGAATGGAAAAATAGTTTATAGTTTCGCGTCTTGTCCGTCCTAGTAGCACAATCAAACCTCTCTGCAGTGGCAGTGTTTGTCCGAAAAAGTTTACTACTACATAGACGTGTTGTTACACATATATAGGGACATTTGATAGTTAAATCTTATTTAATTGTTATAAATAAAAATATGAAAACTATTTTTTTGTACTTTTTATGTTATAAACGAAAATAAAATAATTGTTAAATTTAAAATCTCAATTGATTTTCATATTTCACTATTGAACGGACTAATACATTACTAGAAAAATTCATAACTAGATATATCGTACCGACAAAGAATTAAAATCTAAGGATCATAAAAAAAGGCAACCTGGAGCACTAAAGCTCCTGCGATGTGCAGGGTCCGAAAATCTAAGCATCGTATGCATTTAAAATTAATGAAAAGTTTAAATATTTCAAGCTTGATGTAACAACAACAACATACCTAGTGTAGTCCCACAAAGCGGGGATCTGGGGAGAGTATAGTGTACGCAGTCCATACCACTACCTCAGATGAAGTAGAGAGGTTGTTTCTGATAGACCCCCGACTCAGGACAAACACTAATATAACAAACAAAAAACATAAAAACACACAACAGACAAGAAACAAGACACACATAAATTAATACTATAAATTATTTATCTAAAATCACCAACAAAACCAAAACACCACAAACAAGAAACTACAAGACACAAATATTCCTTTCCAATGACTTGTGCAATAATCTCTTCATCAGTGTGCATTTCAAGTATTGGAAGTGACGTGTCAAACTTCATATAAGATATAGTATCGATTTGTAACGTTTTTTTTTCTTTTTACCTTGTAATTGTGCGAATCTCTACCTCCAAGTGATTTCTCATGATATTACGGAATCTTTAGGCATTAAAGTTATGTTGTCCTAAAGTACAACGATTGAAGAACTTAAAAAAGATTACAATTTGCTTAGCTTAATGATTACCACAAATATTTTAATATTTTATTTTATACCGTACATATATAAGTTTTTTATAAAATACTAATGTTACATAAAGATTTTATTTGAGTATGTTATTATAGAGAGATAATTTTACGAAAAGTGTACCACTGATAAACACCATTGATGTTATCGATGGAATGTTGCTCTAGTAAAATGTGACGTAAAAAATCTATTTCGGAGAAAATTTAGCCGTTACAGTGAAATGTTGTTATAACGAGGGGATGTTACAGAGTCTGATTGTATTAGTGTTATTTTTGATATTTTTATTATTTTACTATTTCCGTATTTCTTGTTCTTAGTTTCTATTACTAGTTGTCTTCCATGGCTCAGTGTTCTTACTATCCTGTTGTTGTGACTGCTTATGTCTTCATAAGTGTTGTGTTTTTGCTTTCTTTGAGCCGAGGATCTACCGGAAACAACCTCTCTGCCTATCAAGGTAGAGGTAAGGTCTGCGTACACGCTACTCTCTCCTTATCCCACTTGTGGGACTATACTGGGTATGATGCTGTTTGTTTTTATTCAGATGTTGAGAAAACAAATCATGTTAATTTTTCAGTATCCAAATCTATATACATCTAATATTCATATATATTTTCAGATTCAGACATCCTACTGTTCAAAAAACAAATGGCACCTTATATTGCCAGTACGTCACTTCATAAGCTAATTAAATAATTCTTGAACTTGCTGTATCAAAGCGCATCATTGAATTGTGCAGAATCCATGGTTGGTTAATGTCCTGCAGATCTCTGTCTTCTGCTCTGTATAATTTCATGCTTAGTGAATTATCTGTATAGTTCCTTTTAGATTTCCAACAATTTATCTATTCAGCTCACCTCCGTAAAAGTGTTGTCAACTTCTAGATTTATCTCATAAACAGGATGCTGAAAGATGAGACAATATTCAAGTCATGAATACACAGGAACACACCAATGGGTGCTGATTTCTCTTTGAATTAGAGACATCCTGGTTGAATGATATAACTACTTTAATCACCCGAAAGCACAGAGGAGATATTATTCTCCTTTGAAACCCCAAGATGTTGAGAATGAAAGTGTTAAATCCCCTTGAGTTGACTTTTCTTAATCAATTAACATACAAAGCTTTGATTATTACATCGAAGTATAGAAGAACAATAATTAAAAACGGAACACGTTGGAAGATATAAACAATGGAGATTTGGCAAGTATACAATAACCCTAAGAAGTTGTGGGTGTTGGAACCTAAGAATTTGTAAGGGCATGTCAAACTCCAAGCTGATAAAACATAGGTTATGAAAGCTCTACACGTTCAGGAGAGCATGAAAGATTATATAAAATTTGAACATAGGGTGAAAGCCCTAAGCACTGGCAAAAGTCCAAAGATATGGATCCTGGGCATGGCAGCCAAAATTATGGAAGCAGCACTGGGATGCCTGCTTGATGAGTTTGAGGCACAATATTTCAGAAAGAAACATTTTGCAAGGTTATAGTCAAACAAGGTGAGACTGAACTTTTGATGGCTGGAAGGGATCTGTCTTTAATTGCAGGGTGAACAATAGGATAGAAAGGGTTGATTCATTGTCTGTGAGTTGGCTTTATATTTGAGCTGTATGCCAAACTTCTATTCGTTTGGAAATTTCAGCAGCATGATGGACTTGGGCTCCTATTGCTCACCAGCGTACCTGTGTATTATCTGTTCGTACAATAAATTTGTTATACACAATATATGGCTCAAATGCTAACAAACATTTATATAATGAACATAATTCTTTCCTATTTATTTACCATTTTATTTCTGTCTCATTGAACATACCTGAGTAGTATCTACAATGGTGTTCTATTTTTTCTGCTTCATATCGATATTTAAGTACTCCTCCATAACTATATTCACTAGCGGATATCTGACTTATGAAATAGATTTATTAGGTATCTAGTGAATCTATTTTTCTTTGTGCGTGGATATTTCTTAAATTTTGTTTCAATATCTTTTAATGATTTACTTTTTTCGTAAGATGTATTCATTAATTTGTTTGGTTTATTATTTTATCCTGTAGTAACTGCAGAGTTACAAATTTCTGTATAATAATTTATCCTAACTGTACTGTAATGTATATCTAATTCTAGATTTTCAATGTTATTTATTATCTTGTGTTGTTCTTCTCGTAGTGAGTTTTTTAAATTATATAAACTATAACATGTGCTTTTTTCTAAATTTTCTAAGGTTTCTTCTATCCATATTAATTTTTCTTTTAGATTTTCCATTATTTTTCTAATTCGGTTTCTATAATTAATTTCATTATTTAGATTATCTTGATTTTCTCTAGTTTTTCTAATATATTCTAACATCTCTTTAATTTGAATAATATCTTTCTGGATAAATTTCTTCGTATAACTGTTCTAGCCAATTTATGGTTTCAATTTCATAGTCTATTATTTTTTCTAATATTATTTTCTTAATATCTATTATTTCTATATCTTTAAGTATATATAAGATTAAATTTTTAAGATAATCTAGGTGATCTATCTTTTAAAATTGATTTTATTATAATATTTTGTAGTTGTTTGTTTAAGTCTTAGTAATTTTTGCATATTAAGAAATTCTATATATTTTATATCTTTATTTTCCATGTATTTGTCTATATTTATTTTCATCTGTTTTTCTAGTATCTGTATGTTTCTCATATTTTTTCCTAATAATTCTATGTAATTTGTCATGGTAAGTATTTGTAAGAGTAGTTAGGTAGGTATGGTATATAATTTACCCTAGACATGTAATATTCACCAAATGCTTTTTCTAATATTATTTTTCTTATATCTGCTACTTTTATATCTTTAAGTGCATACAAAATAAGTATTTTAAATTTATCTACCATCACATCAGATAAATAATTATTCATTTTCATAAAATTGCTTTTTTCAAAATATTTCCTTCAACCATGTACATAACAAAATATGGTCACCTTAGATTACTATATACTATATTATTCTTAAATAATATGTTCTTCGGTCACTATTAACACGGTAATCCGGATACTTTTCCCTTAAACAGCGCCTCTACTCTGGTTACTCCCCGCCACGGCTTCTTGCCTCATTGGTTTCACCTTTAGGATGGCATAGTTCTTAGGGATTTTTCTCCATTTCCACTTTGTTAATAAACTTCTTAACATATTATTCTTCGAATAATTCTACTATAAAGTAACTAATATGAATTCATTTTATCATATCATGATTGTTGGGAATTATGAATTTAGCTATTCATAATCATAAATAAATATACCCGTTCGGGTAGTTTTAATATTTCTGAAGTTTGTTCCTCTATAGCTTTTTCCATTGAAATATACCTGTTTTTTAATTAACTGAGTAAAATATTTGTTGTGGAATGGAGAGAGTATTTGCTTCAACGCAAGAAGGCTTGCTTTGCAATGCCTTCAGTTGCCTTCATTTATAGAACGAAAAAGAACTTTACAAGTCTCTTTACACGTTTTTTAAATGTTATCTATAAGTCAAAAAGGCTACTAAAGGTTACCTAAACCTAAAAAGCCTATACATAGCCTTTAAAGGCAAAAGAAAAAAGTCCAAGTCTATAAGTCTACATAATTTACAATCTTAACAATTCTACGTAAAAATTTATACAATGCTTAATAAATGATCCAATATCTTGTCTTCCATTGATGTTGTCGTATCTGCTATATCTCCATTATTGCTTGTGTTGTTGTATCTGCTATATCTCCATTATTGCTTCTTATCTTATCTTTTCAGCTGGCATTGTGTCTTCTTTTATTCTAGATGTACTTCTGGAATAATGTTATCTTCTCCATTACATCTTGAACATTGGTGATCTGGATATTTGTGTCCGATTATTTTACAATATCTTGTCAGTAGTCCGTCTGAAATAAATCCTTTTTTAATTGCTCTTTCGGTAGATTGTTTTTTTGGGTTAAGTAATGTCATTATCCATTGTCTGACATCTTCCATATCTGCTTGTCGTAGCTCTTTTGAATTAGAGTAAATCATTTGATGATCTCTCGAATAATAGCTCCATATTGGGTTTCCATTAGTATAATTATTTGCTAGTTCTTGGATAATCGTAGCTAGTCCAATAAGTCATTTATTTGCGTAGAAGTCGGGTATCTCAATTCTGGGTATCTCCGGTTGCTGTGTAATATCTTCTGGTATGATCAAATCTCTAGTTAGTCCTATTTTTACAACTTGTATAACTGATTTTATTTCGTCATATAGTATCTCTGCCTGTGCAGTATAACACTTTATGTAAAATAGATTTTCTTTTGTTATCCTTTTGTAGGTGGTGAATATCTTGTGTAATTCTTCCATAGTTGTTATTTCTTCTCCGTCTTGGGTGTATATGGTGTTTAATAGTCCATAGTCAAAACAAGTTTTTACTAGGCTTGGGTTAGTTTCGGGTAGTGCAATTAGTTTGTTATATCCTTGTAATTTTTGGGTTATATAGTTGGTGTTTGGTTCTTTGATGTTTGTAGCTCTGGGGTTATGGTTTAGAAAAGTTTGTACTCTGTAGATATTTTCTATGTATTTCTGGGCTGTGTAGTTGTAAACTTTTTTTATCTTGGTTTAGGCTATCTCGGTATGTGGTAACTTGTGAGGGTATGAACAAGTGGTCTTTTTGTGTTTTCGGTATAAATGGTTTCTCAAATATTTTATTCATATTCATATTCTGGTATCTTGGTCGACTAACTCCTTTTCTTGTACCTGCAGAAGTATATTAATAAATGTTATGGGTTTTACGGAGTGTCCCAACGTCTCCTTCTTGCTCTGGAACTTTAATGTCTTCCGATCGACATAGCTCTGCACACTGCTGAGTTAGCTGATTTGTAACTATAGACTTCAGTTTATCTTCATTAGTCTTTATCTTTTCTATCTCATTACCCATACTGTCTACTTTCATTGAAAGCGTAGTTAGGGTGTTAAGTATTTTTTTCTAGAGTATCTTCTTCTATTATTTCAGTCTGTGTAGCTTTGTCTTGATATGTAATCTGCAATAACATTTTTGTTAGTACTGATCACTTCAATTGTAAATGTGAAATTTAATATATTCAAGACTAGTCTCCGAATCTCTTTTGTTGTAACTGAATTTTGTATTTTCTTTGTTAACCACCAGCGTACCTGTGTATTATCTATTCGTACAATAAATTTGTTATACACAATATATGGCTCAAATGCTAACAAACATTTATATAATGAACATAATTATTTCCCATTTTATTTCTGTCTCATTGAACGTACTTGAGTAGTATCTACAATGGTGTTCTATTTTTTCTGCTTCATATCGATATTTAAGTACTCCTCCATAACTATATTCACTAGCATCTGCTTCTACTATATATATAAATTTTCTATTTTCATCTGGAAATTGTAATTTTGGTAATTCTTTACAAAGTAATTTTATTTTTTGAACTTGTTTTTTATCTTCTTCATTGTAGTTATATTCTATATCCTTTTTTAATTTTTTTTGTAGTGGTTTTAAAGTTTCTGCTAATTTTGGAATATATTCTCTTACTTGGTTTACTAATCCTAAACATGATTGTAATTTCTTTTTTGTATCCAATTCTTCTTTCGAATTTATTATTTTTTGTACTATATGATGTTGTATTTTTACTCCACTTTTATCTATTTGTATTCCTAAAAATTCTATCTGGCTTTTCATAATTTCAGCTTTCTTTTTGCTTAGACTTATTCCCGATTTTTCTATTATATCTGTAAATTGTTCTAATAATTTTAAATGTTCTTCTTTAGTTTTTGTATATAATAATATATCATCTATGTATACTATACAATTAGATAATTGTTTAAAATAACTATCCATAAAATGTTGATATCTACCTGGTGCATTTTTATATCCTAATGGTAATACGTTCCATTCATAAAATCCTTGTGGTACCGTAAATGCGGTTAATTCTTTAGATTCTTCTTCTAACTTTAGATGGTAAAATTTTGATTTACAATCGAATTTGCTAAAATAATTATATCCTTGTATTTGCCTTATTTTTAATATCTTATTTGGTATTGGATAATTATATGTTATAGTTTTTGCATTTAAATTTCTGTAGTCAATAACCATCCTACTTTTTCCTTTTTTTTTGTTCACTATGTTTATTTACTATAAATGCTGGACTATTATGTTTACTATTACTTTTTTGTATATATTGTTTTTCTAATAATTCATCTATATGCATTTTAAATTCTTTTAAATCGTCAAAATTATATGTTAATGGTTTTTGGGTTATTATGCTATATTTATCTATTAATTCAATTTTTATAGTAGTTTTATATTTTTCCCATCCTTTTAATGGATTTTCACTATATAATTGTTCTAATTTTTTCTTAATTATTTCTATTTTATTTATTGAAAATATAGTTATTTCTGTTTTATTTATCGAAAATACTACTAGTTCTATTGTATCTTCAGTATTTTTTATATTTTCTAACTTTTGTGTAATTTTTTCACTTCCTTTTATCCAATCAGTTTGCTTTCTTATTTTATTATTAACTCTTTTTGCTCTTACTTTCTGTTTACATGGTGTTGTGAACCACCAGTCTGTTCTAGTTATTATATGTGGGTATAATTTATCTAAGAACGACATTCCTAAAAGTATATCTTTTGATGTTAGTTCATAATTATAAATTTCTTCTATTGTTAATATCTTATCCCATACTTGTATTTTTACATTCCTAGCTTTATAAGTAATTAAGCTTCCTTCATTATTAAATCCTTTAATTATTATTGGTGTTTTAAATTTATCTCATTTACTTTCTGGTAAGCAATTATATCTAAATAAATTAGCTTCTGCTCCTGTATCTATCATAGGCGTATAATATCTACTATTCTTGGTTTTTCATCAGCTATTCTTTTCGTTGTACTTATTCTATCATTTACTATTTCTAAATTTTCTTCTATATCTATGTCTCTATAGCTATAATCATTATAATCTATTAGTTTTACAAGTTGTTCGAATGGACTTTCTATTCGTATTTTGTTAATCTTATTTTTTCCTGTTATTTTATGTTTTGTTGTTAATACATATAAATTTTTGCATCTTGCTGTAAATATTTTACTTCCTGGGGTTAATTCTATTCCTGATATTTTCCAATATAGTACGAGTGATTTATCTATATTTTTATCTGTTACTGCTACTGAATAATTTGCACTTATTATAAATTTAAATTTTTGGTATATTAGATTTCCTTTTACGGTAGTTATTATACTTTTTTCTATAGGTTTTATAATTCTATCATCTGTTAATATAATTCTATTGGTGTATCTATTCCTTCTCTAAAACATGCTTTTATTAATATCTCTGTACCTCCAAGGTGTACATATTTTATTGGATCTCCTTTACTTTTTATATCATTTATCTCTTTATTAATTATTCTTTTTGTTACTAGTGGTATATTAGCTTTGCCTTTTGCATACCTGCAGTCTATTACATGTTCTTTTTGGCATACTATATAATATTCGTCCTTTTTCCTAGTAAAAATATTTTTTATTGTTGGTATTTTAAATATTTTTTCTACACTTAAATCTAATTCTTTTCCTTTTATTTCATCAAATATGTTACTGTCAAATATTTATTTTTGTTCCATTCCTTCATCATTTAAGTATTCTTCCTTTGTTATTATTTTTATATCTTCTTCAGTCATTTGATTCATCTATTTCACTATCTATTTCATTAGCTGTTTCGTTTTCTGAAATTTCATATATACTATCCTTACTTTCTAATTCATAATCTATATAATCTATCTGCATATATTCTGTATTATCTATTTTTATTTCTGATATTTGTTTATTTTTTGAATTTTTAGGTAATTTATAATCTCTAGCTAAATGTCCTAACTTTCCACAATTATAACAAGTACATTCTTTCATGAATTTCTTCTTTCTATATGGTCTTTTGTATTTATAATTTTCTACATAATATCTTTTTCTCGGTTTCTTATATTTATATTTTGATTTTTTATATTTCTTATATTTCTTATGTCTTTTTCTTTTCTTATAATATCTTTCTTCACATCCAAATTGGGGTGCTATTTTATTTTTGCAACATGCTAAATTTCTTATTAATGTTTTTTCCATTTTTAATTCTTCTCTATATTTTTCACATAAGTTTCTATACCATTTTTGTAAAAATTTTATTCTTGCTCCTAACGTATCTACTATTTTTGCTTCTTCCCAACTTTTTATTATTTTTGAACTAAATGGCTCGGGTAATTTATTAAAATATAATTTTCTTATCTCTTTACTTTCTCCTATACTATATGCTCCTTTATAATAATATTCTTTAAATGCGCAAGTATATTCATCTATATAACACATATTACATATTGCTAATTTTAACATTAAATTCCTATTTGTATCTTTTTCTTCATCTTGTTCTTCTTCGATTGTTGTCGTACTACCAAATTCATCTTTAATAGCTGTTTCATATTTTTTTAATAGTTCTATAGGTGTTAGTTTAGTTGTTGTCGATGATGTTCCTTCTATAGTTTTATTAGTTCTTAATACT
Source organism: Capsicum annuum (assembly GCF_002878395.1). Taxonomy (NCBI): domain Eukaryota; kingdom Viridiplantae; phylum Streptophyta; class Magnoliopsida; order Solanales; family Solanaceae; genus Capsicum; species Capsicum annuum. Next base: position 15,875,564 of record NC_061115.1, read on the forward strand.
TTCTTGCTATTTTCAGTTAAATTTGATAATCATAGTTTTACTGATCCTATTAGTGTTCTTTCTATATATTCTGGTGCATCTGTTATATTTATATTATTATCTAATAATTATTTTGTCATATATTCTATCCATAATTGTATTGTTTTTTCTGTATCTATTTCACAGTCTAGGTCTAAAAAGTTATAATTTTTATTGACTATTTGTTTTGATGTCCATTTGTCATATTCATTATATTTTTTAAACTTATTCTTATAATATATAGGTTTTCTTATTTCTGTTGTTTTAGGTATTATAGTTTCATCTTCTTTTTTATCAAGAGTATTTATTTCTGTGTTGGTACTTTCTAAGTTTTCCTCATTAATTACTTCTTGTTTTTCATTAATTTCTAAATATTTTGTATTTGTTAATATTTCTGTGTATGTTTCACTATCTTCTGAATCATAATTATCTGTCTCTTCAACGTCTATATTATTTATTTCTAATTCTTTGTTTTTTATTTCCAATTTTTCCTTAAATTGATTTATCTCGTTCAGTAATTTTTGTTCTCTATCTTTTTCTTCTTTTTCCTTTTGTCTTTGTTCATACAAATATTTTAACATTTGTAGTTCTTTTTCTAATTCAACAATCCTACTATTTTTAGTTTCTTCTATTTTTCGTATTTTTTCTGTAGTTTGTTGTTTTATTTTTTCTATTTCCTTTTTCCTGTCTATCTCTTCATTTTCTTTTTCTATTCTTACCATTGCTGTCAATTTATCTTCTAATTTTAATTCTTCTTTTTCTAACATTAGATATAAATGTTCGCCTATTTTCTTATATCTTCTTCCTAGATTAGACAATACTATTTTTATTTTTAATCCTTCGTGATTTTCATATATTTTTTCATCTATTGTAAATTCTTCTTTGTTCATTTTATTGTGAATAGTTCATGTTGATATATATATATTCTAAACTATCTATTTGTGATTCTAATTTTGATATTTCATCTTTTTGTGTATCTATTTAGTTTTTACTAACTCGGGAAAATATATTATAATGTAGTCCTTTTATTCTTATTTTTAATTCTTTATGTTTTTCAGAAATAATTTATTTTAATTCTTTGTATTGTTGTACTTTATTCATTTAAACCATATTTATAATATCTTGGCAGATATCTAAATCTAATTTTATCATAATTAGGTGGTATGTGTTTCATTATCCTAGATTTTAAATGGATTATTAATTTTGATTCAATACTAGATATTAATGTAATTAAGTAGGTTAATCTTTGTGGGTTTTCTTTTGTTTTATTTAGACTTATATATTCTGGATAATTACTAATTAAAGATTCTTTAATTTTTCTAAAAGCTTTTCTATTTTTAAATGGTCTTTTCATAATTAATTTAATAATTTATAGGTAAATTCTGATCATAACTCTAACATATACATATATTTCATTTCTGTATTTTTTAAATTACTGCACTCTGATACCATTTGTAGGGGGTGCAGATATCTGACTTATGAAATAGATTTATTAGGAGATGGCCAAATTCAGGGGAATGTGAGACTTCGCCCCGTGTCTATGAATTTATGAATCAATCCTGGACTACACAAGATGAGCCACTGGGTCTTACCTTGTAAAAGAATCCTAGAAAGATGGGTTTACAGAGAGTGGTGAATTGAACTCGACCTCCTGGTTGAAATGGAATGCTTTGGCCACTGGAGCAACTTCACTTGTCTAAAGATTAGATACTTTTTGTACTTTTTTTCCAGAATCAAGGTATATTTGGAATGTGTTTGGTATTATTTTTGGCACGTCAGATGTAAGGTTGAACTTAAATTTAATGGTTGCCGAAGATTTCTCAATTTTTTTTCATTAGTTAGATCTTTTACGTCACAAAGGTAGAGGCTTAGTTCTCTGATAACTTCTTAATGCATCGTATTATGGTTGCAGGCGCAATCTCCGAACTACACAAGTACTTTGAGACACATATTCCCAAATATTGAGCAGATTGATTCTGAAGTCTACGCATAGGCAGGGTTGATGCTGATCCACATGAATAATCTGCTTTTCTCAGTTTTAAATTGTCTTCTATGAGATCCACCGGATGAGATGCTATAAAACCTGTTATGGCATGATATATCCAGCTCCTCCATCATTTCAGGAGCTCAAGTCCTGAAAAGATGAAAATGCATGTAGCTTCTACCTAATTAGTGATCATGCAATGACATTTGCTCATTGGTTTTTTGTCTCTGAAGATACTTATTTTGTTTGTCCTCGGACTACAAAGGAGTAAGAATATTGTTCTCATCTTTCCCTCCAAATTAGAAATGTCGCTTTTTGGTGTTCTGCATTGTGAACTGATAGCACCTTACAATCATATCAACAGTGAAAATATAAGCGTAAAATGTGTAAATTGGTGTTTTACGGTCAAAACAAATTTTAATTTTAATTTTTTTAAAAAAGTTGAATTTTTTAAAAGTTTTTGAGAGATTCTACATACATTGTTAATTAGTATTGCGAGATAAGCTCTTATTAATCCAAGATTTATGTAAAACTATAAGAAACTATTCTCCAAAAAGAAACATGGATGGAAATATAATATTCTCAATGTGCATAATTTTGGTGCTTGTGTCAGCTTTGCACAGTACTGAGCATCTTATGCCAAAGAGTGGAGGTAACTTGTCTCACAATTTAGTAAATTCTGAGCAATTTTAGATTTTTTTAAGTGGTTTAGAGGATTCAGTGCACGAAGTTAGTTCTTCAGGCCGAACTTCGATGTGGGTCTGCGAAGTAACTTGATAATTTTCCTCATCAATCCCCAAGAAAATCAAGTGATTATATTGACAATTTGAGATTTGTTTCACAATTTAGTAAATTGTGAGCAATTTTTTTTTAAACTGTTTAGAGGATTTAGGGCATGAAGTTAGTTCTTTAGGTCGAACATTCAATTTTGCTCTGCGAAGGAACTTCATAATTTTTCTCATTAATCCTCAACGAAATTGTTGAGAATATAATTACATAATAATAGGGTGCTCTCTCTGACAGCTTAAACTTTGAGATGAGATGGTCACACACTTTAACATGGTATCAGAGCAGACAGATGTCCTAAGATTGAATCTCACCATCACCCATTATTAAAAAGAATTTTCACGTGTTTTATCAATAAAAAATTGAATAATAAAAGTGGGTCCTCTCTAACGGCTTAAATTTTTAGATGAGATGGTCACACACTTCAACAACAATCAAGTGATCAACAATTTGACAAGTTTCTTTTCTGTAGTTTTCACAATTAGATTGCCTTTTGAAGCAGTAGTAGACTTGCAACTTATAATGAGCTCCCTTCAACTCTAAATCAGCTCCGATGCTCAAATATTATATACCAGATCCTTTAATCTAAAACACTTGTACCACTTATTACTCATTACTGCATATCAAGTACACCCCCAACTCAAACATGGGGCTTGACTATAAGGGTCAAAAGAAGAAAGATGATAGAGATTCAAGATCCCTATGGTAGAACTTGAGTACAACCTTATTTCTAACTTTTTCGTTGTTCTTCTGCCAAGAATCATGAGTATTTGGATACAGAATCATGGGTATTAGAGGAGTTTGTAAACTAATAAGGTCCATTGTAATTAGAATGAAACTTGTTAAATGGTCTTTGAGAAACACAAAGTTGTGTATGTTGCTGTAAGGTAGACTCCAATCTCTAATAAAGTACCGGACTGTCAGATCTATGAGAATTAGCTTGGAACTTCATTTTTTTCTACAGTTCTAGTTCAATAAAACTAGAGAAATTGAAGTTTTTTTTCTCTATTAAATAATAATTTGTCAATGAGAGGAAGGCAGAAAAGGTGAACATGACGTGTGGTTCAACAACAGGAGTTGTGGTAATGTTTTTAGAAATTCATTTATTTATAAATTTTACATAAGGTGAAAAGAAAGTAATTTTGATTTATCTTATAACTAGCAAAATCCACTCTTCCCACGATGTGGCCGAGATGAATTTTTCAACCACAACATAATATTTTAAAATATATTAATGAAATGACAAATAAAAAAAAATTGGAGAAAATTTTCAATTTTATGTGTTTGATAGGGTTTAATATGTAATTATATTAATCTAATTATAATTAATTATTGTATATTTATTTTTATTCTTTCGTAAGATAGAAGAGCAAATGTTTTTAAAAAAAGTTTTTTCTATTCAAAAAACAAAAACATGAAACCAAATGTAAATAATTTGTAAACCAAAAAAGAAAATGAAATAATTGGCAACACCAATATTTGCATAGTTTATCCATTGACTTTTGCTATGTATTTATGTTTCTATATTTTTCCTTTTCATTCTTTGTTTTTCGTCTTTCGTCAATCTCCTTCTCAAATCTCAATCTAGGGCTGACTCCTTGGCCAACTCTCCTAAAAAAAACATAAAAAAGGGGCTCAATTCTCCTCAATACTTTATTGTTTTTTTCTTTTGAGATAATTTAAAAAATATACATATAATTAACTTACACTGCAAAATAATAACTCAAAATTTACATTCAATTTTATAGCCCAAAATTGAAAAGCAAAGCAATGTCTACAACATCAACTTATGATTCTTTAATTTCAGTTTGTCCCAGTCAAATTTTTGGCACCATCTCCTCAAGAAAGTGAGAAGTCACAAGATTACTTTTCCTTATGCATCAGTTGGTTCTAGTAGAATTGACTTCTTTGATAAGTGTGTTGATCCACCGGGTGATTTACATGTTTCATGCTTAACCATTATTCGTGTTAAATAATTCAAAAAGTCTTCTTTGTCTTGATTTGTAAAATCATTCTGTTTTTTTTTTCTTTTTTAGCTTTAGTCTAAAAATAGAGAGTGCAGTTCATTTTATTGTGTAAGAGTGTTTAAACAACCTAATATACAAATTTATATACTTTTTATAAATTTGTATGTTATTATATAATGATATATAATGTTGTATGTGCAATTGTACAATACTATACATAATTATACAAAGTACACACACGCACACATATATATAATGTTTAAACAATATATCAACATTGTATAAATGTGTATAAACATGAACTATATACATTTACACAAGAAAAAACCTTCTTATATATATATATATATATATATTACTAAATCTCTATTTCAATATCAAAATCATCACAACAAAAAGAGAAAAAAAATTCATAAATCCATGAAATCATTCTAATCTAGAACTCATATCTGTAACAGAGACCTCAAACATGTAAATCCAATCTAGATCTGATATATTGTCCATCTGTGATTGTTGATTCTCTTCTTCATCGAATAATTCGTCCTATATGCCATGAAAGAAGCATTAAGAGTTGCCATGAAGTTGTTTATTTTATTAAGATATTAGCAAAACAAAAAAAATATAACGTAAAAGTTCGAAGAAAGATCAAAATAACAAAAATGAGATATGAATAAGCTGAATATATTTGGATGAAGAAGAAAACATATAATGAAAGAGAAAATCAATATAAAAAATGTCTGGAGAGATAGTCACATCATTTCTACAAAGCTTATGAAGAAAGAGAAGGAGGAGAATGATAACACTCAACTTACACGTCAATTTAAGTGCAAGACTATCATTGCCAATATAATTATCCCACTTTTAGTCGGGGTCGAATCCATGAGGAACAATGTGAGTGAAGAATAAATAAGTTCGAAATTAAAGTTACTTCCAAAATTCAAATATATTATACAAATATTTTGGGGGATTTTGAATGTTTTCAAAAGTATAAGACAATTCTTGGGCTTCCAAAGGACTAATTCAAGACTAAGAATAATTAGAGCATAATCAATTAGGAACGGATCTTGGGGCTAAGTTTTACTAGAGTCAACTAGTATGTGGGTACATAAAAATCAACTTCAAATCTTAGCTAAGGCATGCTTGGGTAGGCTCGGTTAGGGATTTCGTTACTAGTCTTTCAACAAAGCATCAAAATATCACCCATAGATTCTTTCAAATACCTCGTGGGTGTGATTAATCAATCATCAAAATGTCTCAATTGGGAATCCCTATTTCTAGGATGACGCCTAAGATATAACAATTCCACAATTTATCCTTATTTCTAAGACAATACAAAGGGAATAACTATTCTATCTTATTGTTCACAAATGCTCATGTCACCTACATCTCTCTTTCAAGGATGATGTAGGATCTAGACTACCCACATTCCTCTTTCAAGGATGGTGTGGGGTTTAGGGAAATTGAGGCTTTCACCAACAAATTCTATTTTATAATAAAAAATTTATGAAACCCAACAACATTAACTAAGCATTAAAGCTAAGAATCACAACCCATATATAATTGCGCCCTATTCAAACATAACCTCAAGAGGAAGAACTAGCAACTCATAAACTTAATAAAAAAAAACATACCAAAATCACCATCAATTTGATTCATGAAAAATAAAGAGAATTTAAACGACACTTTAAATTCCAATGAATCTTCAATGGAAATTTGCTAATCCTTCACTTAGGAGTTACTCTAATGTAATCTTAGCTTAAGGTTTACAAATTTTTGCTCAAAGCTCCCAAAAGATGAGATAAAAAGTAAAGATGAAAGATAGGATCCAGATGGTGAAAAATGAGCTTAAAACCCTTATTTGAGCCCCAATTTCACATTTTCCAAATATTAAAAAAATGACCTTGAAGCTTTTTTGCTCTACCGTGATTGCCACCTCTTCACTGCGTTCATGACTCCCGCGATCGCGGTAGTCATATCGTGATCGCTCTCTGATTGGCTTATTAACAGGTCGTGATCGCGACTCTCAAGCTGCGATCGCAGTAACTGAGGGTCGATTCTTAGGCTTGATTTATAGCATTTGGCTCTTTTCTTTCACATTTAACTTCTTTTTGACTTAAATTACTTGCTCATCTTCCCTTTCAACTTTTCCTACACAAATGAGAATTAAGTAAAATATTAACATAAAATCAATGGAAAATCATGGTAATTTAGGCTTAATGAAACACCTAGGTCTTGAACCATTGAAGAACAAATCGCGTTGCCACCTTGGTTGTGAACTGGAATGGCATCGTGACGCGGTGGAATCGCGTTGGTGCATTGGAAATTGAAAATTCTGAAATTGAGCCTTGGCGCGATGCGTTAATATTGCGGAGCCTTACTGGTTTTTAACAATTGCCATTTTGGCTGGATCCGCGAAGCACTAAAGTACCAGGTGGTACACTGTCTTACTAAAATGGCACTAACTCTTCGTCCGAGTGTCGGATTTGGACGAATTTGGTATCGATGGAAAGCTTATTCAATTTCCCACGTAACAAAAAGTCAAAATCTTGAAAATTGCCCTAGGATAAAAGTGTATCCATATTTAAACCAAGTCTTGGACATTTTAGGACGGATTTAAGCTAGGTAAAAGTACGGGATATTACATTGGGAACCTGCTTAATGTAGACGCGTGCACCTCAGCCACACTGTAGGGTAGATACGCTAGGATCTGTGTTCAAATCCCCTGAACACCGTAGTTGTAGCCTCAATTTCCATCGATCACCACTCTCAGCCCCTCCTCTACGAGAGGGAGGGTTTCTTATGTAAGAACTATAGGCGACTAGGTCACAGTAGTACCAACTGCTCATTTATGCCTGAGCCAAAGAAACCCGAACATTTGGTGGAAATAAGCACATCGCAGGCACAAACGGAGATCATAGAATAAACCAATGATTCGCAAACAGTCTCATTTGTCAAAAAGAAAAAGCAGCCGGCAAAAAATCATACGACACTCATCAAGGGTACACCCAACATGAAGGTTAAAACCTACGATGTGGAGACCGATAAGTTTGTTAACCTCAGGGCACCGGAGTCATCACCAGAAAGACCCCCTCTTTCCACCTCTTCTAGGCCTATTATGGGTGGGTTAGCCCAAGGGGAAGCTCCTATGTCCATAAGGGATAAAAGATTTTGTGGGGCCATGAATGGGCCAAAAAAATCCTAGGACCACGAGACTTCAGCTGAGGTCTATGGCCCAAATAGGACCACGCTTATTAAGGGGCCCTAATTCTCTCCTTATCCTAGGCCACCTCTTTAGGCCCAATCGCCTCCCAAAGAACCCTACCCATTCTCTATAAAGTCCTAAAATTTTAATACTCTCAACATTCCCACTCCTGAGGAAATGAAAAAGAAAGAGGCCTCCCAATGTGGGACCCCATCTAGACACCTGGAATTATGCAATAATGAGCCTATAGTCCCGATGACGGGAAACCTTTCCACTTCCCGCAGTGATTTGATGAGAACTGCCCAAAGCATGGACAAAACATTTAATGCTGGTGGTGTTCTCGAAGAATAAACCTCTCAACTCCCATCCCTCACACACCCCAACTCTATATACACTAAAAAAACCATGTTAGACTCTCCTCAGAATGCCGACCATGGACTCTCCAAACCCATACAACCACCATCTCAAAAGCTCCCCTGTCTCCGGACCACTAAACAACATCTTGCTTGGAAATTTATCTATCCAACCAGACAGTTCCTCTACACCTGGAATGGAAAGGGAGACAAATCACCATCCTTATTCAGGACCCCCAGACCTGGCACTTCTATACATGGAAAGTCTGAACTATGAAGTGCAAATGTTTGGGGAAAATATATGGATGTCTATCCTATTTCAGGTGATCAACTCCCCATTGCAGGAAAAACTAACAACAAAATCATTATCCAGTATTCTGAACCACTTAATTCTCAGCCTTCCTTTCTTTCCACCTCCCAACCCAATATTAAGGATCCAGGAATCAGCTTTTGTGACTCCCACTGGGGGAAACCCTGCCTCTCCCAGCAAGGTCCAGACCCCATCCCTGACCACAACCTCTCCTTACGTAACTCTAGAGAGAGTGGAGAGACTAAATACACTGAAAGCTCTGAGAGCACACAACAGATACATGGAGGAATTCCTCTCACAACTCAATGTCCCAAGAATAGAGGTACTCAACCTGGGAGAACCTCTAAAGTGAGAGTTCACAGAGCCTGTCCAAGAGATTGTGATGAACTTGGTTCCCATAGGGTTAGCATACTTAGGTCTAAGAGTATATTTGGCAAACCATATGATAGAAGGGAGACTCAAGGTCATACTAACTCCTCTCAACAAGAAGAGAAAGGCCTCCCTCTTGTTAGCCTCCTCCTTTCACATGGGGAAGGGTAAGCATTGGAACCCCTCCACCCACCCCAATCCAAGATGAATGACTACATAGTGTGGAATGCTAGGGGAGCACAAAATATTTAGTTCAGGAAATACAATAAAGCCATGATCAACATTTACAAGCCATACATTCTAGCTCTATTGGAAACCAAAATGGCTAACCACTAAGACCTATGTGAAAAATTAGGATTCAACTGCTTCATCCAATATGAAGCTTTTGGGAACTCTAGAGGCCTAGTTATCATGTAAAGGGATGACTCTATTTTTATTACATTTATTTCCACCTCATCTTAGGCCATCCACGCTAAAGTCAAGGTTAGCTCCCCCTCTTCTTGTTTTTTTAGTATTATTTATGATAGTACTGACCTCCAAGCTAGAATTGACCTCTGGGACCAACTCTCCAGCTTATATAATAATATCATTACCTTTGAGGGTAAGACTTGGCTGGTTGGAGGTGATGTCAATGTGATTCTCAGGGCTTTTGAAAAATTTGGTGGCCCTAGGATCAACCCTTACAGATCCAATCTCTTTTGGAATTGCATTAACCACTGCAATCCTATAGACTTGGGCTTCAGGATAAGTAAATACACCTGGTCTAACATGAGGTACAGGAATAGGAAATGCCTCGTCCTTGAGAGATTGGATAGATTCCTTGCTAATGATCTATGGATCTATCTTTTCCTGGAAGCCTCTGTTACTCAACTTTCTAGAACCCACTCTGATCACTCCCCCCTCATCCTTAATCTAGGATCCTCCCCAAAAAATTGGTTAAACCCCTCAGGGTTGAAACCATATGGCTCAGCCCCCATGATTTCCCTAATTTGATTAAAGATTCATTCCTAGACTGTCCCTGTATTACCATAGATACTTCTGATTTTAAGGAGAAGGCCAGGGACTGGAATAAGAACACCTTTGGGAATATCTTCCACAAGAAGAAGCACTTGCTTCCAAGGATAGCTAGCATCCAGAAATCCCCTAACTACTCCACTAGTCACTTTCTCCACAACCTCGAACAAACCCTCTTTCAAGGGTTCAGCCACATCCTTACTTTGGACAATGAATTCTGGAAACTAAAGTCCAGAATTTCATGGCTTTTTAGAGGGGGATACAAATACCAAATTCTTCCAAACCTCCACCCTCGATAGGAGAAGGAGAAATAGAATTATCTCTCTTATAGATAGTAATGGGACATGGCATTACCACCATAAGGATATTGCCACTTCTATTTCTAACTTTTCGTCCAAACTTTACTCCACTAAACATATCTTGAATATCTCAACACCCAGATAAATCCCTCTACTAAGGGATCTATCAGTCAATCCTATCATGACATTGTTCTGGTTTTCCCCTCTCCTGAAGAGACTAAAATGTTGTCTTCTCGTTCAAGCCCAATAAAGCTCCTGGGCTGGATGACATACACCCTTTCTTATACAAAAAAGTTTTGGGAAATCCTTGCCCCCTTGTCAAGTTCTTCCAAGATACCATCACTACTTACTCTTTGGACCCTAAGGTCAACTTCACTTACCTATGTCTCATCCCTAAATGCAAAAATACCACTTCCCTAAGAAATTTTAGACCTATAGGCCTCTGCAATACCCAATATAAGGTTGTTACCAAGATCATAGCCACCAGGCTAACATCATTGGTGAAAACCAAGCTTGCTTTACAGGTAGAAGGATAGACCCTGACAATTCCATTATTGTCCATGAATATATTAGTCATTTCTCCAAAATAAAGGGCAAGAAGGATAATATGATCCTTAACATAGACCTTGAGAGATCTTTTGATAGAATCAAAAGGTATTTTATCAGCCAAGCCCTCTCCTTTTCAACTACCCCAACCACCTTAGCAACCTTATCATCTCCTATATCTCAACCTCATCCATATCCATTCTTATCAATGGGGGTAAAACCACCCCTTTCACTCCTTCTAGGGGCATCAGGTAAGGTGATCCCATGTTACTCTACCTCTTCATCCTATGTGTGGAACTTCTTTCCTGGAGAATCAACTCTAAAGTTGACAGCCTTCAATGGACCCCTATTTTCATCTCTAAGGGGGTCCTTACATCTCTCACCTTTTCTTTGTTGATGACCTGATCCTTGTTGTAAGAGCTGACTCAAAGAACTATCATACCATTAATAAGATTCTTCATAGTTTTAACTCCCACTCTGGGCAAAGAATCAACCATGCTAAATCTAAGGTTATTTTCTCTAATAATTGTGACCTTGAGCATTAAAATAACCTTTCATATATCCCGAGAATCCATTACTCCAACTCTTTTGGAAAATACCTAGGGTTTCCTATCTTCCATAAAAAACCCGAGAGAGGGGACTTTCAATTTATCATTGACAACCTAAATAGCAAGATAGCAGGGTGGAAACCTAAATTTCTAAACATGGCTGGCAGGAATAACCTTGCTAAATCTTCCTAAGCTGGCATGCCCAACCTTGTCATGCAATAAATCTACCTCTCTAGCACCTCTCACAACCTTATTGACAAAGCCCAAAGAAACTTCATTTGGGGCACTAGTAATGCTAAGAGGAAAATGCATATGGTCAAATGGGACACCTTTACCCTTCCTAAGAAGGATGGAGGGCTTGGCATGCAATCAACTGTAATCAAGAATGACTCCTTGCTATGCAGCCTAGGTTGGAGGATGTATTCCAACCCTAATTCCCTTTGGGCCAACATCCTCCTCTCCAAATATGCCAAAAGAAGCAAGAGTGATATTAAGGGTTCCATGACCTGGAACAACATCTATAGATTCTAGAATCAATGTAAGAATATTGTCCATTAGGCTATTAAGAATGAAGATAGGGTTGGAGTATGGGATGATAGATAGATCCCTAGGATGCCTCCCCATCTACCATTATCTAAGCCCCTAACATTTACAACCCTGATAACATCATGGTGAAGGATATCTGGAGGGATAAGAGATGAGACTTTAGCCACCTACCTTTTGAAATTCCCCCAAGTATCACCTCTAATATTCAAAGTACCTTTCTTCTCAGCAGCCATCTGAATCAGGACACTTCCCTTTGGAGAATAAGGGGTAATGGTACCTTCACTTGCAATAGTGCTTACCACTATTTATCTAGCCTTAAGACAAATCTACAAACAACCCTTAGCTCTTCCAACTGGATATGGCAGCTCAAAAATCCAAATAAAATCAAAACATTCCTTTGACTCCTGTATCATAACAACCTTCCCTCCAGGGCCGCTCTTTCCAGAAGGGGACTAAACATTAGAAACATTTGTCATAGCTACAACAATATCCCTAAAGACCAATAACACATCTTCTTTAGATGTACCTTGGCCAAGTCTTTGGCACACGCTTATCCTTAATTACAAAGGAAGTACCCATCTTTTATTAGCTATGTTTGACACCAGTAACTGGTATAATACTTGGAAAATTTTATAGAAAGAATGGTATGATAAAAACACTCCTTGGAGCACTCTTCTCCCCTTCTGCCCATGACATCTCTAGAAAATAAAAAACAATAATAACTTTCACAACACAAACTCCCAGCCAAGCTTTAGCATTTCTCATGCTGAAGAAGTAGAATACTACCACCTAGGTAACTTCACTGACACCCTTCTCAGGGCCAACACTCTATCAAATGGATATCCCATGCAACTACTGATGGATCTTGCCTTGGCAACCTTGGTAAAGGTGGGATATGAGAGTCATTAGGAATTGCAGACGAAATTGGGTCATTGGGTTCAACAAAAGCTTCACCCATGCAACCAATAAACCTATGGAACTAATGGCCTTGAAAGAAGGCCAGAAGTTAGCCCTTGAGCAGAACCTCAAACCTCTCAAAATTTGCATTGACTCTAAGGAAATTATTCATATGCTTTCTCATGGTAACTTGCTATATGATCCATCTATCTATGAATGCAGATCATTACTGCCGAGATTGGTGGACCCTCCAGTCAACCACACTTACAGGGAGCAGAATAGGGTAGCGGACTTATTAGCAAAGTAAGGTGCAAGCCAGGAATTTTTTGGCAAAGTGCGTATTTTTGTAACTCCACTTGCTAGTGACGGAGTAGTGTTTTGGGAAGATTTTATCAGGAAATCTGTCTCCCGTTTGGTACCCAGTTCTGGGAATGTAAACTCTATCAATCATGTTTTTGAGTCTGACTAGGGCCTTGCCATGTAAAAAAAAAGTCATTATCTTTATTTAATGCACATCTATTCCACAAAAAAAAATCTATTAATGTAAACATATTCCCAACCTCGAATGTGGTATAGGCAATAAATCAATTTGATTGATAATTAAAGAATAAGTTGAAAAGAATTTAAAGAATGTAATGAGAAGTTTGATTGAAAATTTAGTTTATATAGAAAGAGGTAATTCAAATTCAACTTTATCTAGTATAGAGTTTGTTTTCAATTCAAATGCTAAAAGAATCCTATATGGTATTTGAAATTCAAAATTCAAAAATTTAAGACTAATTCAACAAACTAATTTTCAGCAAACTTATCTTTATCTAACGACTACCACTTTAAATAATGTATATCTCTTAAAATTATATTTATCCTTTTATAGTTTCAATTCTTAAATATAAAAAATTTCAAACTAAATATTTTTTTAGGAAAATCCATCATTTAAACAGATGTTACACTTTGTGTATACATTCTGGAAATTTATGGTAACACCTCTAGTTTTCCTACATGATGATGGATATTTCATATTTCAGCTTGAGAATAAAGATGATAGAGCAAAAGTCCTTAATAATGGACCATACACATATGACTATCGAGCATTTGTGTTGAAACCATGGGTTCCAAATTTTAAGAGAACTAAATAGTCTCTAAAACAAGTGACACTAAAGGTTATCTTCCCTAACCCACCAATTCAATACTGGTCTATCGAGAACTTGAGGAGAATAGCAAGCTACTTAGGTAAACTAGTATGCACTGATGGCCTAACTGCTGGAGAGGGTAGGATTTCCTATGCTAGAATGCTAATAGCAATGGATGTGACACAACCATTACTTGAAAATATGTTGATTGAGGAGCCTGATCGTAATACCAAAAATCAGAAACTGGACTATGATTAATGGCTAGTCAAGATTGTATGATTTTGGGACATGAGACACACAAATTTCCACTGAAGAAACAAGCGAAACAACACCCTGAACCTCCTAAAGAACCAGTACAGGAGAAGAGCTTGGGTCCTACATAATGGATGCCAAAAACTACTCCTACAGCTGCACTAAGTCAGCAGAATCACACTAAAGCTGTTGATACTGAGAACTTACAGAAGCAAGAGGCCAGGAGAATCAAGGGGAAGAGGCAATACATGAAGAATAGACTGCAAATTCAACCGAAGGTTGCAGCAAAACTAGGAGACTAAAGAAAAGAACCATCCATAAGGCAAGTTAATTCAGTTTATTGGGAGTTACTAAGGGTCCTGAGCATCCATTGATGAATTGAATTCTCTTGGAATATCAGAGGGTTGAACCATCCCTTTAAACATAAAGAGTTCAAATTCTTTCTGAATTACAATAAAATTGATTTTATAGGTTATTTAGAAACAAAAAATAAATAGTAGTAAAAGAGATACCATCACAAAAATGCTGGGTAAGGAATGGACATGTACAACTGACTATAATGTAGATCAGATAGGAAGAATATGGCTATGCTAGAAGCACCAATAGGGTAAGGTCACAATTGAATTAGCTATATCACAACTGGTGGACTATTATGTGGAGGATAAAGGATCCAGATTTGCCAGTTTTATGAGTACTATATATGGTTATAATACAACTATAGGTAGGAAAGATATGTGGGAGCAGTTGAAAGGAATTCACCAGTATATAACTGACCCTTGGGTCATACTAGGTGATTTTAATACAGGTCTCTCTGTAACTGACAGGCTTAATGGAGCCCTTATTCAACAAACTGACATATAGGACTTCCAGGACTGCATAGAGAAGTTAGGATTAGGCATACTGCCTAAATATGGATGTGATTACATTTGGTATAACAGGAGAGAAGCAACTACTAGAATATATAGCAGAATAGATTGGATACTAGGAAATCCAGCATGGTTTATAAAGTTTGGGGATCTAGACGTTGTATTCAGACAACCAGGATGCCCAGATCATTCACCAATCACTTTCAACACAGAGGTTCAGATACAGATTACTAAAAGACCTTTTAGGTTGTTGAATGTCCCATTAATCCAAGACAATTTCCAGAGTATGGTGAGAAAAATTTGGAGTAACAATATCCAAGGGTATGCAATATACTCAGTGTGGT
>NC_061115.1:15893994-15901162 GCF_002878395.1 Capsicum annuum
AGTGCCAGTCAACTCTATTATGCTCGCAGTCCATCGAGAACTGTAAAATCAATTGAGAAATTCCTTTTTGAGCTGCTCCTAACTATCAATTCACACATGCTCTAGGTCAATACACTTGTCAAATGCATTCCCCTTTAATGAACAAACAAACTGTTTTACCAAGAGATCGTCATGTGTTCCAGAGTTGGTACATGTTTCGACAAAATAGGCAATGTGTTGTCTCGGGTTTCCCATGCCACAAAATTGCTTCAACTTTGGTGGTTGATATCTCATTGTCATAGGTAAACAATCAATTTGTCTTTTGTAAGGGTTGGAGTAATACAACAAAATCTGTGGTGCTCCACCCTATTGAGCCCTTATGGTGTTATTTATCATGTCTTGCAACTGTTGGACAGATAAAGCTGCAACTGAAATAGATTATTTCTCCTTCTGAAATTTAGACTTAGCAGGTAATTCCTCAACATCCTTGATCTATGGAGTAAAATCGAGTGGATAAGTAGGTATGTGACTCAACTCTCCTGGTTCACAAGCCTTCAATTCTTTCATGATTTGTGTGATATAAAGATTCTTGTCGTTAACTGGGTTTTTTAGGGCTTCAATGGTTTGCTTTATCATTGTGAACTTCTCGTCCATGTCAGCTGAGTCATCCATTAAGACATTGACCTTCGTTGAAATTTGAGAATCCACTGAATCTTTAGGTTCACCAAAGTTGGATCCGGTTAGAGAAAGTTCGCCAAAGAAAATGGATTCAAGATTGCCCCCAACAACCTATATATGAGAGTTGTTATTTTTTACCACCTCCAAAGAAGTGAAGTATTTATATTTATTCAAGCCATTAGCCTTGAACTTTCGGCAAGTAGCCGGTCCAACACGACCGAGGTCAGCAGATGCGACAGTAGAGCCCTTCCATGTAACATCATTTTTTTTTTGAAGTCCATTGTAATAGTTCAATTTGTAGCTTCCAATTTGCAGTAGGAAGACATGAAGAGCAATAATGGTCCCACTAGGCATGCCGAAATTTGTTTGCAACAAATTTTCAAAGCGTAAAAAATTAACTGCAACCAAAGACAAATAAAAGAAAAAAAGTATTTTTTATTGATGAATATTGTGAGTACAATTCCGTAACTCTCTTGATTCTTTTCTCCTAAACTTAGAAATGATATAAGGGCCTTCAGTAGCATGTTTATTAAATCGTTGGATGGTTTGAACTCCTAGAGATATATTTCAATCTTCAGGAATATCAAAAAATGTTTTGTTGCTTTGGAATAATCTCCGAGAAGAACTCTATTGATTGCTCCTTGCAAAAACTTGATAGTCGATGCCGATGTTGCCAATTCTTGTCAAAGTCCTCTTTCTAAATCTTCCTAGAATGTTATGTTACCCCCTATTTATAGTTATGAAGAGTAGGCCGGGTTGCTTGTGATTGACCGAAATATGTCATTTAGACACTTGGCAACTTTTAACCGATACTTGAAATTGAATGAGATTTTCACATCATATGCACATGTGGCATTGTCTCGTTGGTCTTGAATTTGATAGGGACACCAAGTCACCCTGACACGTGGCATGGGTTTGGGATCCAAGGTATAATGGACCTTGGACTTGAATTTGATAAAATGGATCAACTAATTTGTAAGGCCCAGATTGATTAATTAACCTAGATGATCGTGAATTAAATTCAAATTTTGTATGAATTTAATCCGTTAAATTTTATATGTATACAATATGATCCCATCCTCTTGTGGAAACATTGAGAATCTTAGAAATATCTTTAGCCACTAGGTGTATAGAGACGACTCGCATAGTAGTAGAAAATAGTGACACATTCTCAAATCCATTTGTATAGAATTGAATGACTTTAGACCATCAAATTTTCTTTGAACGTCACCTTGTACAAAGAGGAAGACCATTCTCTGAATTCCAATTTTTCAAGTAGTGTAGTCATCTCAGGTCTACTAAAACCAGTAACAACCTGCCTCGAATGATATACCTTTTTTGAAAGTGAAGGATGTGCAATAATTAGGGATCAGTCATACTAGAGGGGTCAACTTGCACATGCACATCATCCTCTGTGGGTTCAGAGTCTGAGTGCTCAAGTGAAATAGGTCGAGCGACCCATTTTGAGGCACGAGATTTGGGAGGTGGTTTACACTTAGAGGAGGATCTAGAGGGAGTGGAAGTTGGCCTTTTGTAGTGGATTTAGTGGAAGTTGGTGTACGATATGGACGAAATAAAGAAGACTTTGGAAGAGTTCACTTGATCACCTTGTGTAATAAGCCGTTCTGTCGTTACTAATATCACCTTGTTCAAAGGGCTCAGGGGTATATGAACTTTGTAAATATCCTTAAAATAGTTGCATAAAATACATAGTTGAATAAATTTAAAATTTGAAATTTTGGAGTGGAGTAACGTCATTCCACTATAGAGGTGCCGTGGTAGTGGCCTACTGACCGCTATAATGACACCTTTATTTATTTCTCTCTCCAGTTACAAATAGGACAAGGCTTTATTTAAAAAAACCAGGGTTGCCTCAAAACTTTGGAGCCATGGATAGGAAAGGGTATGTTTGAACAAGGTAAAACTCATTGTTCACGCAAAAGTTCGCATCCATGCCTTTGTAGCAACTGCTTGAAATCCAGGTAGGCTAGGTTTAATTAAATAGTACATAACTATGTCAAAAATGCATGCATAATGTAGATGGATAAGAGATTTAATGCTTAGGTCTGCGACAATATGCTTGGTTGGATAAAACTAATAATCTAGGGATATATTAATGAGAACTATATTGCTAAATCCGATGTTGTGTTTCTATCATAGCTAGTATGTATTCGTTCGTGCTAAGTGAGTAGTAGGTAGATTTGATATGGTTATACTTTATGAATTGTTGTTAAGTGGAATGAACCTTGATTAGGGTTGATTTACTAGTATGGGGGGGGGGGGGGGGGGGGGTAGATGAGAGTGCTAGGTGGTGGAGCAATTATAGTTTAAGATGGAAGTTGAAGGGTTAATAATTTGATAGGGAGAAGGCGTAGTGTATCCCCATAGTGGGTATACTGAAGGAGAATCTAAAGGTTATGTGTGCTTACTTGAACATACATAGTATTGATAGACCCTGATGTTACTAGGGTAGGTGATAATTGAATTATAGTTGTAAAGTCAATTTAGTTTAGTTTTGTAAATATCATGATATAAACCATTATATGGAACCAAGTAATGAATAATCATGTAAGATAACAAAAATATATCAAGTCAAGCTCCCACTTGGGCGTCACAATATTAATGAAGACAATTAATGTTCAAACAACACCAATGTCAACCCCCACTTAGGTATACAACAATAATTACCTCTCAAATATAATATGTACATAAGCCCATACAGGCATCACAAGAACAATGATATCTCAAGTCAACAATATACTAATATAGGCCCCACACGGGCAACATGATAAAATAATTAACTCAAAATATACACCTCATGATGAAATACCCAACTCATACCATACTTTACAAGAATAGTGAACTACCCAGCCCAGTCTGAAAAAACTTAAGATATAAACTACCTCAAAAAGCTGAAACACAAGTTTGGACCCTTCAACACGAAGCTTTTCCTTTATAAAAGGATTTGAAATGAATCGAATCTATCAAAACTATAATCGACACGTTAAAAGGAGTCTAAGGATATCTATATTAGCTTCTTTCTTTTCTGGTCCAAAAATAGTTCAAAAACCGACTCAGAATTAAAAGTGGTAAAACTAAAATTTTATTTAAGAATAATGTTACCCATACTAAGAGGGTTCGAAATCTGAACAGCTAACTTAAAAGTTGAAATCAGACTTAAAATAGAAGAAAAAATAATTTTATACTTTATCGGGTAAAAATTCTAGAAGTCAAGTTTAAAATCAAAGATTTGAAGTTGCTTTAAAGATGAAATCACTATAAAATGATTGAAATGGGAGTTTAGAATTTACCCACACGAGATTGATGAAAGCCCCCTTTGAAATCACTAAGAATGGAGCTCTCAAAATGTCTAAAAATGGTAAAAATGGGGTTTTGACCTAGAAAAAAGGTTTAAATTTTGTCCATGTTTCATTTGCTCTTCCTGGATGCGGTCACTTGTGTTGTGTTTGGGACTCGGCCCAAACCAAATCTTCATGATTGTGGGTGATCCATGGTGATCATTATTACTAATCAACCCAAACTCCAATTGCTAACTCTTCGCGAACGTGGTCCGCCCCTTGCATTTACGATGACTAAGATTCCACGCCCTTTGTGAACACGATCCCCCCACCGCAATCACAATGACAAATAGTTTCCTTACTCACGAACATGAAGAAGGTTTTAGGCTGTATCAAATATCAACAAAATTGCTGAAGGGACATGATCTCAAAATCTTCGAACAAACTCTCGGCATTTATTCAGGATCCCACATAAATTATCCGACTATTCTACTAAGCTAATTTTGACGTTTTGAACTCAATAAAATCATTGAATTTACAAAAATAGGTCATTTTCAACAAGTTAACCCCCAGGACCCCTCTTAAGCTATTTTAACTAGTTTCTCACCAATAGGTCAAAACTATATATAAAGGTTTTAGACCTGAACAAACTATGCTACTAAATCAAAATTGACATTTCGGATCTAATAAAAAAAACAGAATCACCATTCGACACTTGATTACAAAATATTGATCAAAATCAAATCAATCACTTTCAAAACCTCTAAAAAATCTTAAACTCATTCAAATCACTCCCTAATGCTTCGGGAACTAGGCCAGCCATCCCCATAACTCATAAATAGCATAATAAACTATAAAAAAGAGTAAAATAATCAAAATACAGAAAAACCTAAAAAGCACAACTATAGTTGTTACATGCAAGGAGATAGAAAACAATTTTCTAGTAACGTTTCCGCTTCTCTGTGCACTATTTAGTGTCTTCCGCCTCATGTGTATTTTCTATATCGTATCTATGTAAAATTATCGTATTCAAGATCTCTATGGGCAATAAAGATCAAGTATATATTTAGTACTACTATTTTCCTTGTCATTGCATTTAACACAATGAAAAAAGACCTTTTCTGGTAAGGTAGGTAAATTTCATTGAAAATAAAAAGCTACCATGGAGATTAGTTGATACACCAGCAGAAAACCTTCTCATAATTGTTTAAATAGCGGCACTTTGCTATAAATCCACCTTCCATTGCCACATTTTACATAATTACCATTTATAGCCATTATATTCGGTTCATAGCCGCTGTATTCACTTTTACTCCGTGGTCTGTATTCATAAAAAATATAAATACACTACATATTTAGTCTCGCCAAAAACACCACCATTATTTTTTTTATTTTTTTCTTTTTCGTGTTTTCCCGTTTTTCTTTCTTCTTTTTTCTATTTTTATTTTTTTCTTTTCTTTCTTTTTTTTTTTTTTTCTTTTTTTTTTCCTCTCTTTAATCTCTAACTTCTATTTCTCTTTCATCTTTTCTTTCCTTCTTTGATTTTTTTTGTTTTCTTTTTGTACTTATTTTCTTTATTATTTTTTTGTTCTATTTTATATTTTTTGTATTTTTAAAAAATATGACTAATTATGTACAAGTGATGGATGATAACGTAAATACAATAATTATTTATCGTATTTGTAGTCATACCGTTATTTATATTTTTGTATTCATTGATACAACTGTATTTATATTTGTATTTTAAATTTCACGCTTGTATTTATATTTTATAGTTTGCATTGTATTTGCATTTTATAGTTCGCACTTGTATTTGTATTTGTTAATTTGCACCATCATTTATAGTTTATATAATTCGCACTTGTATTTTAAAAAACCATTTTGTATTTATATTTTATAATTGACTAGATATTATATTAGATTATATTTATATTATGGTTTTATTGTGTTTGTATACTTAGATTATATTTGGATTATAATTATATTTTTATCGTTGATATAATTCGCACTTGTGTTTCTTTGTCGTCATGTATTTGTAAGTTAATTGCATATTGTATTTAGCCATGACTATGTACAATTTATCATTTGTATGTTTATACAAACAAGTAAATTCATTAATTGTATTTTCTTGATTCTAAAATGTATAAATATGTAATGTATCATTTGATACAAGTGTACCATTTTGTATTTGTATATCAAAATTATCATTCATATTTGTAAATAAACAAATATCACTTGATACAAATACAATTACAAATAAATAAAATAAATGATTTTACAAATACAATATATATTTTTATATATTGTATTTGTATAAAATTTGAATTGTATTTATTTGTATCAATAAATACAATTCGTATCAATAAATACAAACAAGTATTCATAGAAAGAAAATCAATCGTTTCTTTTCAATAATTAAAAATTACAAATGATAGTTCGTATTTGTATTTGTATGTTATAGTTCGCATTTTATTTGTATTTTATAGTTTGCACTTGTATTTGTATATTATAGTTCACATTTGTTTTTGTATTTTATATAGTTCGCGCTTATATTTGTATGTTATAGTTCGTATTTGTATTTGCATTTTATACTTCGCACAAATGAAAAGAAGGAGAAAAACTGAAAAGGAAAAAAGAAAAAAAAGAAGGAGAAAAGATTAAAAAAAAAAAAAAAAAAAAAAAAATAAAAGAAAAAACAAAAAAAAAACAAAAAAAAAATGAAAAAAGGAGAAAAATGAAAGGAGAAAAAAAATAAAAAAAAAGAAAAAGAAAAAAATTTAAAAAAGAAAAAATAAAGAGAAAATACATGAGAGATTATGAATTGTAATTAGGAATAATTAATAGTTAAGAAAGCTCTATTAATTGTAATTAATTAAAAAATAGGCTAAATAGGGTAATTAGCCGTCTATGCTTGCTACGATATGTAGTTACCCCTTAATATATTCAAAAGTTAATGACTAATAAGCGGTAAATCAAATCGTTAAGTGTAATTCTCCCGATCCGTTCGATAAGCAGTAAGCCAGCGTTAGAGATGTTATATGATTCAAATATCTCTCATACAAGCGTTTCAATATCCTACTGGATTATGAAACCCTTGGCTTAGCTAGCATCTTTGTCCCTTTTTAAAGTGGGAATTTTCACTATCTCTTGCCTTATCTAATCGTAATTCTTTTTTCCACAGACCACATGGTCATCTTTCTTTCTTTTTTTTT
>NC_061115.1:15904162-15933368 GCF_002878395.1 Capsicum annuum
TACATAAGTAAACACTTAAACTTGTATAAATTTGAACAAGCAGACACATATGTCCTATGTGGCATAATACATGTAAGACGCCGTGTAAGACGAGAATTGGGCTCGTCGAACGCCACATAGGACATATGTGCCTATTTGTTCAACTTTATACAAGTTGAAGTGCCTACTTGTGCGCACTTAAAATTAGAGGTCATAGATGTGATTTGAAGAAAAGTTAAAGAGGATGTTTATGTATTACGCCCATCTCCTATCAACCCTCTTTTTCCAGCTCTTAAGAAGTTATTAAGTTATTGGACAACATAAAAGATGAAGTTAGATAAATAAATAAAATCACATGGATTATGGATGAGATTGGATTTCAAACCACTTTATATTACTTAGATTAATTCTGTAATTCATTTATGCGTGCAGTATCGTACTCTCATGCAAGACTTATATCAGTGAACGTATGCATTGAAGCATAACTTGTACCACTTATAAACTTATGTCCTGGAGCAGAATGTGTGTCATTGAGGGGTATATTTTCATCAGAAGTACAATGATTGGTAGATTTTAACTATTTCTAATAGTAAGAGTAATAGAATATATTCAACCACCCTTTTCTTTACAAAATAATAAAAAGAAGTGGACCACGTTGATTGTTCTCACTTTTATGAGTGTAATAATGTCTCTTTCTCTCATTTTCCAAGTTGTATTCCAACATATGTCTATCAACCCTCTTTTTCCAGCTCTTAAGAAGTTATTAAGTTATCGGACAACATAAAAGATGAAGTTAGATAGATAAATAAAATCATCACATGGATTATGGATGAGATTGCATTTCAAACCATTTTATAATACTTTGATAAATTCTGTTATTCATTTAAATTATGTAGTATCTTACTCACCTTGAAGCATAACTTGTATCACTAAACTTATGTCTTGGAGCATAGCATGTGTCATTGAGAGGCATATGTGGATCAGAAGTATAATGATTGGTATATTTAAACTATTTCTAATTGTAAATGTAACAGCATATATTCAACCACTCCTTTTTTCTAAAAAAAATTAATAAAAAGAAGTGGACCACGTTGATTGTTCTCACTTTTATGAGATCTACAACAATAAACATACCAGTGTAAAGAAGTTGATGTGAAGAAGTTTGACGTGTGTACTCAACCTATCCCTATCTTGAAAAGGTATAGAAGTACTTTTTGATAGGCCCTCGGCTCAAGTAAAGCACATCAACGCTTAAGTAAATGTGAAATAATCACAGTAGTGAAAAATTCATGTTGAAAACAATGGAGAAGAAACAGAAACAATAACAAACAATATGATACAGTAGTAGTTAAATGACAGCTAGAAACTTACTAACATTTACTCCCCCTCCTACTTACTAGCTCTGCATCAAACTTCTTTCTGGCAGCAATTAGCAGCCAACTTTAATAAGAGGCCAAATAGAAAACGACCTGATAAGCCTAGTGCAAGTATTTCTGTAACACCACACTCAAGAAGTTGTCTCTATCTGAAGATGGTTGATGCCATTGTGTCATTTGCAGTTCAAAAGCTGGGTAATTTTCTCATAGAAGAAGCTAACGTGCGTTTAAGTCTGAAAGGAAATGTGTTCTGGCTTCAATCTCAACTGATCAAGATGCTGAAATTCCTCAAATATGCAGAAGACCAGCAAGTTAAAGATCCTATGGTTCTACAATATGTGTTTGACATTAGGAACATTGCTAATGAGGCTGTTGCTATACTGGAGACTTACTCCATGGCAGGAGATCAACGCGAGGACCATGGATGTGCTAGTCGTCTTAAGTCTTGCACTTGCAAATGTAGAAAGGAGACCAAACTCTACAATGTCGGCAAGGAGATCGAATCACTTAGGCAGCGACTTGAGGCGATAGCTCATGAGCGAGACACTTATGATATCAGAAGCATCAAGAATGCAGGAGAAGGGCCAAGTAATCTTCCAAACAATCAGTCTGCCAGAGATAGAAAATTGAGGATAACTGACTCCTTTGTGGATGATCAAGATCTCACTTTTGTTGGCAATCAGGATGCTGTAGAAAGATTGCTAGCTGAACTTCTTAAAGAAGAGCCTCGTCGAAGCGTCATCTCCATTTATGGCATGGGTGGATTAGGCAAGACCACTCTTGCAAGAAACATCTACACTAGTCCTAAAATAGTGTCTACCTTCGAAACACGTGCTTGGATATATGTTTCTCAAGAGTACAACACCATGGATCTCCTTATGGATATCATAAAATCCATCCGAGGTTGCAACAAGGAAACTATAGATCTGTTGGAGAGGATGACAGAACGAGATCTACGAATACACCTTCGTGATCAATTGAAGGACTGCAAATACCTTTTGGTGATTGATGATGTCTGGCAGAGAGAAGCATGGGAAAGTTTGAAAAGAGCCTTTCCGGATGACAAGAAGGGCAGCAGAGTGATTATTACAACACGCAAGGAGGATGTTTCTGAAAGAGCAGATGACAAAGATTTTGCCCACAGACTTCGTTTCCTAAGCAAAGCAGAGAGTTGGGACCTCTTTTGCAGGAAACTACTTGATATTCGGACAATGGCCCCAGCAATGAAAAGGCTAGCTAGGGATATGGTGGACAAATGTGGAGGCTTACCTCTTGCGATTGTTGTATTAAGCGGACTACTTTCGCATAAAAAAGACCTAGAAGAATGGCAACAGGTCAAGGACCACCTTTGGCATAATATTACAGAGGCCGGCACTAGTCAAATCTCCCACATCCTGTCATTGAGCTACAATGATTTGCCAACTGAACTCAAGCAGTGTTTTCTTTACTTTGGTACTTTTCCAGAAAATCAAGTGGTCCATTCTGATAACATAATATGGTTGTGGATGGCTGAAGGATTAGTACCGAGAGGAGAAACAAGAATGGAAGATGTCGCTGAAGGCTTCTTGAATGAGCTGATAAGACGAAACTTGATACAAGTGAGACATACTTTTTGGGGAAAAGTTACTGAATGTAGGATTCATGGTCTACTTAGGGATCTTGTCGTAAAAAAAGCATTGGAGATAAATTTCTTTGACATTTATGATCCAATAAATCACTCCATATCACCCTTATGTCTCAGGCATGCCATTCATGGTGATGCACAAAAGTACCTCTCACTTGATCTTTCAATAACGAAGTTGAGGTCAGTTATGTTCCTTCATCCAGATTTTAGTAACACGAATCTTATAAAGTTCCATAAAGTGTTCCAACATTTATATGTGTTGTACTTGGAGAATCATTCTGTTAGTGATGAATTACCTGATGTTATAGGAAGTTTGTCCCAACTCAAGTTCTTACGCGTCACAGATATCTCTACTCTCCCCTCCTCCATTGGCAAACTCAAGAATTTACAGACAATTCATGTCAATGATTATGGTCAGTTATGCCAACTCCCCCCCCGAGACTGTTGACCTCATAAATCTTAGACATTTAGTAGCTCCATATTCAAAACCTCTAAAACGTGTTAGCAAACTCGAGAGTCTTCAAGTTCTTGAAGGCATTTCTTGTGACCAGTGGAAAGATGACGATCCTGTTGGTTTAGTCAATCTTCGAAAATTAAGCATGTATGATATTAAGGAATCTTACTCCCTAAACAACATTAGCAGCTTGCAAAACCTTAGCACTCTCGTATTGTCTTGTAAACCCGATGAATCATTCCCAGACCTTGAATTTCTTAGTCCTTGTCAACACCTCCACAAATTGTGGTTAGATGGGGGAATAAAGAAACTACCTTCCTCGGGCCCATTACTAGATTCAATCACAATGCTAGTCCTTCAGTATTCGAATTTGATGGATGATCCGATGCCTATTCTAGGAAAGTTGCCAAACCTAAGGAATCTTGACTTCGTAGCAGCTTATGGAGGACGAGATATTACCTGCAATGATAACAGTTTTTGCCAGCTGGAGTTTCTCCGTCTTGATGATCTTCCGAAACTAGACAGTTGGCATTTACCCACAAGTTCCATGCCTCTGATTAAAGGTCTTGGTATCCACGACTGTCCAAAGCTAAAGGAGATTCCCGAAAGATTGAAGGACGTTCCTAAGCTGGAGAGATTGCAGGGAATTCATCTTGTATGAAACTTTTTAAAGCATACATGATATTCTATTTCGGCATGCTACAAAATAGCAGAGGTAAATATACAAATAAAATCCTAATCCAGAGGTAAATCCTTTTACTCATTCTAGTTTTATAGAACATTGTTTGATTCTTCTTCTGATAAAAATGGTCGAATACATGCTTTGTTTTACATTAATTTGTATTAGGATTTAATTTTTTTACCTTAACAATTTGAAAGTTTACATTATCAACTTACTGAAAATCATCTATAAGTAATTTTCTACAAAGCATTTTCTAGTCCAAAATGACTGGGAGTGCGTTTTGTATGATAAAAGTCATTTTCCATGGAATATATGTATGTATGTGTATATATATATATTAGAACATTAATAATAATATTAGCAACCTAGAGAGTTTCTGGATGAATTTTTTGAATACTAAAGATTAGTGGAAGTGTCTCAATGATAGTTGGAGCAACTGAAATGAAAAATATAGTTATATGAAAAATGACTCCCTTTGTGAGGAGTCATTTTCCTATTTTGATGGAAAATATTCTGCTACTACCAGAATGAAAAATAGTTAGTTGAAGGTTGAAAGTGCTAAATCGCAAAACTGATGTATTAAAAGTTCCTGGAGAGGTAGTCATTACTTTAGCCAAAATGTTCCTACTCGTTCCTTAGCCTTTTTTTCCCAACTCTCTTATTCTAGCATAACAAACAAATTAAGACCTACTTGATCACAAATATAGACTGTTGAATTGGCAAAGCAAGTACCCTAAAGGCAAGCTTATGTTCACCTTTATCACAAGAAAATTTCTATGTGAGAATGAGAGTTTGATGATTTGTATGCCCGTGTTTGAATGTCATTAGGTGAGTGAGGGGCATTTCTTTGGCGCGAAGGCACATGTTTGGTACAATATGCTTGTATGATTGATCTTCTATGTCGTAACCTCACTAAGTTTTCGTGCATGCTTACTTGAGTCTGTTCTTGAGGTTGGGTTATCTCGGGAAGTTTGTTGTGACTATTAATTTAAAGAAAGGATACAAAGTTGAAGAGAAGCGTGACATTTTTAGTTATGGTGTTCTTAATTTGAGTGAACTAGTTCAAGTAAGAATAAAAAGTTGTAGTTATGTTTGTAGAGCGTATTCGAGGACAAGCAAGAGTTTAAGTGTGGGGTGTTGATGTGCGGCCAAATGTCATACATTTATACCATCGTTGCCTCACATTTTACCTCTTTTTAGTATGATTTTGAGCTTCTTCATATGAATTACACTTACGTTACTTGTCTTGATGTGTAGGATGAAGAATAATTGTTTTTTGCATGGATTTGGAGCATAATTGAGCCTTGAAGTCTGAAAAGGAGCCAAAAGAAAGATGATTCAGAGCAAGTCCAAAGGTGTTAGTTCTGGACGGAAGCTTAAGGGAAGTGAAACGAGGAGAAGACGGGAAATGCACTAAGGGGGTACCTAGAGCATCACCGTAGCATATTTTTGTACCCTCAACTCGTCTCAGCGAAGTTGCTTTCCAAAAGGCTTGGTGTGCGTATCAATGCAATTCCAGTCCAAGTATGTTATGGATCATTTGGAACGAACCGGATCTAACCCTGACCCTTTTATAGCTCTATAAATACTTCCGTTTAGTCATGGGGGGTGAGAGGACTAGCGTAATTTCAGAGGGAAGAGATATAACTTCTACACTTAGGTTTTCTTAATTTAATCATTGGACCTTTGTCTATTCATGAAATCTTTCGTTTATAACCAATTCATAGGTAACTAAACTCATTGTATATAGATTGTGGTTGGATATGAAGGATGGCGTTTGAAGTTAATATAACTTAATATCGATTTCCCCAGTGAGTTATTTATATTTTCTTGCTCTTAATTATTTTATTACCTGCCCAATTCTCTACTTCATCTTAGGTAGTGGTATGGACTGCGTACATTTTATCCTCCCCAGACGCCTGGTTGTGGAAATATACTGGGTATGTTGTTGTTGCCCAATTCTCAAATACATTTTGTGGTAGATAAGTTGAACTAGAAATAGGAAATTTATGTACACAATAAGAAAAATAGAGCTTGGTTGTGAGCTCTACTGCGAAAGGGGGAACAATTCACTGATATGGATAATAATATACCCATTAGTCTTACTCAGTGATATGAAAGAGAAATCACATGCATTTCCCTATCGACTAACGACCATAGGATATAGGTGTTAGGAATAGTCAAGTAGGCGTGGAGTTTTTTTGTTTTTTCTTTTTTGAAATGATGCTTAACATTGCAAATATCGACCTCCAACTAGTAACTCAAGAAATCAGTAAAACTAGTTAACTGATAACTCAACTGAATTGTCGCAATACTGCAACTTTGGGTCATTATTCAGCTCTAAAGTCAAAAAGCAACTTACAATGGCTCTTAAGTTTTAGAATCTTAATTAGTTTAGTAGTGATTAATATCTCAATCACTCTCAATCACTTAATAGATGCAGACATTATAAATTTAGCTTCAGGTACTAGACTTGTGGCCATAAGAGTTGCAATATGAAGAGTTTTTAGTTATTATAGTGAAACCGGTGGTACTATAATTGTGACTCCCCGTGAGAGTTCTTGCATTAGGTTTGGGATGATATTTTCAATTGCTTGGTACCTTGTTTAGATTTATGCTCGAGGACGAATGTGTATTTTAGTGGTGGACAATGTAACAACCCTTGTAGTAATTTTTAGATTATTTTAAGTTTTGACCATTTTGTCTTTCTCCGTTGTTGCTTTATATCATTTAAGATTTATGGGAATATTTGACACAGTCCTTGATAGAGTACTAGACCTACAAATTTACATAGTTTAGCTTAATAGTTTCCCATCAATGAAACAAGGTGCCTAATGTGTTTCAATAATGCTAAAACAGTAAGCAAAAAAGACGGTAATTTTTATATGAAAAACATCCAGCTCAAAATGGTATAAAAAACCATGACTTGTACCTCTATAGGATTTCACCCCTAACTTCACTAAACAACTTTAAGCCTCAACAAACAACAAATTACAAGACTATGTAATCTAGGAATTATAAACTCTAACCCCTACTTCACAAAACACACAAACCTCTCAAAGTAAGTGTTCCCAAGTATTCGAGTTCCCAAACTTGAAGACAAAAATCCTACTTCAGTTTATACTTCACTGAAACTAGAATTATATCAGTGTTAGAACTCAATAACAAATCTAATACATAGAAACTACGACACCTTATTTTCTAAGTAGAAGAACTAGGTTCAACTACGTGTTTCTTCAAGCCATGAACTTCTCAATCAATTTTTCAATTGCCTTTTTCTTTGTAAGTGTGTGAGTGACTGTGCAAGTCACTCCCTCTATTTATACACGACTCTCCAAAGAGTCCTTCATTAGATGTGTCTTCTATATCCTGTGAAACTCCCTACTCTTTAGTGTTTATTGTGAAGTAGAAGTCCTACTTGAAGTTGATCTCCTTGTTGAAGTAGAACTCCTTCTTCAAATCAATATATCTCTCTCTTATCTTCAAGTACTGTAATCAAACTCAATATCTTCATCTACACACGTGATAGTTAATTTGAAGTTATCTATCTACTTCTTTAATTCAGTCTTCTTGTCTTCATATACAGTGGACTTTCACTCTCGAAAGTGGAACAGATTTAACAACATGTTTCACTCTTTTTTTTTCATTCATCAAAACTTCAAGACACCAATAAATTCCCCCTTTTTGATAATGATAAACCATGCCTCTAGGCATACACCATATTTCCTAAAAGATTTAAGCAAGAGACACAAGAATGAAACTGGTTAGACGTTGGGTTATAAGCATTGTACAATCTAGGTGAATTTTACCTCTTTTGGCATCATTGAAAAACAAAACATTGAAAGAAGAAAAAACAAGAGTTAAGCTACTCATGGACACTGGGGCTATCACCAAGACAATCAGAACTTATCAATCAAAATTAAAGTGCAATAAACAAGGATGTAATAGAAAACATTCAAACAAACGATTTCATTACATTCATTTCCAAAGTATGATCATCACATTTCTAAGAAACAAACCAAAAGAAAAGAAACACAATTGAGCATAGGAGGGAAGGAGACAAAAACAAGGGATCCTAGGGAGCTAAGAGAGGACACTAATTATGCAGAAGGAGAAGGTGATATCAGTTGTGTCAAACGATGAATAGTAGCAGCATTAGTAACCCTCTCCTGAGCGGTTAATTCTTAAGTTCAGCAATTCTAGCTCTAAGTATAGCAGTGTCCTAAGTATGATAAACCCTAGCTTCGTCCAGTTATTTAATTTTCTCTTCCAATGCATTTTGAGCCTGTTGAAGTGGAGTGTTTGCGCGTCTCATTGAATCAGGAAGAGAGGAGTAACGAACCCTGCCAATAACATCTTTGGTGGTATGATATTCCCAAACTAGAATTGGAATATCAAGCTCCTCAAATATTTCCCCAAGCTAGAACCTATAATCCAAGTAATGACCATTTTATCCTAATGAAGCACTCAATTCATGTGTTTCTATCACGACCCGAGCCGGGGCCCTGGCTGTGACAAGCACCCCGAACCATGGAGGCTCAATCACTCTTCTACATCTAGTAATCATGCACAATACTCGAATAATAAATAAAAGATGTGGAATTATAATAAACGGAATCATGGTCATAAATCTAAAATCTGCTCGACAATATGTACAATAAGTTTTCAACATCTAAACAACATCTTTCTCATCTGCGAAATCCTTACTACATAAGATGTCAATAACTTGTCTAAATCTAGGACAAGGTCCCCAGTGGACCAAAACTAAGTAAAATAACAACTAACTGAAAAGAAATAGGCCTTCCGGAATAAAGAAGACTTACCAACTACACACACTTCTCTTCTGTTGGAACAAGTCTACGACTTAGCAGAACCTCTAGACTGAGCCTCAAATCCTGAAAGATAGGGGGTCAATACAATTGTACTGGCACACAAAGAAATTCAAAATAATACATTTATATATATAAAATAGATGAGAGCAGGTCATGAAACATCATGCATGATATACGTCAAAAACACATAGGCAATTATTTGAAAATCATAAAATATTTTGATCAATGCAATTCTGATATTTGTATTACTTTTGAGTTAGGTGGCACGCCCCTACAAGTCTGATATTCCACGGGCTATATAGAATCCGCCATTAAATCGACGGGAAAGCCCCCACGGGCTATATGAAATCCGCCATTGAATCAGCGGGGAAGCCCCCAACCTGAGTTTTCCACAAGGGTTGGAGTGTCTGAGTCTGATACAACATAGGGTACTAGGCCAATACAAAATCCCTCTAGGGGATGTAATAACCCGTATCGACAAAACACGATTTTGGGTAATGAGTTATCTGAACTCGTGCCTTCTTCGGAGAACCACCTAACGTCTTTTTATGCCTAATTTTAGCCTTTTTTAAACATGCATCTTTCTAAATCCAAGATCTATAAGTCTGAGTAAAATCTAATTCTATTTTATTCTGTGTCTGATATGGCATTGTCTATATTGGTATCGTCATACCAAGACTTGTAAGTCATATCTAAGTTATTCAATATCATTTACAGTTTTTCTCTTTCAAAACATAGAGTTTTGACCACTATACGTCAAACAATTCAAGAAGATTCGTACTTCAAAGCGTTTGTCAAATTATGTAAAAATTATTCTTTTTAGCATTTCAACAAATATGTAGTGGTCATTAAACTTGTGACAAAAACATGCAATCTTCTTAATAAACTTCTTTAACCTTTAACACCAAGTAAAACACCCCCTCTTCAATTCAAAACCATAATCAAATCATAAATAAAATCAAGACATTTATATCATAGTTCCAACAATGCATTTCGAATAAATCATAACTTACGAAAACAAGAAACTTGCAAACAAGAGAGGGATTTATAATAGATCATGCTCTCAATTCATTATTTAAACTCATCAAACACATACACACACATATATATATACTTATACATGGTTATAAATCAAATTTGGGGGAAAGGCCTCAAGACCAAATCAATTTTACCATTAAAGAATTCATAAAGCAAAATTGTAATGTAAGTTCCAAAACCCCTTCAAAAATTCATGATTTCACAATGTTTAAATATTGTTGAAACAATTTCTTTATGCACATGTAGTTTTAGTAAAACCTCACGTACCTTAGATTGCTTAGAAGGAAGAGTGGAATCCGAATCACACTTAAGTTCTTGAAATCCTTGACTTCAATGATGAACTCTTTATCTATGGGGGAGGGACTAGGGTTTTGATTAGAGAGAGGGAAGTAGGGACTTGAAGCAACACTACTTCATTGACGTAGGTTTTGATTAGGGACTAGGGTTTTGATTAGGGACTTGAGAATGAGAGAGGGAAGTAGGGACTAGGGTTTTGATTAGGGACTTGAAGCAACACTACTTCATCGACACGGCGTGCTGACTTTGCATCAGGCCACTTCTTCCAACACCCAAATACACCTCTAACGTTGTCCAAAAATTTTGAGACTTACCCGAGATATACTATTAACTTCCTCAATCATGAATCAACTTAAAAATTAACTTTCTGAGGTCGAAAAGGTCAAAAGGAAAATTATCAAAGGTTAGGGGTTCAAAATGTAAATAAGTCCTTTTGACACTTAGAAAAATTTTCAGAAGGTTGACCCTCCAAGCATACTACGAAGTGATATCAAGTCGAGAAAACTATGAGGTGTCATAGATTCAAAACAAGCCTAGAGAGATCAATTTTGATCTCAGAATCCAGCAGCTCCATTAAGTTCATATCCAAATAATATGCCTCAGTCTTTCTCTATTTTCTTTGGAGAATCATCTTATGGACTACATCAAAATAAAGTTGATGTAGTTGAGATATTTTATATTTTTCAACTGTAGGATGGTGAGTGAGAGTAGGCTGTATGAGAACTTTCTAGTGATTTTCAAGGTTGCGTAAAGGGTATGGAGAGGGGGCCACCCATACGTCACATAATGACTCTAACCTCCAGAAGGAATATCCAAAATACGAGCCACAACATCACAAGTAAGCTTAATTTGAAATCCAAGCACATTAGAGATAAATACAGAGCAATCAAACTTTCCATTGATATAGAACTTAGTCATCTCTTTCTTAGCCTTCGTTGAGTGGTTCCTTGAAGGAAAAGTGTTGAATACCCTTGTGCAATAATTTTGGTAAGAAGAACAACTATTTCAGGCCCCCATACCTAGTAATAACTCTACCTCGCACCACTTTTTGCTTTTGAAATTTGATTATGTCATTAAGAGATGGAAGATAGGCTTAAATGTAGCAATGGATTGAGAGGAAAATTGAGGAATTGATGGAGCAGGTGGAGTGACCTATTTCTTTGGAGTGTGAGAGGAGTGTGTGGATTTGGTTAATTCTTTTGGTGCATATTTAGAAGTTTTTTTTGGAGGAGGTTTTGATAAAGATGAAAAATGGGTGGAGCAAAAAGAATTGGATTTTAGGATAATATTTTTGACCTTTTTATCACAGCAAAACCAACTTAGAAGATAGTCATCATCAGGGTCAGACAAGGTAGCCTCTGAAGATGGAGAACCAGCAGGAATGAGACGTTTTTTAGTGGCCCTTAGAGCATTCTCAAGGATAACATCTTCTTGCCTTTTCCGATTACGAGTGTGGGGGGTTAATTTTGGAATAGAAAAAGTAATAAGTTCTT
The DNA here is from genome assembly GCF_002878395.1 of Capsicum annuum. Classification (NCBI taxonomy): domain Eukaryota; kingdom Viridiplantae; phylum Streptophyta; class Magnoliopsida; order Solanales; family Solanaceae; genus Capsicum; species Capsicum annuum. Next base: position 15,915,938 of record NC_061115.1, read on the forward strand.
CAAGAAATTCACTTTCAGGAACAAGAATAGGTGCTCCAAATAATTTCTTGAGTCTAGATCTGGCCCTTACTGGAATGGTGTCAGAGGCAAGGGGTTCATAAGTAGAAATAGTTTGGATAGGAACAATTTCTTGAAACTGTTCGAATGAGGGTTGATTTAATGAGTAGATCATAGCTCAAAACTTATTCCAAGCATTAAAATCAGATATTTTGAAGATAGGAACAAGAGGAATTGTGGGTATGAAAGGCTCGACTGGAATAAGTTCTATTGAAGAGGATAAGTGTGGGTCAATTTTTTCTTGAGAAGACAAAGTGGAGAGGGAGGAAGATGAAGCCATTTGGTGAGGAGGAATAAGAGATATGAAGAATGTAAGAACAAAAATCTTATTAGTTTATAAGGTTCAATAGGAGAAATGGGGTTTAAATAGGAGCAAAATTAGAATTGATTTGTGAGAAGAGGAAAAGTTTTTGTCAGTGTAGACCTAATAGGATTAGATTATTTGAATGTGACATGACCAATCGTGGTAACTTTTGTAGTGGGAATGACTCTTCAAAAATTTTCTATTAAAGAAGAAAGAGAGATGCATTCAACATAGGGAACAAATATGCTCATGTGTTTCAATTCAATTAGAAGCAAATATTGACAAGTGAGAACATACCTTTGGATATTTTAACACAAACATCTAGTTTAGCTCAATTATCTTCTAAAATCTAAAAAGATGATTTAAAAAGTAGAATTAAGACACACAACTAAATGTGTAAGATTGAGTAGGTTAACAAATATATTGCTAGCCTCAATGTAAAGCAATTTTTCTAGCTAGTCATTGAGGGTAATTTATGCAATTTTAATCATTCCCAAGTCTAACCTATTCTATTCAAAGTGTTCCCTACTTAATATCTTAGTAAAATATCTATAGTTGGATCTTTAGTAGCACAAAACATTAAAGAAACAAGAACTTTTTCTATATTGTCCCTAAGAAATGATGTCTTATATTAATATGTTTAGTTCTTTTGTGCTGCACAGGATTTTTTGCAATATTTATAGGACTTATATTATCATAGAAAATAAAAAAACAACCAATATCCATTCCAAAAGCCATGAGTTGTTGTTAATCCACAATAATTGAATACAACATGATCCAACAACAACATGCTTAGCCGTAGTAGTAGACAAAGCTACAAAGTTTTGCTTCTTAGTACAACAAGACATTAAATATGATCCAAGGAGGTATGTCGTATATGTGGTGTTTTTCCTACACTTTTGGATACCAAAGACCATGATCAGTTGTTCCTTTAAAATATCTAAAGATCCTCTTTACAGATTTAAGATAAGACTCCTTTGAATCTGATTGGAATCTTGAACATAAGACCACACTAAAAAAATATTAGATCTACTATCTGTGAGATACAAAAGTGGCCCAATCATGCCTCTGTATAGCTTTTGTTCCACAGATGGACCTATTTCATCCATATCTAATTTTGTGGCAGTGGCAATGTTTGTGCTTATCTCCTTTGCTTACTCCACGAAGAACCTTTTGAGAAGTTCCTTTACATACTTTTGTTGATGAATCATTGTTGCAGTAGCTGTTTGTTTGATTTTTAATCCCATGAAAAAGTTAAGTTTTCCCATCATGCTCTTCTCAAATTCTCTACTCATGAGTTTTGCAAAGTCATGAGTCAAGTTGATATTGGTATAACCAAATATGATGTAATCTTCATAAACCTACACAATCAACAAAGCATTCCCATTAGTCTTTAAGAAAAGAGTGTTGTCAATTTTACTTCTTGTATGTCTATGCTCCAAAAGAATTCTTGACAATCTTTCATACCAAGCCCTTGGAACTTGTTTCAGTCCATACAAAGCTTTTTCAAGCTTATACACATGGTTAGGAAATTCCTCACTTTCAAACCTAGGATATTGTTTCACATATACTTCCTCCTTGAGATAACCATTTAGAAATGCACCCTTTACATCTATTTGGTAAAGAGTAAATTCCTTGTAGGTAGCAAAAGACACAAGAATTTTAATTACTTCAAGTCTCGCCACAGGGGAAAAAGTCTTATCATAGTCTATATGTTCTTTCTAATTGTATCCTTGGACCACCAGCCTTGCCTTGTTCCTTGTCACTGTCCATGTTCATCTACTTTTTTTCTGTACACCCACTTAGTTCCAATTGCAATTCTGTCTAGTGGAGGTGGTACTAAGTGCAAAACTTTGCTTCTTTCAATTTAGTTAAGCTCCTCTTGTATGGGAAGGATCCAATCTGCATCAAAATGTGCTTCATTCACCTTTTTTGGTTCTATCACTGGTAGAAAGGTTTTGAAGGTACACTAGTTCTTTAATCTAGATCTAGTGGTTATCCCTGTAGTAAGATCAGTGATAACATTCTCAATTGGATGAGACCCTTAATACTTGTAGCTTTTTAGAATCAATCCTTGTGAGTTGCTGGACTCATAGTGAATGACTTCAGTTGGAGATGCTGGTGGTTCAGTTCCCTCTGTCAATGTGACTCTAGGGTGTTTTATAGATGGACCAGGTTGTCAACCTATTCTTTATCATGTTCCTTAGTTTTATTTTCTTCCTGCAGGTTAGTTTCAACACATGATTCATCAAAAACAGCATGCACACTTTCTTCAACATAGTTTGTTTTCTTATTTAAGACCCTATAAGCTTTACTATGGTGATAATACCCTAGAAGGATTCCCTCATCACTTCTTGTATCACATTTTCCCAAATTATCTTTTTCATTATTATGAATGAAACACTTGCAACCAAAGGTTCTAAAGTGAGAAATATTTGATTTTCTTTCTTTGATTAATTCATAGGGAGTCTTGTCTAGAATAGGCCTAATCATGCATTTATTTACAATGTACCCATCAGTATTTATAGCCTTAGCCTAAAAAATATTTGCAAGATTTTCTGCAGGCATCATTGTTCCATCCATATATTCCAAGCTCATATATTTCCTTTGCACTACTCCATTTTGTTGTAGTATTCTAGGACCACAGAAATTATGATCCATATGATTAGTGGAACAAAATTCTAGAAACTTTTCATTTTCAAATTCAGTGCCATGGTCAGATCTTATGGAAATTACGAAAGTCCCTTTTTTTTCTATTTTCTTAATGAAAATAGAAAAGACATCAAAAGCATCTTCTTTGAATGCCAAAAACAGTATTCAAGTAAACCTAAAATAATCATCAATAATTACAAAAACATTCCTTTTGGCTCTTTTTCTTTTAACTCTCATTGGTCCACAAAGGTCCATATGGACCAGGTCAAGGCACTTAGTTGTACTGACATGGTTCTTAGGTTTGAAAGAAGATCTTACCTGCTTTCTTCTTGCACAAGCACTACAAACCTTATCTTTTTTTAACTTGGTTTTGCGCAATCCCTTCACCCCGTCCTTAGAGTTTACTTTGAATAATTTCTCTAGACTTGCATGTCTAAGTCTTTTATGTCAAAGTAGGGGATCATTTTCAATTGCACTTAAACAAGTCATTCATGTTAAAGGCATCCCCATGATATCAGCTTTATACACATTTTTGTGTCTTCTAGATTTAAGAACAACCTCCTTGGTATCCATCATTTTGACCTTACAACCTACAGGAGTAAAAGTTACCGCATTACCTTTATCACACAATTGTGATATGCTGAGCAATTTGTCCTTTAGTCCTTCCACAAGTTAGACATCTTCTAGTGCTTTGGATTCAAATTTGCCAATTTTTCCAACTCCAGTAATAGTAACCTTTTTGCCATCTCAAAATGATACACCTCCCCCATTAATTTTAGAGAGTGAAAGAATTTTTTTCTAGACTCCAGTCATGTGTCTTGAGAAAGCATTGTCCAAATACCAATGTCGCTTGACTCTATTTAAACACTACTCCCCAAAGAGTCCTTCATTAGATGTGTCTTCTATCTCTCATGAAACACCTTACTCTTTAGTGTTTGTTGTGGAGTAGAAGTCCTACTTGAAGTTGATCTCCTTGTTGAAGTAGAACTCCTTCTTTAAATCTATCTCTTTCTCTTTTATCTTCAAGTATTGTAATCGAACTCAATATCTTCATTTATACACATGATAGTTAAGTAGAAGTTATCTACTGTGCCATTTTATCTACTTCTTTAATTCAACCCTCTTGTCTTCATATACAGTGGACTTTCACTCTCGACTCTGCCACATCAGTGGAATAGATTTAACATGTTTCATTCATTTTGCCATATCAAAACTTTAAGACACCAATAAATTCCCCTTTTTTTTATGATGACAAACTATGCCTTTATGCATTCACCATATTTCCTAAAACACTTAAGCAAGAGACACTAGAATGAAACAAGTTCGATGTTGGATTATAAGCATTGCACAATCCATGTAAATTTTCCACCTTTTGGCATCATTTAAAATAAAAACATAAAAATAAGAACAAACCAGGAGCTATTACATAAAATAAGACCATTATTACATAAAATAAGACCATGTAAGTTTTCTCCTAAAGCCTTTACATGATTCATGAAAGGAAATGCTTTTACCTAAATGGTCTTATTGACTTGAAGAGCTTTACTATTTGACCTCTGAAATACCTTATGTAAATGATTCATGACATGTAATAGATAAAACTGAACATGTATATGGCTTGTGGGACTTGAAAGTCTTGGTATGACGATAATAAATTAGTCAAATGCCATTTCAAATCATGGACCATTATTTAAGAAAGATGCAATTTTATAAGGCTAATATATGGGCTTATAGAGAGTTAGGTGGATAACCAAGAAGGCACGAGTCGTAAGACTTAATGCTTGGAACAGTGTTTTGCAGACAAGGGATTGATCCTGTCTTGAAATATAGATCATCCTTTTATACTTGCTTTATGATTTGGTATACTAGACCAGACACTCCAATCCTTGTGGCAGACTCAGATTGGGGGTTTGACCGATGAGTCATTGTCGGACCCTGCATATCCCCAGGGGGTTTTCAGACTATGTCGAGTATGCCAACTAGCTCAGAATTGAAGAACATCGAAACTGTCTTAGAAACCAGCTTTTTAAAATTTTATGTCGACAAGTTAAATTGATGTTCTGTAACCTCATGTTATGATTTGTACGATATTTATATTGTTTAATGTTAATGTTATTTTAAGTGCTATCTTATTTGACAATTCGACATACCAATACATTCAAAGTATTGATCATCCTTGGACGGCTACATTGTCTCATAATAAAGGTTCTGAGGCTCAGTCCTATGGTCCACTGCAGCGGTTGCACTTTCCAAAGTTTTAGAATTGGTGATCCATCTATCTTTCGGAAGGCGTTCTATTCATATGTTCTTATCTTTTAGCTCATGGTCCGGTCGGGTGCCTTGTCTCTGCCTAGATAGTTATTCATTTAGTAGAAGCTTCGTAGACTGAATTTGATTAATGCGTCGTTATGACCTGGTTTCAAGAGTTTAATTATGAGATTTCTCAAACTTCATTGTATCTTTCGCATTACATATGAATTATGCTTCTGATAGTATGCCAGGGCCTTGGCTCGGTTTGTGACATAGGCTTACATTTTTTTCTGAAATGATGCTTAACATTGCAAATATCGCCCCCAAATAGTAACTCATGAAATCAGTAAAACTAGTTAAACAATAACTCAAGTGGATTGTCATAATACCACAACTTTGGGTCATTATTCATCACCTCTAAAGTCAAAAAACAACTTACAACTGCTCTTAAGTTTTAGAATCTTAATTAGTTTAGTAGATGATTAATATCTCAATCAACTTAATAGATGAAGAGATTATACATTTGGTTTCATATACTAGAGTTGTGGCCATAAGCTTTAAAATATGGAGAGGTTTTGGTTACTATAGTGAAATTGGCGGTACTATAGTTTTGACTCCCCGTGAGAGTGCGTGCATGAGGTTTACAATGATATTTTCAATTGTTTGTAAATTTTGGTACCTTCTTTATCTTTACATTCGAGGATGAATGTGCATTTTAGTGGTGGATAATATAACAAAAACCCTTGCAGTAATTTTTAGAGTTTTCTATGTTTTGACCATTTTGTCCTTCTCCGTTGTTTCTTTATATCATTTAAGAGTTATGAGAATGCTTGGCACAGTCCTCGAAGCATTTGGAAGTGTTTTATGTGAGTTTATGATTTTGAGTAGCATTCGAAATGGACTGTGTTCTCCCCACCCTTTAGTATAGACCTCATCACCGGTCACCACCCTCACCCCACCCCCAACCAACCCCATAGCCCCTCACCACTACTGCACACTTCCTTTCCTTCTTATCCACCTCTCATTGTATTTTTCTAAATAGAAAAGGATCAAATATACGCTTGTACCAGTAAAAATATTTTAAACATACCCCGTGTCATCCTTTCGACCTCAATATACCTCCGTTATACGTTCGATTCCCCTCTTATTGTACTTCTATGCTGATTTACCCTTATTTTAACACGTGACAAGCTTAAAAACAAATAACTCATCCCTAATTTTAAATATCCGGTTCACTAATGACTTTTCTTAGAAAGTAGGAAAGGAAAAACGGGAAGGAGTATAAGAAGTAGAGAATCAAATTCTCATCAACAAAAATAAAATAAAATTACATACTCTGCTAAATTTGTGTATGAGCACTCCTTTTAAAGGTCAAGGGGGATATTGTACCTTGGCTTAGCTATCATCTTTACCCCTTTTGAAAGTGGGAACTTTCACTTTCACCATCTCTTGCCCTGTATAATCGTAGTACTTTTTTCCACAGACCACATGGTCATGTTTCGTTCTTTTCCAACTTTAATCACATAAGTGGACCACATTGATTGCTCTCACTTTTATGATTGTAATAATGTCTCTCTCTCATTTTCCATGTTGTATTCCAATATATGTTCTATCAACCCTCTTTTTCCATCTCTTAAGAAGTTATTAAGTTATTGGACAACATAAAAGATGAGGTTAGATAGATACTTAAAATCATCACATGGATTATGGATGAGATTGCATTTCAAACCACTTTATAATACTTCGATTAACTCTGTAATTCACTTATATTATGTACTATCTTACTCGCATGCAAGACTTCTGTCAGTAAATTTATGCCTAGAAGCATAACTTGTGTCTTGAAGAATAATTTGCATCACTAAACTTATGTCCTGGAGCATAACGTGTGTCATTGGGGTATATTTGGATAAGAAGCACAATGATTGGTATATTTAAACTAGGGAAAAAGCATAAAAACCCCCTGAACTTATCGACACAACTTACTTTAGTACTTTAACTTTATATACAATTATTTGCTCCCTTAAATAACTTTTGCATGAATTATCTATCACCCTCAAAATGTGATACCACTCTCACAATGGAGAATGTATTACATTTGCGCGACGTCATTGCCATGTCCGCAGCACGTCAGGGCCACATAAAAAATTATTTGAAAAATTAATTTCACTAATATATATTTTATATGTTAAGAAAAACTAACCCCTGCTTCCAATTTTAATCTTCAAACCACCACTACCCCAACCCGACCCCAGCCACCCACCCACCCTTCCTTTCTTCTTCTGATGACCTCCATTAATACTTCTTATTCCTTAGTCATTGTTTTAGGTTTCGCTAATTTTCTCTCATAGTTTTTTTTTTTTTTAGAAATAAAATAGGTATTCTAAATTGCATATGTGAAAGTTATAATAAAGATTTTTTGAAGCAAGCTGAAGGTTTTTTTTAAGGTGACGATAGGGATTTGAGAAAAAAAAAAGAAATTAAAGAGAAATGGGAGGATTTGAAGAAGAAGGAAGTGATACGGGCACGATCATGAAGATGGACGTTTTACATTTTTGAGTGTGTTGAATGCAACCTATGGAGTGTATGAGTTGAAGTGTGAAAAGGGCTCCAAAGCCGCCCCTATATTGCACTTCATGGGCGCCATTTTATTCATTTAACACTAAGGGGCACTTTTGTCATTTTGTCTATTATGTGTAATAGCCTATATAAAGAACATGTTAGGGTGTTAGCTCATTAGTTATTGAATGTTGATGTAAGAACACAAATAACACCTCTCTTGAGAGAGAGAGCCTCCCTAGGCCAAAACTAGGACATGAGCAAGTGTGGATTCTCTTGTGAATGTGTATTACTTGGAAACGTTGGTGCCTGAGCGGTGGAATCCCTCTTGTGTCTTCGTAAGGGTGTGGTGTTGCTATTGTAAGTTTTAGGAGTCCTTAGATTTAATATATCTTTGGGTTCCTGATCTTGTAATAGTGTATGTCACACTATCTATCTTTACATTTCATGCCTTAGTTTGTGTTGTCTAGTGAACCTGTTGGTTCTTGTTGTGTCTTGTAATCTAGTAACGCTTGATTATTGTTATCCTAGTGTTGTTATTGTCGTTATAATGTTGTTTATCTCTTGTTGTTGTGGCATTTTTTTGGTGTCATTTACACCTTGTTCTTGTTGTTGTTGGACCCGAGATTTTGGTGTTGTTGAGCTCTCGGGTTCCTTCTTGTTTATGGACTATTTTTGTGTAGTTTTTGGTACAATCCGTGGTTTGTATCGTATTAGGAAGGGGGTGAAAGTTTGTAGAAGAAGAAGGGAGGAGGCTGGGGTTCGAAGAAGAAGAAGGGGAGGCAGGGAGAGGGCCGGGGAAGATGGCAAGGGGTTGGTTATTTGAAGAAAATCAAATTGGTGGGTGTTTTGAAGAAGATGAAAGGGGGAAAGGGGGTGTTTTTAGTTATTATTTTTCTTTTATTATATATAACTGAATTATATATAATAATTAACAAATTATTAAAATATCCCATTAGCACTCCTTTTTTTTTAAAAAAATAATTGCTTTATTTTTTTTAATTTTTTGTGCCATGTCAGCCATTAAGGGTAATATAATTCACGTGAAAATTGTTTAGGGAGGTAATAATTGCCTATATGATTAAAGTGCTAAAGTAAATTATGACGACAAATTAAAGGGGATATTTATGCTTATTCTCTTTAAACTATTTCTAATCGTAAAAGTAACACCATATATTCAACCACAAATAATAAAAACAAGTGGACCACGTTGGTTGTTCTCACTTTTATGAGATCTACAACAATAAACATACCAGTGTAAAGAAGTTGATGGGAAGAAGTTTGATGTGTGTACTCAACCTTACCCCTATCTTGAAAAGATAAAAGTAGTTTTTGATAGGTCCTAGCTCAAGTAAAGCACATCAATGCTCAAGTATATGTAAAATAATTACAGTAGTGAAAAATTTATGTTGAAAACAATGGAGAAGAAAAGTAACAATAACAAACAACATGATATAGTAATAGTTAAATGATAGCTAAAAAGAAATAAAAAGAATAGTAGTTAAATGACAGCTAGAACCTTACTAACATTAACTCCCCCTCCTACTTGCTCTGCATCAAGCCTAGTGCAAGTATTGCTGTAACACCACACCCAAGAAGTCATAACAGAAAAAATTCAAACACCTGAAGATGGCTGATGCCTTTGTGTCATTTGCAGTTCAAAAGCTGGGTGATTTTCTCATACAGGAAGTTTACCTGCGTACAAGTCTCAGAGAGGACGTGCAGTGGCTGCGAAATGAGTTGCTATTCATGCAGTATTTCATCAAAGATGCAGAAGAAAAGCAAATTGAAGATCGAAGAGTTCAACAATGGGTGTTTGAGATCAACGCTGTTGCTAATGATGCTGTCGCTATAGTTGAGACCTACAACTTTGAGGCTGGTGAAGGTGATGGATTTGCTAGTCGTCTCAAGGCTTGTGCTTGTATCGGTTGGAAGGAGAACAAATTCTACAAAGCCAGCAAGGAGATCCAATCACTCAAGAGACGAATCATGGAAATCTCTCTCAAACGACACACTTATGGTATTGCAGATAGCAATAATGCAGGAGGAGGGCCAAGTAATCGGCCAACCGATCAGTCTGCCATGTTAAGAACACGGAGGAGAACTACCTCCTATATGGATGATCACATTTTTGTTGGCTTTCAGGATGTTGTAGAAACATTGCTAGCTGAACTTCTCAAAGCAGAGCCTCATCGAAGCGTCATCTCCATTTGTGGTATGGGTGGACTGGGCAAGACCACTCTTGCCAGAAACCTCTACATCAGTCCTAATATAGTCTCTAGCTTCCAAATACGCGCTTGGGTTTGTGTTTCTCAAGAGTACAACACCATGGATCTTCATAGGAAAATCATAGAATCTATCCAAGGACGCACTAAGGAAAATCCAGATTCGGTGGATAAGATTACTGAGTCAGATCTAGAAAGTCACCTTGTCGATCTATTAAAAGAACACAAATATCTTGTGGTGGTTGATGATGTATGGCAGATAGAAGCTTGGGAAAGTCTGAAAAGAGCATTCCCGGATAGTGAGAACGGCAGCCGAGTTATTATTACCACGCGCAACGAGGAAGTCGCTGTAAGAGCAGTCGACAGAGGTTTTGTCCATTTTCTTCGTTTTCTACGCCAAGAAGAAAGTTGGGATCTCTTTTGTAGGAAACTACTTGATGTTCGAGAAATGATCCCAGCAATGGAAAGCCTAGCTAAATATATGGTGGACAAGTGTCAAGGCTTACCTCTTGCAATTGTTGTATTAAGCGGGCTGCTTTCTCATAAAAGGAGGCTAGAAGAATGGAAAAGGGTGAAGGCACACCTTTGGCAGAGCTTTAAATACGACTCTAGTGAAATCTTCCTCATACTATCATTGAGCTACAATGATTTGCCAACTGTGCTCAAACAGTGTTTTCTTTACATTGGTATGTTTCCAGAAGATCAAGAGCTCGAGGCTGAAAACATAATGCAGTTGTGGATGGCTGAGGGTTTCATACCAAGAGGAGAAGAAGGAATCGAGGATGTAGCTGAAGGCTTCTTGAATGAGTTGATAAGTCGAAGTTTGGTTCAAGTGGCAGAAACATTTTGGGAGAAAGTTACTAGATGTAGGGTTCACGATCTAATTCGAGATCTTGCCATAAATAAGGCACTGGAGGCACACGTTTTTGACATTTATGATCCGACAAGACACTCCATATCCTCCTTTTGCCTCAGGCATGCCGTTCATCGTCAAGCACAAAGGTACCTCTCACTTGATCTTTGTAACTTGAAGTTACGGTCAGTTATGTTCTTTGATCCAGAATTTAGTGAGCTGGGTATTATAAACTTCCGTAATGTGTTCCAACATATATATGTGTTGTACTTGGAGGTTCAATCTGGCACTGAACTACCTGATTCCATAGGAAGTTTGTACCATCTCAAGTTCTTAAGATTGAGAGGCATCGATTATCTTCCCTCATCTATTGGCAATCTCAAGAATTTACAGACACTTTGTGTCCTAAATGAATTCGGACGCTTATGCCATCTACCCCCCAAAACAACTAACCTAATAAATTTAAGACGTTTAGTTGCTCCTTATTCAGAACCTCTGAAACATATAAGCAAACTCACGCATCTTCAAGTTCTTCAAGGCATCCATTGTGATCAGTGGAATGATGTTAACCCAGTTGATTTGATCAATCTACGAGAATTAACCATGAATCGTATTAAGAAATCTTACTCCCTAAATCACATTGGCAGCTTGAAAAGCCTTAGCATTCTCATGTTGTACTGTAAAAATGATGAATCATTCCCAGCCCTCGAATTTTTAAGTCGTTGTCAAAAGCTCAAGAAATTGTTTTTACATGGGAGAATTGAGAATCTGCCTCTGTCGGACCCATTCCCAAATTCCATCACAATGATGATCCTTCAGCGCTCTGAACTCACGGAAGATCCGATGCCTTTTCTGGGAATGTTGCCAAACCTAAGGAATCTTGAATTAGTAGAAGCGTATGAAGGAGAAGAAATTACTTGCAGTGATAACAGCTTTAGTCAACTGGAGTTCCTTCGGCTTGATACACTTCTGAACCTAGAAAGATGGCATTTAGCCACGAGTTCCATGCCTCTGATTAAAGGTCTTGCTATCGATTTCTGTCCAAAGCTGAACGAGATTCCCGAGAGAATGAAAGATGCGGTGCTGTTAAAGAGGTAATAAATCCCTGGTCACCATTCCTTTAGTTCCTTTTATTCACTCTACTACATATTTGTGAGTGTTATATTTGTTTAGTGATGATGTCAGTTTTGATGGAAAATGTTTTGGTAAGCTAATACGAGAAAATGACTTCCTCATCATGAACATTTTCCTCAAAAGCGACTTTCTTTGCACAAAAAACACACCTAATTTTATTGGTAATCTATTATCTGGTTGACACTTTATATTGTCCTAAACACATTATAATTAATCATTAATTTAGGTAATTGATACAGCTTAATTTTGTCATTTTACTGAGTACAAGTTATTATTACATTAGATAGTGTCTTATGATTTGAGTTAAACAGGGGAAGAAGCTGTTATTGAAGAAGTTAGCATTGATGAAGTTAGAGTGCAGAAGCATTAATCAGGTTTCTGTCGTTTCGGTGTTTTGTTTTGCTTTTGATTGTGTGAGATTTGTTTGAAGAAAATTGTTTTCGGAGTGTATGCAAAAAACGATTTTGTATTGTTTGAATGTAAATTATTCATTTGTTATTTTGCTTATCTACATTTAAGATGATGCTTTCTGTAATATGTTCCAACATCTATTTACCGTACTCCTTTATTTATTTGGTTTCCTGATTCTGCACGCACAAGCTCAAACGTCCACTGCCTGGTTGTTTCTGGGTTTAGATAGTCTCTACAAACTATATAAAGGACACCAGTTTTACTGCAAAAGCGACGCAATGCATGCCAAAATAATGCATCATTAGAAGTCTTATTTACTGACTCAAATTTAATTACATGCCTTCTTCGCCTGACATGATCTAACCTTAAAGGAACTAAATTTGAATGGAATCAAAGTGATGTAATTAAGAAATGATGCGTAATTGATATGATGGAAGTCATTTTGCATGGTAAACATCGTGGACAACTCCCACTTCCCAATGAACACACGAAAGAGCATAATTCATACCTAAATGTGTTCGATACAGGCCTGCTTTAAACATACCAGATGAATGCTCTCTTCTTTATACATTAATTCTGCATCACATTCATTAATATCAAGACTGCATCAATGGAAGAAGCAACAATAATTAGCACTGCAGAGTAAACAAAAACGAAAGACGATGGCACACATAAGTTTTGTACAAATGGAAGTTGACAAGATACCTGCTGCTGCTAATAGAGGTTCGGGATCACATTTTTACTATTTGAAAGCACAATGAAGTGAATAAAATTTAACATTTTCTTAAAAATACTTAATTAGCAGAATATTACATCTTCTATATCATTGGTAGTTCATATTATTGCCATACATCTCAAAATATCATATTTTATTGTTTGTCATACGTCTCAAATAATCGCTATTTGAAATAATAACTATAAAAAAATATTGTGCTTCCGCGTTTCCCCGTGCCACCTAGCACAGGGCCAAGAAAAATCAGATTTTCCCAACAAATCAGTGGAGGTCAGTGATATCTCCGTATCATGGAACTGGACCTTCGCAATATCAAAGTGTCAACGAGGCCAGCTGTAACACCCCGTAGCATTCTTGACTTAATACTCACTTAGTAGCACGCTTAAAGAGCTAACAACCTAAAAGTTTTCTAAGTGTAAAAAGGACTTAGTCATATTTTAAGCCCCTACACTTTTATGATTTCTAAATCGATCTTTCCGACCTCGAGACGTAGATTTTTAAGTTGAATCATGTTCAGAAGTGTAAAGGGGTTGTCTCGGGAGAGTTTCGAACGAGGGCTGGGACAAGTTTGGATTTCAGAAACAACAACTCAACGCGATATCGACGCGTCGCGATGCCCAACGCGTTGGTGCCCGACGCGACGCGATGGTTCCCAAAAATGGGATTCTGCTGAACTTTTAAATTCCGAAGGGGCAATTTGAACTTTTCCCCATAATCCCAAGTAGTGTAAACAGTTGATTAAAGAATCATTAGGGCACTATATGCTTATAATTACTCAATCCCATAAAGAACAATAACCCTAAGTCCCCTCCCAAAGATCAAGAATCCATCTTTAAGTTCAAGATTTCCAAGAAACGAGTCAAGATTCGAGTCCTATTCTTCAAACTATGTAATCGAAGGTATGTGGAGTGTTCCTAAACTACATGGGCATGGTGAAATCTTTTTAATAATGTTTTGAATGTTGATAATTCATATATTTATGAAGGGTTTGAATTTACAATAACACATGCATGGTGAACCCTTTTGATGATAATGCTTTGGTCTTGAGGCCTTCCCCTAAAAATTTGATTTTTGTTTATGTGTATATATATGTATACGTTCGATGTTTTGAAAAGTATAAATTGAGAGCATGAATAATGAATTTCTCTCTCATGGTGCTATTTCTTGATTGACAAGTCATGGATTACTCAATTGCATATCTTAAAGCATGAACCAAGGTTTTGACAATCAATTATGAATTTTATGTCGATTGTGAATTGAAGAGTTTCTTGTTTGTAAAGGCTGAGTTGGATAATCGTAAGAATTAAATGATATTTTGAGAAATTGACCACCATTTGTTGAAATGTTGAAAAGAGAGGATTTTTGCATAGTTTGATATATGTTTTGGAAAAATAAGTTCTCTGGTACTGTTTGAATGTTTTGGTGGTCTAAACATTGTTTTGAATGAAAGAGCTGTAACATGATATTTTATGGCTTAGAGATACGACTTGTAAGTCTTGGTATGATGATACCAAACAGATGAATGCCATAACAGAGTAACATTTTCAGATTTTGATATCAAAGAATGCATGTCTTAAAGAGTTAAAAAAGAGATTAAAGAGAGTTAGATGGTTACCCGAAAAAGGCACGAGTTCAGAAAACTCATTTTCTGAAATCGTGTTTTGCCGGTGCGGGATTATTATGTCCCTAAGAGGGATTATACGCTGGCCTAATGTCCTTTGGTGTATTAGATATGGAGACTCCAGCCTTTGCGGTAAACATGGGTTTAGGGCTTAACCGTCGAGTTAAAAGCGGATTCCATATAGCCCGTGAGATTGTAGAGTTATAGGGTGTACCACCTAGCTCAGAAGTAAGACAAAGAGTTGAGTTGTGGTTTATAGAAATGTTTTCAAGTCTATTGGTTATGCCCAAATATTTTCAATTGTTTTAGAGTGACATGTTTTATGAATTGCTCTCACTTATGTTGTATAAAAGTGCATTATTTTTGGATTGTTCTACGTACTAGTACAATTGTATTAACCCCTTATATTTCAGGATCTGAGGAACAGTCCCAAGGTCCTGCTAAGCAGTAGGTTGAATCCCAGTTAGTGAGTCTCCCTTATTTTGGAAGGCATGTTCTAGAACATTGTTATATTATTTGATTCATAGTCCAACTAGGGGCCTTGTCCCAGTTTTTGGACAGATGTTGATTTTTTTACTGTTAGAGATTCGCAGACTGGTTTCGTATGTTTTTAAATGTTATGAACTCAAATTTCATACTATTCAGTTGAATTAAGTGATTGACCATTTTTTTTTATTATCTTTTTCGCGTTTCTTTATAGTCTATGAATAGTGTACATGATTGCTAGATAAAGAGGGCACTCGCACCTTCATGGTTTGGGATGCTTGTCGCGGACAGGGCCTCGGCTTGGGTCGTGAAAAAATTGGTATCAAAGCAAGGTCCTATAAGGAGGAATGATCGATTTTCTGAAAAACTGGGACCAATGAACAAAACACCTAAGCTAAGGATGTCTGTCCCATTCATGGGATACGGACCTGTAATAAATCTTGTACCCCAGAGTTTGTTTCTACTCCAGGAGATCCTTCAGTTCTGGCTAGTCCACCTCAGGCTCCACAAATCGATATTAACCATCCCCAGCCTCCTCAGAGGGAAGTTTTGAATGCTAAGTTCCAATAGTCCATCCATATAATTGCTCAGCTGGTGGCCTCTCAGACCTGTCGGTCTGAAGATATGGATTCTGTGTCTGGTTCATCTGAGGTTACATGGATTGGTCAATTCATGAGGCTGAACCCACCTATATTTACTAGCACGAAGGTTGAGAAGGACCCCTAAGGGTTCATTGATGAGCTGGAGAAAATTTTTAGAGTGATGCATGTGAATGAGGTTGAAGGGGTTGAGTTGGGAGCCTATCAGTTAGAGGATGTGGAGAATCAGTGGTATAATGAATGGGAGGATTCGAGGGGTAGCGATGCTGAGCCTTCTATATGGGGTGATTTTGTGGAATCTTTCCTGGACTGTTTCTTTCCCCAAGAATTGAGGGAGTCAAAGCTTGAAGAATTTATGAATTTGAAGTAAGGAAAAATGAGTGTTAAGGAACATTGAAGTTTACTCAACTATCCAGGTATGCTCCAGAATTGGCGGGTAACATGAGAGCCCACATGAGGAAGTTTGCATTCGGCCTCTTGGATGATCTAGTGCTGGAGTGCAAGGGAGTGATGTTGAATTGGGATATGGGTTTCTCTCAGTTGTCCATTTATATGCAACAGATTAAAGAGCAGAAGAAGAGATTGGTAGAGGCAAGGAAGAAGGACAAGCATACCAAGAGGGCTAGATCTAAAGACCAGAATAATAGTCAGCACCATGGTGGTAATAATTAGGGCAACAAGTGGTAAAATAAAAAGTTCTAGAGTAATGCTCAGTCTTCAGCTAGCGCCCTACAGTTGATCGACAATTTTAGAACTTTTAGCCCAAAGATGGATCGGGGGTGCAGGGGACTCAGTCCTAAGGTAGTGTAGCGTATCGGTATTTTCCTCAACATAGGAATTATAGCAGAACTCATCCAGGGAAGTGTTAGTTTGGATCGATAGTGTGCTACGCTTATGGCCAGCCAGGCCATATTCAAAAAGACTGTCCGACAGCTAGAGGTAATGTTGTGGGTGCTAAGTCTCAGGCAAAATCCATGGCACCACCACTACCTAAGGTTACTACTTCAGCTACCAAGGGTGGTAGCGATTGATTATATGCTTTATCTAACCGGCAGGATGCAGTGGCTTCGCCAGCCATTATTATTGGTGCATTACAAATTTTCTCCCCCGATGTGTATGTGTTACTTGATCCCATTCCTACCTTGTCCTATGTGACCCCGTATGTGGCAATTAGTTTTGGTTTTAAGCTTGAAAGTATTCTGGAACCCTTCTTTGTTTCCACTTCTGTTAGTGACTCTATTGTGGCTAGGAGGGTTTATAGAAACTGTGTTGTGCCTTTCGGTCATTGTGATACTGTGGCAGATCTTGTAGAGCTTGATATGGTTGAATTTAATGCTATTTAGGGATGGATTGACTCCATTCCTGTTATGTCACGTTAGACTACATAACCCGAAGTCACTTTTTCCTTTCCAAATGAGCCAGTGATAGAGTGGATGGGGTATTCTTTAGCACCTAGGGAGAATTCATATCTTATCTCAGAGCCCGTAAGCTTATATGCAAGGGTTGTTTGTATCATCTTATTCGGGTTAAAGATTCCAGTACAGTCCTTC
>NC_061115.1:15936368-16103002 GCF_002878395.1 Capsicum annuum
GCATAAGAAAGATGTCTCACTCCGTATGTGTATAGATTACCGTTAGTTAAATAGGGTCATAGTTAAGAATAAATACCCTCTTCTTAGAATCGATGATTTGTTTGATCAACTACAAGGTACCAAATGTTTTTCCAAAATTGATCTTTGTTCGGTGTATCGTCAGTTGAAGGTTTGGGAGGCTGACATTCCCAAAACAGCTTTCCAAACCCAATACGGCTACAACAAATTCCTAGTTATGTCCTTCAGACTGACCAATGCCCCCGCAACTTTCATGGACTTAATGAATAGGGTGTTCCGGCAGTTTCTAAATCTATTAATTATAGTTTTCATTGATGATATTCTGGTTTACTCTAAGAGTGAGGAAGACCATGCCAATTACCTCCGAATAATCCTTCAGACCCTCAAAGATCATGAGTTATATGAAAAGTTTTCCAAATGTGAATTCTGGTTTAGTACTATTGCTTTCTTAGGGCACATTGTTTCTAGTGAGGGGATCAATGTTGACCCCAAAAGATTGAGGCAGTGAGAAAATGGACCAGACCTATTCTTGGGTTTCGCAGGGTATTATAGAAGATTTGTAGAGAGCTTTACCTCCATAGCTTCTCCCCTTACCAAATTGACTCAAAAAAAGGCAAAATTCTTATGGTCAAACTCATGTGAAAACAATTTTGAGAAACTAAAAGATAAGTTGACTACCATGCCAATTTGACTTTTTCGAAGGGTACAAAGGGTTTTATTGTGTATTGTGATGTGTTGGAACACCCCGAAAATTGTCATTTCTAGGTGTACTTGGTCCAAAATCCATAGATCCTATGCAAGTTTGGTATGTTAATCAATTATGTAGTGTGGGAACCTTTTTGGCATGAATTGAGATCATAGAGATCCCCTAACTCAAGGTCAAGTTGAAAGCTTTCCTATCGTTCGAGTTTTAGTGAGCGTCAAAACTTGAGTCGAATTCAATCGACCTTAACTCCTTGTGAATGACGAACTCGGTAGCTTACTATATATTAAATGAAATCTCTTCGAATTATCTTTTCAACGATACTAATTTCTCTAAAATCCGTAATCGGAGAAAAGAGTTATGCCCATTTTACTCTAGCGTATCAGCTTGGAAATTTCATGACGACATTTTGTGATGACATGTCACAAGCCTGACGGCTTGTCACAAAATTTCGTCACCAAAATCAGAAAGTCACAAAATTCAACATTTTGTGATGACTTGTCACAAGTTTAACGGCTTATCACAAAATGTCATCAACCTTAAGCCGAAAATCATAAAATCCACCCTTTTGTGACAATATTTCGGATGACTTGTCACAAGTCTGACGACTTGTCATGAATGCCATCATCTATTTTTTTTAGAGATTTAATGACATTTTTGCAAGGGTATTTTGGTCTTTTTCCAGTACTTCCCATGACTTATAACCCTCGTATTTTATTCTATTTCTCTTTAGTTAAACATCTTAAAATTCTCTGCCCACCTTCAACCACAAGGTTAGGGTTTCAACATAAAAACCCAATTATCTAGAGATTCAACCGTGAGAATTCAATAATTCTTGCATATTTGATTCCCCGTTAAGATGGATACGAGGGACACCCAATAGTTCGTGAATAACCTCCCAAAATTTTTGAAGTCATCCAAAAGCTCCAAGTTTAAGGTATATGCGTTTTGAACAAGAACACCCTTTTATTCTTGTGCCCAAAAGTTTTAGTTTTCTTAAAGTATTTTGTATTTTCAAGATGAATTCATATTATTTTGCTATATTTCAAGTTTATGAGATTATGAAATTGTTCAAGTCTTGAATTGCATGATTATCTTGTTTATTTATGACATAAATTGAGAGTTCATGATATAAATTGCATATTCCTGTGATTTCATATTTTCAAGTATTCCTAAGATTTGTTGTTATGAGTTGAGCCTTATTGTTGAATTATGAGTTTTGAGAATGAGTTGTTGATAACTTTTAAAGATTTACAAGAAGTATGTTCATATTTCCATTATTATGAGATCTTTAAAGCTTTAATGATAAGTCTATCAAGATTTCAAGAAAGATGTGAGTTTTGACCCTAAGTTAAGAAAGAAATCTACATTCTTGATTTTGAGATAAAGGGGATGCGTTTTGGCTCCCATTGCATATTATTGAAATATTTTAAGGTGGATTTTCTAAAGTTCTGAGCTAAGTAAGGGAGTAGTATTTAGCACCGAGTTGGGCTTGATTCCAAGGTCTCATGCCCCAGAACTATATGTCCCCGTAGGTTTCTGATGTACCCTAAGTAGGTTAAGATAGTGATCACTAAAGTTAAGGTTTTATATGATGGCAAGGATAGAACAGCTCTCCCCAACATGGGTAAGACGCTGGACTCCATGTATCTCACATTGTTTATGTCGGTTAGAAGAAACTCCCAAAGTAGTCCCTCACTCTATCTAAGATACAAGTATATGTATTTTGAAAGCTATGAGTCCAAGATTTCTAAGGCTCTCAAGTGTCAAAATGTTTAAGCTTCCAAAGAAGTCCCTAGTTTTCATGAGATTTAAGTGTATGCTCTGAAAGATGTTGTTTTAAGACTTTATCTATCTTACAAGTTTGAGAATAAAGAAAGAATGTAGAATTAGAATGATGTGCAATGACTCACGTGATTTACATTACCTGTTTTCTTATTCATGATTATGATGGTTTTAATTCAAGCTATGTGAGTCATCTATACTAGCATGCATGTTTTCTATAAGGATTTATGATATTGATTATTAATTGCATACATCCCTATATACTCTGTACATTTCCAAACTGCTAATCCATATATACATCTATGTGCTACATTATCTCATAATGTAGGTACAAGACTTAGTGTGCACATTCAGATTCAGTTAGCTCGTAGCTTCCAGTCAGCAGGTGATGAATCCTTTTAATTTAAGATGATTTGAGCAGTTCTTTATTTTCCTATTTTAGTTGTATTGAGTTGGGATAGTTGGGAGTCATGATCCGTCTATCTAAAGTCGGTAATAGTAGAGTTAATGTATTCAGTTTCAGTTTTATTTTGGTAAAAGCAGAGTTGTAATCTTGAATAGTTCAGATTTGTATTGATCAAGTTTAGAAAAGTTTTATGTTCTCACTTATTTTATACATATTTAAGCATTTTATTCAGTTGCTTATGATTATGCCAGTAGAAGGGTTAGCTTGGGGTCACTTGTGACCCTAAGCACCGTGTGACATCTCGGGACTCGATTTTGGGGCGTTACAAACTTGGTATCAGAGCACAAAGTTCAAGAGTCCTATGGTGTCTATAAAGCTGTGTCTAGTAGAGTCTTGCAGAACTGTACAGAGACGTCTGTACTTTTCTTCTAGAGGCTATAAGGCATTTAGAAAATCTCTCCATTCTTTCAAGTCTCAGATCGTGCTATAGAAATGTTCTTTTAGAAAATTATACAGATTCTCATCTTACTCTATTCGAGCCATCTTTGCCTTATATTTAAGGTATCAGAAACAGTCAAGCTTAAATCTTTACGGATAGTGCTTTCTCAGACAGTCTCCACAAATAGTTATCGGATTGTAAGCAAGCTATAAAGTATCCCATCAGTGCTTTTGAATTTCGATGATTGAAGTGCTCTATTCATGATTCGTAAAAGTCGTGCAGTAAGCCTAAGTCAGATGTACTTCTAGATTTCTCCTCAAAATCTATAATGTAAATCTATACTTCCTTATCCATGTATTATTCTTGAGATAGCATGTTTAGTAAGTTCTAGTTCCTCCCTAGATAACGCTCTCATATTGGCTAGCAAGAAGCTTCAGAAGTCACACAAAGTGGCTTGAGAGGAGCCTTGTAGTGTGTTATAAGTCCCTCAAATTTAAAGTTATACCCTCATTCTTTTAAGTCATTTCGTTAAGACAGAGCAAGATGTGTATTCTTAGATCATTGAATATGATGTGTCAAGTTTCTATATCTTATAATATGTAATTTTGTTATCATGGTGTTTTTGAAACTCAAAGTCTAGTGAAGCCGTGTGGGGCTATTTTGATTCACTAGCATAGTTTCTTTGTTATTTATCTTATTTTCTTATTCAAAACACAAAACCGAAGTCTAGTGAAGCCGTGTGAGGCCTATTTTGATTCACTAGCAACTTGTTGGTTATCTTGTTGTTCTTGTGTTAGTTGAAAGTGTGGGTTTAGAAGTGTGGTGAAAATAAAGGTGGTAAGGGAGATTTATTGAATATGTATAGCTGAATTTTCGCTTATGATTGAATTAGTAATGAAGTGATATACCTTTGTTTGTTAGTTTAGTAAAAGTTAGAGAAGGAGATTATTAGTTAAGGTGGATTGTTTTTTGCTTGGAGTAAGAAAAGAGTTGTTGATGGTATTTGTTGTGCTAGAAAAGTATAGGTTTTGATGGAAGGACTTATAAAGCTATGAAGGAGATTAGATGTATAAGAAGGGTAAATAGTAATGATGTGTAGAAGAAGGATGCGTTAGTAGATATAAATAAGATAGGCCATATAATTTTGCTCAATTATTGTTCTTATGAAGTTCTAGTGGACTAGTGTTTTTTTATGCTTTATTTTATAGTTTCCAAGTGAGAATAGTATATGAGGTTTTATTGTTAATCATGTTTAGCACTAGACATTAAGTTTGAACAGTTGATGGTCATCAAGGTGATGTAATAATTGCCTGGTTCGTGATGCTAGTTATAGGGAAGAGATATAATAGGCTTGAACAGTGTATGCAAGAGCATAAGTTTACTTGATTATAATGTATGGTGTAAAAGTACGCCCAAGGTTCTATGGGGCTACATTATTTGTTTTTTGAGCATTATTGCATGTTATGTGGTCAGTAGTACCGTTGAGATGTTAGGTGGAGAAAGACTAGTTAGATAATGAGTAATGTTCTTGATAGCTAAGTTAAGAAGTTATGATTGAAGATGTTGAGTCTTTTTAAGTATGAATGTGATTCTCATGGTTTAGAAACACTAGTTTACAAGCGTGATATTGGTAGACTATGACAGAAGTTATGTGGTCCATCAAAGCTTTGGAGATACCTATGTTAAGCGTTAGAATCTAAGTTTGAAATTTCAAAGATTTAGCTAATAGGAATAAGAGTTGAAGAACTAGATGGTGTGCACTCCAACTATGGGGATGCTCATGCAGATTCAAAGTTAGTAAGTGTTCAAGTGTTATATGATGTCTATTGGAGCTATAGAAAGATAGAGTGTAGCTCAGAAGTGAGTATTAGAAGTTGGTTTTACCTTTTCAGATGTAGTCATTCGGGTTAAGTTCTTTTGTTCATGTGCGTTACTATATCCCAGACTCTAGAGTAAAGTGATTGTAGTTATACTAGAGTTTATATAGTGGTTCACAGCCTCAGAGTGATGGCTTACATCTAAGGGGGAGATGATAGAACAAGTAACCAAGTCAAGCCTTAATGCTTGACCCAATCTTATTTGAGTATTTTCAGTTGTCCCAATACCTACTCATGCCTTACATTCAGTTCCATGATCTTAATTCGTGTTCATACATATGATGGAGAATTATATACTATCCTAGTTCCCAAAAATGAGGATTTCCAGTTGGAATCACATTCCATAAGTTGTGAACTCCCAATTCAGGTTATACAACTAATGACACATGTACTCAAGCTTTACAGTATGATCAGTCCAAGTACTTACGCAATACTTTTAATGATCAACGAAATTCATATTTATATCTTGCATGTTCTTAGATTAGACTTCTTTGATAAGTCCATGATGTTATATATTCTATTCCTCAAGCCTCAGTTGAGTGTCAAGTTATTCATAGTATCCCCTCATATTTCGGGCCCTCATGTTCTAACCTTATATTACCTTTCCCTCAGTGAAGATAGTGAGGATGATCAGTTGTCTGGATGGGAGAGAGTAAACATGTCTTATTACTGGAAGATCATTGTATGCTTATTTTAGCTAAGGCAGTAAAGTGTGAAGTAAGATTGAAGCCAAGTCTTTAATACCCGTCATGGTTAGTCGATGTTTTATATAAGATGTTTTGGTAGTTGAAACCTTATGTATGTTGTAACACCCTGAACGTTCGTGCTAAAAATAAAATCAATTGGACCTCTCTTCATATGTACTTTGACCATAATCCAGAAATTTTATTGTATCAAGGTGCAAAGGTCAAGTCTTAAGTTTCGTAGGGGTATTGAGTATGAATTAAGGGCATAAGAAATCTCTAAAACAAATTTGAGTGAAAGGTCCTTTAATGATTAAGTATTCATATAGGTTCACACAAGGACCAAATTTAAATAAGCATTCTCCTAGAATATTTAGACTATCAAATTAAAGATTTTTGAGTCTTCTTTCCAACGCACCAACAACTCATTAATGCGAGACCCGAGTAAAAAGTTGTGTATGTTTAACTAAGAAAGAACAGCCCTATACCAGATAAAAATTTTCTTTTTTTTTTCTTTTCATATTCTTGGAAGGGTAATTTCGTCCTTTCCTTTTTTACATTAACCTCAAGTTATTAAAATCTACTTCTCTATTAATTTTATACGTTAAGACTCCTAGACTTACTAACCATCAGTTACACGTTACAACACAAACCTCCCTGCCTTCTTCAAGTTTCACAGGATAAAACCTACTTTTCCCCATCGGTTTTTCATACGATATCTATAAATAAACATCGGTATTCCTCCCCTAAAACTCAAATCTCAAGAATCTAATTAAATTCATTCAAGAAAACAAGTCTAATCCCTTCTCCATATCTCAAGTTCTTCAAATGTTTTGAGGTATGTAAAACCATCTTTTGCTCACGTTTATTATGTTTTCTTATTCTCCAAATTTTTTTTGTAATCTCCTTTCCAAACAGATGGTATCTAGGTGTTTGTATTCAGCAGTTAGATTAAAAATAAATCAACCTCTCAAGTTCTATTTCCTCCTAGTGTCTTAGCAAGTGCTTATGTATTCATAATGTAAGGACTGGTTTTTCCTAAATCTAGAACCTGAATCTTGTTCAGTCAATAATATGGTGGTCTAAATAATCTTCAACAAGTATGTTCCATTTCTAAATTTCTTGAAAGACGTTAGGATTAATTAACATAAAGAACATCCCTTTTATCTCTTAAATTAATGTCCGATCCCGTTTGAGTATATGCTAGCATGCTGAAATTCTTTAAGTTTAACAAGTAGGAAGGACTATTTTATCTTCTACTAGGATCTCATGTTAATCTATTTTCCAAAATCTCTGGTTGTAGATGATTTGTAATACAATATCTAGCCAACCCTCCATGTCAAAATCGTAGTCATGCCATTATGTGAATGTTTCTATTAAAGTTATAAGATAAAATTTTATGAAAATCTTAAAGTATGATTCCAATTCCATATCCATAAGAAAGTTACCTTCTTGCAACATGCCTAAAACTCTTTGCACTATGAACTATACATTATGAAATTTCAAGCCCTAGTATAATAATACCAATTTCTAAGGAATTTTCCCATTGACCTAGTTAATAGATACTTATAATATTAATATGAGTATTTTTACAAGAATGGTTCCAATCATGTTCATGAATTATATCATATTGAACCATGAAATTACCTATCATGACTCTCCAATATTGATAGTGTTAACTCATGAATATGAACCTATTATGGTTAACTCTCAATATGAGCCGAAAGTGGTTATACATAATTATGAGTCTAAAGAGGCTAAACTATGAGCATGAGCCTAAAAAGGCTAAACTATGAATATGAACGTAACAAGACTAACATTTTTGGTCAAGAACTAATCAGATAAATAAGATAATGTCATGAGCATAAGAGAGTTAGTTAGCTAACCGTGAAGGCATAGGTTGAAATGACAAATGTCTGAAACTATGTTTGCCGACATAGGATAGAGATTATTTCGCAAGTCGGATGACCTTTTTTTATGTGTCCCTAAAAGGGACTAACCATGGATACTTTCTAGCAAATTATGTCATGTCACGTCCTATGCCCGGCAAGGTATAGGACGGCTTAGCTGATCGGGCCGAGATTAGACTCCATACACTCACATGGTGGTTTATGATGGT
Source organism: Capsicum annuum (assembly GCF_002878395.1). Classification (NCBI taxonomy): domain Eukaryota; kingdom Viridiplantae; phylum Streptophyta; class Magnoliopsida; order Solanales; family Solanaceae; genus Capsicum; species Capsicum annuum. The sequence goes on from NC_061115.1 coordinate 15,944,399, forward strand.
TCACTACTTTCTCCCACAAATAATCAAAGGAATTAAATCTACTTTACTTGGTCAATTATAAATTTAGCTTATATTCTTGTTCCTTGCCAGTTGTCTTCTTTTACCTATGGTGCTACATCATTTCATGATGTAGGTTCTGGCTCTCATGTCTGCGGTTAGGTGCCTCATTAGGATCTCTATCTTCTTCTATTGGTGAGCCTCTTTTCTATCAGGAGGTTGGATAGGAAATGATGAATTCATTATATTTTCTTTCCTTTTAGTATTGGTACATATTAGAGGCTTCACAGAATGATTTATTTGCCAAACAGGTCTTGTAATTTTTAGTATTATTTGTCATGACTATTGTATCTTCAGACGTTAAGTGATATTAATGAACGTTGATGAAAGACTTTATCCTTTAACAACTCTTATTCTATTCTATTTCCTCTCTATTCATTTTGTTAGTTGTATGCTCATGTGATATGCCAAAATGTTTGCTTGTACTAGAATATTATTGGGTACGTGCCACGTCTAGGGCCTCGGCTCATGGTGTGACATATGTCTTCTTAGGAGTAGTGAATAGAAGTTACTCTTGATAGAGGTTTGTAAGTTGTAACAAAGGTATTTTAGGGAAGTGTGTTTAGAAGTGCATATGTGGTTATAGAAGTGAGGCTTGAACATCATGTTTGTATATTTAGATGAATGCATTGAACATTAGTAAGATGTCTAGTACGAGGTTGAATATGGTTGTTGGAGTAGTAGTATGGATTTTCATGAGATGAGAAGTTATGAAGTGCAAGGTGTGTTGAATTACAGTTCAGACTAGTAGTACATTGTTATGTGGTGTACCCTATAATTGTGGGTTAGGCTTGAATATGGTGAGGGAATTTAGTTTAGTTTAGACATGAGTAGAAGAAAATATCAACGGCCTTGTGAGAATTAGAAGATGAATCAATAAGTATGGTTTTTAAGGTAAAGGAATAGTTAATAGAATATTTTAGAAGTGTGTCTAAGTTTCAAGTAAGGTGTTGCATTGCCTGAAGCCTAGTAAATTCTACCCCAGTCTACGATTCAAAGGCCTATGATTCCAAGCTATGGAATTGTAGCAATATTGTAATCCCTTATTCAGATGGCTTGTTCAGATCTTGACCAAAATTCTTGGCTCCATCAAATTGTTAGAACTCCCTAGAGGGGTGTTGAAGAAACCGTCCACTTGAGCATGAGTATCTAGTATGATTCAGTTTGGATAGACAATAGTTCAGTTTAATAATCAGGCACATAGATTTCTATGGATTTCCATTTTTCGAACTAGCCTAGTTTTACTACCTGAAGTTTCATAAGTACGATCACACCATGAGCACATCAAGAAAATTCTAAACTCTTAGCATGAGTCATCTCTTCGTAAATAAGTAAAAAGGGTAACTTAGCTCAGATTCAGACAAAGGTAACAACCTTCCTTCATTCAGCTTCTTTCTAATCAAAGATTCAATTAGATAGCTATTCTTATCATGAGTATATGCATTCATCAAAGTATGCCAAAGTTTAGAAGGATATTGAGTCAGTTTAATAAGTTATTTTAACTGTGTATCCTCAGTTTTCTCTATATTCTTAACCTAAAGAGCAACATTCGCGGACGAATGATACCAAGGGGAGATAATGTAACACCCCGTATTTCGGACTAGAATGGAAACCATCATTTCTATGTGTAGATGTTCCCAAACCCATAAATCCTATGCAAATTTGGTATGTTAATCAATTATGTAGTTTAGAAACCTATTTTGGCATGAATTGAAATCATAGAGATCCCCTAACTCAAGGTCAAGTTGAAAACTTTCCTATCGTTCGAGTTTTAGTGAGCGTCGAAACTTGAGTCGACTTCAATCGATCTTAACTCCTTTTATATGATGAACTGGATAGCCTACTATATATCAAATGAAAAATCTTCAAATTATCTTTCCAACGATACCAATTTTGCCAAAATCCGTTCTCGGAGTAAAGAGTTATGCCCATTTTACTCAGCACATCAGCCTGGAAATTTTGTGACGACATTTTGTGACGACTTGTCACAAGCCTAATGGCTTGTCACAAAATGTCGTCACCATAATCAGAAAGTCACAAAATCCAACATTTTGTGATGACTTATCACAAGTTTGACGGCTTTTCACAAAATGTCATCAACCTTAAGCCAAAATCGTAAAATCCACCCTTTGTGACGACATTTCGTAACGACGTGTCACGAATGTCGCCAACTATTTTTTTTCAGCGAGTTAATGATATTCTTGCAAGGGTATTTTGGTCTTTTTCCTACACTTCCCACGACTTATAACCCTCAGATAATGTATTTTCTTCTATTTCTCTTTACTTCAATATCTCAAAATTCACTGCACACCTTCAACCACAAGGTTAGGGTTTCAACATAAAAACCCAATTATCTAGAGATTCAACCGTGAGAATTTAATAATTCTTGCATATTTGAATTCTCCGTTAAGCGGGCTACGAGGGACACCCAATAGTTCGTGAATAACCTTCCAAAATTTTTAAAGTCATCCAAAAGCTCTAAGTTTAAGGTATGTGGGTTTTGAACAAGAACACCCTTTCGTTCTCGTGCCAAAAAGTTTTAGTTTTCTTAAAGAATTTCGTATTTCCAAGATGAATTCATATTATTTTTCTATATTTCAAGTTTATGGGATTATGAAATTGTTCAAGTCTTTAATTGCATGATTATCTTGTTTAATTATGAGATAAATTGAGAGTTCATGATATAAATTGCACATTCCTATATTGATTTCATATTTTCAAGTACTCCTAAGATTTGTTGTTATGAGTTGAGCCTTATTGTTGAATTATGATTTTTGAGAATGAGTTGTTGATGACTTTTAAAGAATTGCAAGAAGTATGTTCATATTTCCATTATTATGAGATCTTTAAAGCTTTAATGATAAGTCTATCAAAATTTCAAGAAAGAAGTGAGTTTTGACCCTAAGTTAAGAAAGAAATCCACATTCTTGATTTTGAGATAAAGAGGGTGCGTTTTGTCTCCCATTGCATATTATTTAAATATTTTAAGGTGGATATTCTAAAGTTTTGAGATAAGTAAGGGAGTATTATTTAGCACCGAGTTGGGCTTAATTCCGAGGTCTCATGCCCCAGAACTACATACCCCTGTAGGTTTCTTATATACCCATAGTGGGTTAAGATAGTGATCACTAAAGTTAAGGTTCTATCTTATGGCAAGGTTAGAAAAGCTCTCCCCAATGTGTATAAGACGTTGGACTCCATGTAGCTCACATGGTTTATGTCGGTTAGAAGAAACTCCCAAAGTAGTCCCCCACTCTATCTAAGATACAAGTATATGTATTTTGAAAGCTATGAGTCCAAGATTTCTATGGCTCTCAAGTGTCAAAATCTTTAAGTTTCCAAAGAAGTCCCGAGTTTTCATGAGATTTAAGTGTATTCTCTGAAAGATGTTGTTTTAAGACTTTATCTATCTTACAAGTTTGACAATAAAGAAAGAATACAGATTTAGAATGAAGTGCAATGACTCACGTGATTTACATTACCTGTTTTCTTATTCATGATTATGATGGTTTTAATTCAAGTTATGTGAGTTATCTATACTAGCATGCATGTTTTCTCTAAGGATTTAGGATATTGATTATTTAATTGCATACACCCCCATATACTCAGTACATTCCCAAAGTGCTAATCCATATATATGTCTATGTGCTACATTGTCTCATAATGTAGGTACAAGACTTAGTGTGCACATTCAGATTCAGTCAGCTCGCATCTTCCAGTCAGCAGGTGATGAATCCTTTTAATTCAAGGGTTTGAGACAGATAGACTATTTGAGCAGTTCCTTATTTTCCTATTTCAGTCGTATTGAGTTGGGATAGTTGGAAGTCATGATCCAGCTATTTAAAGCCAGTACTAGTAGATACTTCATAGACAGTCAGTAGAGTTAATGTATTCAGTTTCAGTTTTATTTTGGTAAAAACAGAGTTGTAATCTTGTAAAGTTCATATTTGTATTGATCAAGTTCAGAAAAGTTTTATGTTCTCACTGATTTTATACAAATTTAAGCATTTTATTCAGTTGCTTATGATTTATGCTAGTAGAAGGATTAGCTTGGGGTCACTTGTGACCCTAAGCACCGTGTGACATCTCGGGACCCAATTTTGGGGCGTTACATGTGTCCTAGGTGGGTCTTGGGTTTGTGCTTATGAAGCATGGTAAACTGGTGGCTTATGTATCTTGGCAGTTAAGGGTGCACAAAAAGAATTATCCCACCCATGATTTATAGTTCGTAGCTATGGTGTTTGCACTTAAGATCTGGCGTCATTATCTTTATGGGGTACATGTAGATATATTTACTGATCATAAAAGTTTGCAGTATTATTTCTCACAGAATGAGCTGAATCTCAGGTAGAGGTGTTGGTTAGAATTGTTCAATGATTATGAAATGAACCTGCACTATCATTTGGGCAAGGCCAATATGGTGGTTGATGCTCTTAGCAGACTGTCAATGGGCAGTCTTTCTTATATTGTGGAAGGGAAAAGAGAGATGGTGAAAGATATTCATCAGCTTGCAAATCTGGGAGTTCTACTCTTCGAATTCAAAGATGGAGGAATAATTGTTCATGAGATAGCTAAATCCACCTTATGTGATGAAGTTAAGGAGAAACAGGCTGAGGGTCCCATCTTGGCACAGATTAAGAAGATGTTGGTCAATAGAAGGTGATGTATTTAAAATTGAAAGTGATAGAATTTTGAGTCACAGGGTAGGCTTTGTTTGTCGAACGTGGATGGATTGCGAGAGCGGATTCTTGAATAAGCTCACATTTCAAGGTATGTTGTTCACCCAGGCTCGACAAAAATATATCATGACCTTCAGACTATTTACAGTTGGAATAATATGAAAAAAAGTTATTGCTAATTTTTTTTTCAAGTGTTTAAATTGCCAATAAGTTAAGGTAGAGTATTTGAGACCAGGTGACACTTCTCAAGAGATAGCTTTGCTTGTGTGGAAGTGGAAGATGATTAATATGCACTTTATTTTAGGGCTTCCGAACTCTCAAAACCACTATGATTCCATTTGGGTGATTGTAGATCGAATGTCCAAGTCCGCTCATTTTCTTCCTGTGTGGAGAAATTATTTGGGGAATGACTATGCTAAGCTATACATCTGAATGATAGTTCGGTTGGATGGTGCTCATGTGTCCATTATATCCAATCGAGGTACACAATTTTCTTCGCAGATTTACTAGTCTTTCCAGAGGGATTTAGGAACCCAAGTTAACCTAAGTACTGCTTTCCACCCTCAGGCTGACGGGAAAGCTTAACACACCATTCAGAACCTGGAGGATACGTTAAGGGCCTGTGTGATTAAATTCAAAGGTAGTTGGGTGGATCATTTGTTATTGGTAGAATTTGCCTACAACAATAGCTACCATTCCAGTATTCAAATGGCCTCTTTTAAGGCGCTTTATGAGAGAAGGTGTAGGTCACCAATTGGGTGGTATGAAGTGGGTGAAACTCGATTGTTTGGGCCAGACCTTGTTCATCAGGCAATGGAAAATATAAAGATCATTAGGGAGTGACTTCAGACTGCTCAGAGCCATCAAAAGTCTTATGCCGATGTTAGAGGGAGAGATTTATAATTCGAAGTTGATGATTGGGTATTCTTAAAGGTCTCCCCTATGAATGGAGTCTTATGGTTTGAGAAGAATGGGAAGCTTAGTCCTCATTATATAGGACCGTATTAGATTATGAGGAGGATCAGTAGGGTTGCCTATGAATTAGACTTCCTGCGATCTGGATTTCGTGCATCTAGTGTTCCATATGTCCATGCCAAAGAAATGTATTAGAGATCACTCTCTTGTGTTTCCTGTAGAAGAGATCAATGTGAAAGACTTTTTTTCATATGAAGAAGAACCCATCTCTATTTTGGATCGGCAAGTTAAGAAGCTAAGGAGTAAGGAAATAGTTTCGATTAAAGTGTTGTGGAAGAATTAAAAAGTTGAGTAAGCTACTTAGGAGTCAAAAGATGACATGGGAACTAGATACCCAAACCTCTTTGAGACCATGGATGTCGACTTAGAAGGTACAAATCATGTACTACTCTCTTTATCTTTTCCTTAGTGTGCTTGACATCGTGCGTGTCAGTGTTTAGAGCCATCATTTGGGGATGAATGATCCCAAGGGGGGATAATGTAAAACCCCATATCATTCTTGACTTAATACCTCACTCAGTAGCACGCTTAAAGAGCTAACAACATGAAAATTTTCTAAGTGTAAAAAGGATTTTGTCATATTTTAAGCCCCTAAACTTTCATGATTTCTAAATCGATCTTTCCGACCTGGAGATGTAGATTTTTAAGTTGAATTATGTTTGGGAGTGTAAAAGGGTTGTATCGGGGGAGTTTTTGATGAGGGTTGGGATGTGTTTGGTGGGATGTGTTTGGATTTCAGAAATAGCTACTCAATGCAATATCAACATGTCGCGTGCCCAATGCATTGGTGCCCAATGTGACGCATGGTTCCCAAAAATTGGATTCTTCTGATTTTTTAAATTCCGAAAGGACAGTTTGGACTTTTCCCCATAATTCCAAGTCGTGTAAAAAGTTGATTAAAACATCATTAGGGAATTATATGCCCATAATTACTCAATCCCATCAAGAACAATAACCCTAATTCCCTTTCCAAAGATCAAGAATCCATCTTTATGTTTAAGATTTTCAAGAAACGAGTCAAGATTCGAGTCCTATTTTTCAAACTAATCTAAGGTATATGGGTTTTCCTAAACTACATGGGCATGGACAATGGGCATGGACAAATCCTTTGAATAATATTTTGGATTTTGATATTTCATATATTTATGAAGGGTTTGAATTTACAATAACACATGCATGGCAAACCCTTTTGATGATAATGCTTTGATCTTGAGGCCTTTCCCTAAAAAATTAATTTTTGTTTATGTATATATATGTGTATGCATTCGATGTTTTGAAATGTATAAATTGAGAGCATGAATAATGAATTTCCCTCTTATGGTGTTATTTCTTGATTGATAAGTCATGGATTACTCAATTGCATATCTTAAAGCATGAACCAAGGGTTTTACAATCAATTATGAACTTTATGTCAATTGTAAATTGAATAGAGAGATATTTCTTGTTTGTAAAGGTTGAGTGTGGCAATTGAAAGAATTGAATGATTATTTTGAAAAATTAACCACCTTTTGTTTAAACGTTGAAAAGAGAGAAGTTTTGCATAGTTTGCCATATGTTTTCGAAATATGAGTTCTCTTGTACAATTTGAATGTTTTGGTGGTCTAAACATTGTTTTGAATGAAAGAGCCGTAACATGATATATTATGGCTTAGTGATATGACTTGCAAGTCTTGGTATGACGATACAAAATAGATGAATGCCATAACGGAGTAAGATTTTCAGATTTTGATTTCAAAGAATGCATGTCTTAAAGAGTTAAAAACGGGCTTAAAGAGAGTTAGATCGTTACACAAAGAAGGCACGAGTTCAGAAAACTCATTACCCGAAATCGTGTTTTACCGATATGGGATTATTATATCCCCAAGAGGGATTATACGCTGGCGTAGTGCCCTTTGGCGTATTATAAATATAGACTCCAGCCCTTACGACAAACTTGGGTTGGGGGCTTGGCCTCTGAGTTAAGGGCGGATTTCATATAGCCCATGGGATTGTAGAGTTGTAGGGTGTACCACTTAGCTCAGAAGTAAGACAAAGAGTTGAGTTGTGGTTTGTAGAAATGTTTTGAAGTCTATTAGTTATGCCCATGTATTTTCAATTGTTTTAGACTGACGTATTTTATGAATTGCCCTCACTTATGTTGTTTATAGTGCAATAGTTTGGTTTGCTTTGCTTACTAGTACAATTGTATTGACCCCCTATATTTCAGGATCTGAAGCATAGTCCCGGGGTCCTGCTAAGCAGTAGGTTGAATCCTATCAGAGATTGTAGTTAGTGAGGCTCCCTTATTTAGGAAGGCCTGTTCTAGAACATTGTTAGTTTATTTGATTCATGGTCCAACTGGAGGCCTTGTCCCAGTTTTTGTATAGATGTTGATTTTCATATTGTTAGAGATTTTGTAGACTGGTGTCATATGTTTTTGAATGTTATGAACTCAAATTCCGTACTATTCAGTTGAATTAAGCGATTGACCATGTTTCTGTCTTTATTCTCTTTTCCGAATTTTCTTATAATATATCAATGGTGTGCATGATTGCCACATACAGAGGGGAGCTCGGGCCTTCATGGTTTGAGATGCTCGTCGTGGCCAGGGCCTCAGCTTGGGTCATGATACCAGCCTCCTCAATATTGCAGTGGCACGGAGGTGTAGTTTTTCACAGTGCCGCCTCTTGTTTCCTATGCATTTTTAAGGTCTTTTAGTCTTTTTCTTATCCAAAACCGTCCTATATCATTATAAAACATTTTTGTACATCCCTATTAGCCCTAAATTGATTAAAGCTTCCTCTTTTATTCTCTCTAAGTCCTAGAAAGCTCAATTTTGCATAAGGCGATCGTAAGGTCAAGTTTCAAGGTTTCTCTTATAAGATTTTTATCAAAAGGCATGTTAAACACTCCCTACTTCAACTATTACTACAATGTGTTAATTTAATTTGTATTTATGTATATTATAGTGTGAGGGTTTGAAACTAGGGTTGAGGATTTTGTTTACAAAAAGCTTAATATTGATTTCTCTATTGTTATAAAAAATTTTCTAATCACTAATAGAGGGTTTTGAACTTGAACAAACTATTTTAAAAGGTGGACTTCTTTAAATGAATTTACAACATTAAATATTTTGAATGATGAAACTCTGACCTTCAACCCTTTTCAAAAGTTTGTAGTCCAAGGAGGTTTATAATATTTTCCCCATCTTTTGAATGAGGTAAGGTAATGCTTTTAAACTCTTATGAGAACTTAATTATGACTACATTTATGATTTTACAGACAGGAGTAAGCCTCTATATTGTTTTGCGATAATGATTTGGCATGATATAGATGACTTACAAGTCTTGGTATGATGATAACAAAATGTGAATGTCTTTACGAAAGACTCTAACAATTAATATTTTTTAATGATGTTTTGAATGGGGCTTAAAGAGCATTAGGTAGTTCACCGAGAAGGTGTAAGTCCTAGTGACAAACTCTAGATGGTTCGCTCCTTTATAGGACAACCTTTTGATACTTTCTCTATGAGGATGGGATGGTATGATGGCCAAATTATGTTCATCTCAATTCATGCAGCAGACATGGATTGGGGGACCGCAAGTTGTGGAAATACTTGACCAATATATCCCGTGGGTTGCCTAAGGTTGGTAAAACTACTTAGTACATGAGTAAACTACTTAAGGTCGACAAATTACTCAATTAGCCCACATGATGGCCAAATTATGTTCATCTCAATTCATGTTAGAGGCTTCGTAGTGTAGCGTAAATAAGATTTCATTATGTCAGTTTAAGATTTGATTTTAGAACTACTGTTTAAGTTGAACTTCATATCTTTGAATCCCACTTTCCGCACATTCATAATGGTTATGCTTATGATATTATGTTAAGGAATCTTCTCGAAGATATTGGGATTCACTCTTACATGGAATAGAAATAGAAGATATTAGACTTTTTGATATTGGAGATCAGAGGATATGGAATTTGCTTTTAGAGGGAAAAGGTTATAAGAAAATTAAAGTGCTCAAACATTTTCCTATAAAATAACACAAATGGAGTATTATTAATTTGCTAAAGTAGTTTACATCAACTCTTTTGAATATTAAAATTAATTATTAGATGATGGAATTACTTTGCTTTTCCCACATTGCTATAAATGTATTTACAGTATAGTGAATGTCTATCAAGAATATAGATAAGATCCATCAAGATCTATTTGATATAAATTAGGATATGAAATATCTACCTTTTAGAGAGAAACTAGGAGTATTTTCCCCTACAAATAGAGGAATTTTCTTCATTGTATCCTCAATCTTATAATTGTTATCCAAGAGAATCCTCAAGAAAAATAAGAATTACTCTCTATTCTCTCTCTACTCTTCTTTTTTATTCCTTATTATTTCATAACATGTTATCATCATGAGACTCTACAGTCTCAAAATACAAAGGCTAAGTGGATTCATGTCATACCACACTAAGATCATAAGATGTTGGGATAGAGTTTTGATGCACCATGATGATAAAATATTGGGTTCAAGTCTCATCAATTTATAACTAAGACGTTCCTTTATATGGATAAGACGTTGAGTTTGAATCTCAATGCACCATATTGATATATTATGATGGCTAAGTCAAACTAATGTATATTTGGTGAAAGGTTATGAAACCTGCCTACCTCATTAAAATATGTTCTATTCCATGATGTGAATGTGATATGCTTTATTCCATGAAGTGAATATGGTAGCAATATATGATCAGTCTGGAAGATAATAATTTGCTCCATTCTTGAAGTGAATGTGGTAGCAATATATGATATACTTTCAAAGATATGTATGCCTCGATATACTCCTAAAGTCACAATATCACGAAAGAGGTTGTAAGCTATCAAAATTTGATAGGCTTAAGGCACGATTATATTCCATTCCTAGGGAATGAGGATTTCTATTGTTTTAATAGAAATGTGCACTTGATTGTGATGGTATCATAACTCACCTCCGAACGAGACAGAATAACTGAGAAGAGTTATTTTGAAATCCACTTCTAAAGTAGTAAAAATCTGAAATTTATTCATGTAATAGTAAATTTGAAATTTACTAAAGAAAAAAGTACATGTCATGGTAAACTTGGAGTTTACAAGAATAAAAGTTCATAAATTGACATGAACAATTGCGACATCCCAAAGATATGCATACTGAGTATTGAACATATATTGAAGAATTAGAAAATTCTTCATTACTTTTAATGTTGCTTGTTCTCATAATAATTTTGTTGGACCAACTAATTTGAGATTGGATCCCTTAAAATCTGAAAAGTATAAAAGGTGAGTAAGGCCTGTTCACCTTTCCTGTGATATATTGAAAAGATGAATCAATAAGATGATCACATGTACATTTATAGTCAACCTACAATTTGACATTCATAAACTTTCTTGCTCAATAAAATTGAGTGAAGAACATGATTTTCAGATTTTATAATCAAGACAATTCATCCTGATAATGTTAATTTGACATTGAATGCCTTTGATAAATAGCTGAACCATTGCAAATGAGAACAAAGCTTCATATTTTGGTTTGAAATATTATATATTATATACAGAAGTACTTTTATAAGTCAAACCAATAAATTACGATTAATTCTCCCTCAAAGTTGGTTTTGAGTCAGGAACCACATATTGCCCATCTAATAATTTTGATGTACGGTATACGATTAATGAATATACCAAGATGCACAAAGATGGATTACTCAAAGAAGATGGAGGATGTATGTTAGTTTTCCTAACATAAGGGCGAGATTATAAGCATCTATGAAATATGTTAGGAATTATCATCAAATCCTCATTCAAAAGATAATTCAAGATGAAGCAGAGGGCTTCATTCATCATTCATACATAAGAGAGCTAGGGTTTCTCCATCAAGAACAAATCCAAAAACCATCTCTAAGAAATTTAAGAACTCACCATAGATTCTACAAATTAAGTTGAGATTCGAGTTCCCCAAGTCAAATGCTTCCAGAACCCTTTCTCAAGAGTAAGAAAAAGAGTCTCAAGCAAGTTTGTTCATCTAAGTTACAATCTAAGGTATATGGGGTTTGAGAAAGGGTAATCCTTTCACCTTTGGGTCCAAAGGCTTATTTTAAACTACAAGTTTTTTGCAATTTATGAGATTTTACATGAAATTGAATTGGGGGTTTCCACCCATTGTTATTGGTTGCAAGATATTGATGTTTTCCATGAATGAAAAGTTAAATAGCATGATTTTTCATGTTTTCTTAAGAAATTGAAGCTGGGTTTATACCCTATGTTGTTACTCCTTAAGAATTTAATAGTTTCAATGCTCGAGAAATTGAAGTACGTGAGTATGTTTAGATTTTGAGATAAATTGCTATAAATTCTAGATTTTTATATGATTTATGAATCCATATGATACCAAATATGTATTTTGATGAGTCTTAACTTGAGATTGAATATTGGGTCATTGAGCCCTACTTGAGATTTCAGGTTTTATGAATATTTGTGCTATAAGAACCCATGATTTGAGTGTTTTGAGATCATTGAGAAAGTTTTGACCTAATGGTCATGGTAGCTTTGAAATCCACTTTACTACATGAGAACAGATTTTACAGGTGGATTCTTATTGAACCATGAGATTATTTTAAAAGTGAATTTCCAATGAGATGAGCGAGATAAACTAAAGGGAGTAGTATTTAGCACCGAGTTGGGTAAGTTACTATGGTTTCTTACCCCAGAATTATGTGCTATTGTAGGATTGAGATTTTAGGCCTATGGCCAAGATGAGTAGGCTCGAGGCCGAGATTAGTGATCACTGAGTTGAAGTTATACTCCTTGGCAAGATTATGACACCTCTCCCCAACGTGAGCTTTCTTTCTTTAGAGGAAAATACATTGGACTCCATGTAGCTCACATGGTTTATGTCGATTAAGAGAACCTCCCTTGAGATGAGATATTTTCTAAAGTAAATAAACAGCTTTTGAGTAATTTTCCTGAGAAGAAATTGATTTTCTCTACTAATAAGAGTAAGTAATCAGTTTTTAAACCACTGTTATATAATTCTGAGTTCCAAGTGTTTTGAGTCTAAAGGATTTCTAAGTTTTTGAGCATGTAAGAAGTTTTACTCTCCATGAGATATACTCATGAGTTTGAAAGTATTTTTTTAATGTTTCCTTCAGCCCACGAGTAATGAGAATAAGAGAGTACAAATTTTAAAGCTAAAGTATAATAACTCACGAGATTTGTGTTACATGCTTTATTCTACATGATTTATAAGCTTTACATTTTAGACTTATTCAAACTATGTGAGTCATTCCTAATTACATGCATGATTTGATTAAAGAGTATTGATATTATTTTATGTAAATGCATACACCCCCATATACTCAGTACATTCCCAAGTGCTGATCCACATATACGTCTATGTGCTATATTATCTTATAATAAAGGTTCAGGTGCTAAGTCCCAGCCTCGTTAGTGATTTCTGAGAACCTTTGTCTATATCTCCACAGTGGTAAGTCCTCATGGTTCAAGGACTTATCTTTAAACATTTTAGCACTTTAGTAGATATGTTATTTCTTTCAGTTCAGTATGAGTTAGTTGAGGACCTGTCCCAATGGCTCTCTAGTTCATGTAGTAGTAGAGGCTTTGTCAGACCAGTTATCAGATTGTTGTTATGTTAAGATTTCCAGTATTGTGGTCATTTAGGCTGAGTATTTTCTTCGTATTTTCTTTTATTTGATATGACAGTGTCAGTGTTTTGTTTATTCCATCTTGAGATAAGTTATTATATGTAGTGATAAGCTCAAAGAGTTAGCTCGGGGATACTTGTAGCCTTAAGCACCGTATGATGTCCTGGGAGGTGATTTTTGGTTGTTAAAAACTTGGTATCAGAGCCTAAGGTTTAAAGAATCCTAGGGTGTCTAACAAGCCGCGTTGAGTAGAGTCTAATCATCGATGTGTAGCATGCCATATCTATGAGCAAGAGGCTATAAGACGTTTTAGGAAAAAGTTGTTTCTTTCTTTCTGATCCTATCGTTCCTACAATTGTCCCTCTTATCTAATAATTCGTGCTCTCCTATTTCATAAAATGCCTTCTCAAAGAGCAAACGCCCACAGAAACAATAATGAGCAACCCCAGCCTATTGATTCCTTGAATGAGACTGTGTCTCATGCTGAGTTTCGGGTGGACTTTCAGACGTTAGCCCAAGAAGTCACCACCAATGTTCAGGCCAATAAACCTGTCGTAGTTGCAAATCAATAGGGAGGTGATTTAGCTACTGTTAGGATTCGTGATTTCATGTGGATGAATCCGCCAGAGTTTTATGGGTCAAAGGCTGGCGAGGACCCCCGGTTATACCTTGAGGAGGTGAGAAAGATCATACAAGTGATGCATATTTCTAAGGAAGAAAGTGTTGAGCTGGCATTTTACAGGTTGAAAGACGTTGCTTAAGACTAGGTTATATCGTGGAAGAAAGGTAGAGGTAAGGATGCTGCTAATATGACTTGGCAGGTGTTCCAAGATGTATTATTGAGGGAAGCAAATATTGAGGAGTTTAAGAACTTAATACAGGGCTCCATAACTGTTAAGGAGTACTGGTTGAAGTTCAACTAATTTGCCAAGTATGCTCCTGATTTGATTTCTGACACCCATGCTAGTATGAGCAAGTTTGTAACAGGTGTTTTTGGTTTGGTACTAAAAGAGTGTAGGAATGCGATGCTAAATAAGGATATGGGTTTGTCTAGGTTAATAATGCATTCATAATAGATAGATACAGATAAGATAAGGGAGAGAGATAAAGTGAGGGGTAACAAGAGGGATAGATCTGAGCAGCATAAGTATAGTCAGGCTAGGTCCCATAGAAGGAATCGCCTATAGTTCTAGAGTCATTTATCATTGCCAGTACCTTCATCATCTAGTGTTTTTGCTCCTAGAGGCAGGTAAAAGCAAGGGAATAGGTCTTCTATGTCTAGGTTGCAGAATAGTAAAAGTAACAGACCCTGCTATCCTCCTTGCACCAAGTGTGGTAGGGATCATTCTGGTGAGTGTTTCATAGATTTGAGCAGTTGTTTTAGTTATTGAAAGTTGGGCCACAGACTTAGATATTGTCCGTATGCTAGGCAGGGGAACAGAGATGCCCGACCCAGGCACAGACTACTAATACACCAGCTCCTGTAGCCCATTCCACCCCTGCTTAGGGCGCTTTATCTAGCACTACTGGTAGTCAACGCCAGAACAGATTCTACACCTTACTATCCCATCAGGAGTAAGAGGATTCTCTCGATGCTGTTACTGGTATGCTCTGCACCTTTTGCTTTGATGTTTATGTGTTGTTGGACCCCGACTGAAGTTTCTCTTATGTGACCCCACTTTTAGCGGTGAATTTTAAAATAAGTCCTGAGAAGATTCCTGAGCCTTTCCTAGTTACTACTCCAGTAGGGGAGTCAGTTGGTTCTAAGAAAGTGTTTAGAAATTATCCTGTTACTATTCTTCATAGAGTCATATTTGCTGATTTGGTAGAGTTGGATGTGGGACATGGTGGATTTAGACCTTATTCTAGGTATGGATTGGCTCCATTCTTGTTATGTATCTATAGACTATCTTACTCATGTGGTCAAGTTTCAGTTTCTTAATAAACCAATTTTCGAGTTGTTCGGGAGTTTAGTATCTCCCAAGAGTCATTTTATCTTCTATCTCAAAGTAAAAAAGATAATATCCAAAGGTTGTATCTATCACTTAGTTAGATTCAAAGACACTAAGTCCGAGGCTTCAACTATTCAGTCAGTCGATATTGTTAATCAGTTTTTTGATATTTTTCCAAAAGATCTCCTAGGGGTACCTCTCGATAGAGAGATAGAATTTAGGATTGACCTTCTTCCCGACATTCAGCCGATTTCTATTCCACCATACCGTATGGCACCTTCAAAGCTTAAGTAGTTGAAAGATCAACTCAAAGACCTTTTAGATAAAGGTTTCATAAGGCCCAGTGTTTCTCCTTAGGGCAAACCTATTTTATTCGTGCGAAAGAAAGATAGTTCTTTGCGTATGTGCATTGACTATCATCAGTTTAATAAGGTCACAGTTAAAAATAAGTATCCTCTTCCAATAATTGATGACCTATTTTATCAGTTGCAAGGTGCAAGTTATTTCTCTAAGATAGACCTTAGATCCGGCTATCACCAGCTCAAAGTGAGGGAATGTGATATTCTAAAGACAGCCTTCCGGACCCACTATGGTCACTTTGAGTTTCTAGTCATGTCTTTTGGGCTAACCAATGCCCTAATAACCTTTATAGACCTCATGAATCGAGTGTTCAAGTTGTATCTTGATATGTTTGTCATAGTATTCATAGATAATATTCTTGTTTACTCCTGTACTGAGAATAACCATGCAAATCATCTTAGAATTATCTTTCAAACCCTTAGAGATCACCAGTTATTCGCCAAATTTAGTAAGTGTGAATTTTGGGTAAGACCAGCAGCTTTTTTAGGTCACATTGTTTCATCTGAAGGCATTAGATTTGATCCCCCAAAGACAAAAGTTGTAAGAAATTGGCCTAGACCTATTTCTCCATCTTACATTAGAAGTTTCTTGGGTCTAGCTGGCTACTACCGCTATTTTGTCAAAGGTTTCTCTTCTATTGTGTCTCCTATGACCCGGTTGATCCAAAAGAAAGTTAAGTTCCATGGTTAGATTCCTATGAGAAGAGTTTTCAGGAATTGAGGACTCGACTTACTTCATCCTCTGTGTTGACTTTGCCTGATGATACAGATGGTTTTTTGGTGTATGATGATGCCTCTAGAGTTGGTTTAGGTAGTGTGTTCATGTAAAAAGGTAAGGTTACAGCCTATGCCTCTAGACAGTTGAAGCCGCATGAAAAGAACTACCCAACCCATGATCTTGAATTAGTTGTTGTGGTCTTTACTTTGAAAATTTGGAGACACTATCTTTATGGTGTTCATGTTGATATGTCTACTGATCATAAAAGTCTACAATATGTGTTTACCCAGAGGAGTTGAATTTTAGGCAGAGGAGGTGGTTAGAGTTGTTAAAAAACTATGATATGAGTGTGTTGTATCACCTGGGCAAGGCCAATGTAGTGGTAGATACCCTTAGCATATTTTCTATGGGTAGTGTTACTCATGTAGAGGAAGGTAAGAAGGAGTTAGCTCATGATATGTATCGGCTGGCTAAATTAGGTATTAGATTGCTTGATTCAGCTGAGGGGAGTACTTTGGTGCAAAGTAGTGCCGCATCCTCTTTAATTTTGGAAGTAAAGGAGAAGCAATATAGAGATCCTAGTTTTGTCAAACTGAAGGAGCCAGTTAAGGACTAAAGGGTAGAGGTTTTCTCCCAAGGGGGAGATGGCGTATTGAGATTGCAGGGTAGATTATGTGTTCCATGTGTTGATGATCTGAGGCAGAGAATTATGGTTGAAGCACATGGCGAGCGGTATTCTATTCATCCCATCACTTCTAAGATGTATAGTGACTTACAAGAAATCTATTCGTGGAATGGTATAAAGAAGGATATAGCTGAGTTTGTAGCAAAGTATGCAATGTGCCAACAAGTTAAGGTAGAGCACCAAACACTTGGTGGTGTGATGCAAGAGTTTGGTATACCAACTTGGAAGTGGGAAGTGGTGAATATGGACTTCATGACCAGTTTACCTATTTCGCATCATCATCATGATTCTATTTGGATTGTTGAAGACAGGTTGACTAAACCCGAACATTTCTTGCCCATGCATACATCTTATACAGATAAGGATTATGCTAGATTGTATATCCAAGAGTTTGTCAAGTTGCATGGAGCTCCCTTGTATATCATTTCGTATAGGGATACTCAATTTACTTCTCAGTTTTGAAGAGCATTTCAGTAGGGTCTTGGTACCCAAGTTTATTTGAATTCTGCTTTTCATCCGCAGACAGATGGTCAGGCTGAGAGGACCATTCAAACTTTAGAAGATATGTTGAGGTCATGTGCTCCTGATTTCAAAGGTAGTTGGGATGTGCATTTGCCATTGATAGAGTTTTCTTATAACAATAGTTACCATGCTAGCATCGAGATGGCACCATTTGAGGATTTTTATGGCAGAAGATGTAGATCACCTATAAGTTGGTTTGAAGTGGGTGAAGCTGCTTTGGTTGGACCTGATACAGTGTTTGAGGCTATGGAGAAGGTGAAGTTAATTAGAGAAAGGTTGAATACATCTCAGAGTCATCAAAAGTCATATGATGATGTGAGGAAAAGAGATCTTGAGTTTGAGGTGGGTGATTTAGTGTACTTGTAGATTTAACCCATGAAAGGAGTGAAAAGGTTTGGTAGAAAAGGGAAGTTTAGTCCCATTATGTTGGCCCGTATAAAGTCTTGAGATGTGTTAGGAAAATAGCCTATTAAGTTGAGTTGCTCGCAGAGTTATCAGCTGTTCATCCTATTTTTCATGTCTACATGCTTAAAAAGCGTATTGGTGATACCTTTGTAAGAGATCCTTCAGAGAGTGCTGATATTCATAATAGTCTTTCATTCAATGAGATTCCTGTTGAGATTCTAGACTTTCAGATCCGTAGACTGAGGAACAAAGAGGTTTCCTTGGTCAAAGTTTTGTGACGGAACCAGTCAGTTGAGGGCGCTACTTGGGAGGCAGAAGTAGACATGCAAGCCAAGTACCCTTACCTCTTGTCCATGAGTTTAGATCAAATCGAAGGTATTATTCTTCCTTAATTCAGCCCTTCTAATATAAAGTTCATCTATGTATCTATTCTTGCATAAGTTTTTGCATTTTTCGAAGTATTCAAGAGTTTAGAAAGATTTTGAGTCTGTTTAGCAAATTGCTTCAGCTAGGTGTACTCAGTTTTTCCTATATTCTTAGTCTAACTAGTGACATTCGAGGATGAATGTTCCCAAGGGGGAGATATTGTAAGACCCCACAATTTCCCTCATAGTCTAAGCCTTAGTGCATGTCAAGTGAAGCGTAATTCTGACCCTAAAAGATTGAAAAGTGACTTCCAAAGTTATTAATGTTTTAACCTTGTTGAATTTTCCTAAAAATAACTTTCTATTGTATGGAAAATTGAATTATCTTTCCAACGATATCTATTTCATCAAAATCTGATGTTGGAGTAGAAAGATATAGCCTTTTTCCAGAAAGTAGTGGAATCGCCCAGGTGCGACGGAGAGGGCCGATGGACCGTCAGACTAGCGATGGACCATTGCCCAAACTATTACATTGAGGCAGAAGACCGACTCACTGTCCAAGAGCGACGGAGAGGGCCAACGGACCATCGTACCCCACCATCGTAATCGAGATAGAAAGTAAGATTCTAGCCCAGGTACGACGGCCAGGACCGACAGACCGTCGAGCCTTCGATGGACTGTCGCAACCCACCGTCGCATATCCCGTTTGATATTTTAAAGTTTTTTTAAAAAGGGCTTTTTGGTCATTTCTCACCCTTGTAACACCCTGATATGTTCAAGACGATGCAGATGGCTTCATTCATCATCGAAACATAAGAGAGCTAGGGTTTCTCCCTCAAGAACAAATCCAAAACCCTTGTCCAAGAAATTTAAGAACTCACCATAGATTCTACAAATTAAGTTAAGATTCGAGTTCCCCAAGTCAATGTCTTCAAGAACCCTCTCTCAAGAATAAGAAGAAAAGTCTCTAGAAAGTTTGTTCATCTAAATTACAATCTAAGGTATGTGGGGTTTGAACAAGGGTAATTCTATCACCTTTGTGTCCAAAGGCTTATTTTAAACTATAAGTTTTCTGCAATTTATGAGATTTTACATGAAATTAAATTGGGGGTTTTCACCCATTGTTATTAGTTGCAAGCACTTGATGTTTCCCATGAATGGAAAGTTAAATAACATGATTTTCATGTTTTTTTTTTAAGAAATTGAAGTTGGGTTTATACCCTATGTTGTTACTCCTTGAGAATTTAATAGTTTCAATGCTCTAGAAATTGAAGTACATGAGTATGTTGAGATTTTTAGGCAAATTGCTGCAAATTCCATATTTCTATATGATTTATGAATCCATATGATGTCTGAAATGCATTTTGATGAGTCTTAACTTGAGATTGAATTATAGGTCATTGAGCCCTACTTGAGATTTCAGTTTTTATGAATATTTGTGCTATAAGCACCCATGATTTGAGTGTTTTGAGATCATTGAGAAAGTTGACCTAATGGTCATGGTAGCTTTGAAATCCACTTGACTACATGAGACTATAGATTTTACAGCTAGGTTCTAATTGATCTATGAGATCATTTTAAAAGTGGATTTCCAATGAGATGAGCGAGATAAACTAAAGGGAGTAGTATTTAGCACCGAGTTGGGTAAGTTACTATGGTTTCTTACCCCAAAACTATGTGCCACCGTAGGATTGAGATTTTTGGCCTAAGGCCGAGATGAGTAGGCCCGAAATCGAGATTAGTGATCACTGAGTTGAGGTTATACTCCCTAGCAAGAGTATGACACCTCTCTCCAACGTGAGGTTACTTCCTTAGGAGGACAAGACGTTGGACTCCATATAGCTCGCATGGTTTATGTCGGTTAATAGAACGTACCTTGAGATGAGATATTTTCTAAAGTAAATAAACAAATTTTGAGTAATTTTCCCATGAAGAAAGTGGTTTTCTCTACTAATAAGAGTAAGTAATCAGTTGTTTAACCAAAGTTATATAATTCCGAGTTCCAAGTGTTTTGAGTCTAAAGGAGTTTTAAGTTCTTGAGCATTTAAGAAGTTTTACTCTCCACGAGATATACTCATGAGTTTGAAAGTATTGTTTAATGTTTCCTTCAGCCTACGAGTAATAAGAATAAGAGGAGAGTACAAATTTTAAAGCTATAGTATAATGACTTACAATAGTTGTGTTACATGCTTTATTCTACATGATTTATGAGCTTTACATTATAGTTTTATTCAAACTATGTGAGTAATTCCTAATTGCATGCATGATTTGATTAAAGAGTATTGATATTGTTTTATGTAAATGCATACACCCCTATATACTCTGTACATTCCCAAGTGTCGATCCACATATATGTCTATGTGTTACATTGTCTTGTAATGTAGGTTCAATTGCTCAATCCCAGCCTCGTCAGTGATTTCCGAGTACCTTTGTCTACATCTGTACAGTTGTGAGTCCTCATGGTTCGAGCACCTATCTTCTGGTATTTTGGCACTTTAGTAGATATGTTATTGCTTTCAGTCTAGTCTGAGTTAGTTGGGGACCTGTCCCAATGCCTTTCTAGTTCATGGAGTAGTAGAGGCTTTGTCAGATAGTTATCAAATTGTTGTTATATTGAGATTTCAAGTATTGTGGTCATTTGGGCTGAGTATTATCTTTGTATTTCCTTTCATTTGATATGACAGTGCCAGTGTTTTGTTTATTCCATCTTAAGATGAGTTGTTATATGTAATAATAGGCTCAAAGGGTTGTCTTGGGGCTACTTATAGCCTTAAGCACCGTGTGACGTCCCGAAAGGTGATTTTGGGTCGTTACAATAAATGGAGGTGGATTTGAGATAGAGCCTTCCAATCCTTACACCATTTATCGTCGTCTGTCCACGATAAGGGTATGTGATCAAACCCTAGCAATGCATCATCCAAATCCATCTGCGCGAGCATAGCCCGTATCTTAACCTGCCATAGTGAAAATCTGGTGTTGCAACCCAACAACGGAATATCATACTTCATGGTTGCCATCCCCTAGAAAATAATAGACTAAGCTCTGATACTAGTTTATTATGATTCAGACAGAATAAAGCAAACCACAACCAGAAAGAAAATAAGAAAACATAGATTTATGTGGAAACCCTTGTGGGAAAAACCATGGGCAGAGGCAGAGGAATTCACTATAATAGAGAGAGTGAGTACAACATGAAGACGAATTGTCTCAATGACATATTTTTATGAATAATCAAAATTGACTAACTAATTTCACTTATATAATACGTGCATAAAAATAAATCCTAGGCCTAAAAACATAAAGTTCCATACAATGGAGGCTTTGCCCCCGAACCCTATCGGGATCAGTGATGGGCTCCGAGATCGGTCCTATCATCCAGATCCTTACGCTACCACCACAAAAACCCTTGAAAATTATCAACATGGGTCGTACCGCAAAACTTTCTGGGCCGGATCAACAAAATTTGGGTCACAACTCTAACAAATATGAAACATGGGTCAAAGAAGAACATTTGGTATTGTTATTTTAAACATAATCATTTGATATCTGGTATTCACATAATCGATTAAAGTTGATTTACACAAATACTCATTTTATGGTTATCATTTAGAATATGTATTCTTTATTTTTAAATGTTGTGCAAATATAATCCTTAAAAATCAAATAACATGCACTAACAACATATTCACCATACAATTGCTTAGACCTATTTTTTAATCGAAAGTCATTTTAATAAGAGCCCCTAGACATTTTTTCTAGAAGTTTAATTTCGTCCAAAAAATAGAAGAAATTAAAACTTTTTTATATTAAAGAATGTGGAATTTTCTCTTACACAGAAAAGTAAAAGAAGAAAGTAAAACTTTTCTAATATTGGAGAATGTGTGGAATTTACTTTTAGAGTGAAAAAGTATACTTAATTGTTAGAATCTTGAAGTTTTGATGCATGACAAAATAAATAAAACATGTTATGCAATTGGTTCATCAGGTACGAGCTGATACACCTACAATATGATGAAGGAGCAGCAGGACAAAATAAAGACAAGATTGAAGAAGTGGATAACGGTGAAGTTGATAAAATCTACTTGGCCATAACGTGTGCAATTAAGGATATTGAGTTTGAATACAACACTTGATGATAAAAGAGGTTGGGTTGAAGAAGGAGTTCTACTTCAACAAGGAGATCAACTTCAAGAAGGTCTTCTACTTCACAACAAACATCAAAGAATAAAGAGTTTCACTTAAGATAGAAGTCACATATGATGAAGGACTCTTTAGAGTGTCCTGTTTAAATAGATGGAGTGACTTGCATAGTCACTGATGCACATACAAAGAAAACAGGCAATTGGAGTTCACAGCCCAAAGGAACACATAGTTGAACCTGGTTCTATTACATAAATAATAAGGAGTCTTAGTTTCTATGTATTAGGTTGGTTCTTGATTTTTAATATTGATGTAATTGTAGTTTCAGCAAAGTATAAACTGAATTAGGATTATTTTCTTCAAGTTTGGAAACTCAAACACTTGGTAACACTTACCTTGGGAGGTTTGTGTGTTTTGTAGAAGTAGGAATTCCAGTTTATAATTCCTATATTATATAATTCTTGCAATTTGTTGTTTGTTCAGTCACAAAGTTATTTAGTGAAGTTTGGGGTGAATCCTATAGTGTTATAGGTCATGATTTTCACACCTTTTTGAGCCAGGTATTTTCCATGTAAAAACCAGTCGCATTTACTTATTGTTTTGACTTTGTTAAAATACGTTCGGCAACCTATTTCATTGATAGAAAACTGTTAAGATAAAATAAGTAAATCAGTAAGCCTAGTACTCTATCAATTGGTATCAGATCAGGGTTATCTTAAATAAGATTAGCACCTAAGATAAGATCATCATGATGAATTTTCGCACCACCTACTGGTCAATAGTGAAGGATAACCAGCCACTCGACCTCTACTCTTTGATAGTTCTCATTTCATTTGATGGAATGCTAGAATAGAAATATTTCTCCCAGGAGAAGATATGAGATGTGTAATAGGATCACTGATGGACCAACAATTCCTATGAAAACAATTGATGGAGAGTAACTCAAGAAGGTTAGAAGTGAATTTACTGCCGATGATTTGATTGCATTAAGGAAAAATGCAACGGCCAAGATTATTCTTGTGTATAGACTAGGTCCTACTGAGTACAACATGGTATCCAACTGAACCACTGCTAAACAAATCTAGGATGCCTTGGTGAATGCACACAAGGGCACAAATAAAGTGAGAAAATTCAGATTTGCCTTGCTTTCATTGAATATGATACCTTCAAAATGAAACAAAATGAGTCACTACATAAAATGATGACAATATTGAATTTCTTGACTAATGAGTTAACATCTTTGGAAAAGGATATTTCTATTGAGGAATAGGTAAAAGAGGGTTGAGAGTTTTCCCTAAGGCTAAATGGAATGTCAAAGTCACAACAATTAGAGAATCAAAGGATCACACTGGGACGACCTTTATTGAATTAATGGACAACTTGAAAACTTATGAAATGTAAATGGATGAAGTCAAGAAGGAAGTAACCGCTCCTGAGAAAACTCTGGCCTTAAAGGCATCTGATAGTGATGAAGACATTGAAATAGACAAGGAAAAAGTTGCATTAATAACAAAGAACTTCAGTAAGTTCTTCCAATAGAAGAAATGAACAGGTAGAAAGAAGCATTCCAATGGTAATCTAGCTTGATGCTATAAATGTTGAAAGACTAATCATTAGATAGGGACTAACCTATCTAGGAGATTGAGTGGAGAAAAGAGAGATAGAAAAGAAACTAAAAGAAAAGGCCAAGAAAAGGGAAAAAGAAGAGTATGTAATGGTAGCTACATGGGGATCAAACTCTAATGAATCAGATGATAAGAATGTTGATGAAACTGCTCTCATGGCCATTGACAATTCAGATATAGGGGAAGAAGATGCAAGCTCTGAGGTAAGTATCCTTGAACTTAAAGAGAAGCTATATTTATTTTTTAAAAAAAGCATGTTTCATTAATGAGTGCTTTGATTGATGATTTCCAAGAACCAACCTCTAATAGGGATGAAATATTCAGCAATCTTGTAAGCCTAAAATTTGACTATATTAATCTAGAGGCTTGTAAGAACACTGTTGAAAAAATAAACAACACTCTCAAGGAACAGGTTATCAATATTGATTCATCAAACCTAACTGTTAAATCTGAAGTCTTAAAAGTTTCTTTCTAAAAAGGGAAAAAAGGTCAAGATTGAGGAACAAGAAAAAGTTGAGTCAGAATTGACTAAGTTTAAACATGAATACTTTTGTGAAAAGGAAAAGCTTAGTAGATTAAGTGAAGAAGTTTTCAAAATGAAACTTAATCTTGAAAGAGAAAATAGATAGAAAAATTCCTCAAGAATTGTCCATAAGTCAAGTAAAGAACTCAAAATAAAAAGGCTGGCTTGGAATTTTATAAAAGTTTTCCAATGCTACTACATATCTGTGTTGTATTTATGGAAATATAGGGCATCTAACCATTGAATGTCTAGTTGCAACAAAAAGCAAATCTAGAATCATAAGACTAACAAAAGAACCTGCTCCCTGTTATCATAGGCTAACAAAAAGGTCAAAAATTTTCAGAGAAATAGGACACATAACCTTTTTCCTAGATGGGCTAGAAGGAACCTCATTTATCCTTTTACTCATAAGAAAGTACCCAAGCTTGTCTGAGTTCCTATATCTAACCCTTAAATTGTTTTGCAGGTGAGAGTAAAAGGAAGCAAGAAACAATAGTATTTGGATAATTCCTAATCAAGAAACATGACTAAAGATAAACTTAAATTCCTTTAACTCTCTAAAGTTGATAGGGGGAGTATGATTTTGAGATGGTTAAAAGGGTACCATCACTGGAGTTGGAAAGATTGGAAAATCTAACGCTAGAGCATTGGATAGTGTCTATGTTGTGGAAGGACAAAAGAACAACTTGATCAGTATATCACAATTGTGTGATAAGATATTAAGGTGACTTTTACTTCAACAGGTTGGAAATTCAAAAGGATGGATACAAAGAAAATTGTTCTAACTGCCAGGAGACACAAAAATGTGCATAAAGATGATATCATAGGAATGCCTGGAACAAAACTGACTTCTTTAAGTACAATTGAAAATGATCCTCTGCTTTGACATAAAAGACTTAGACATGTAAGCCTGAAACAGTTAAGCAAACTAAATTCTAAGGACACGGTGATGGGATTTCCCAAAACCAAGTTCAAGGAAGATAAGGTTTGTAGTGCTTATGTAAGGGGGAAGAAGGTAAGATCCTCTTTCAAACCAAAGAACTATGTCTGTACAACCAAGTGCCTCGACCTGGTTCATATGGACCTTGTAGTCCAATAAGAATACAAAGAAGAGAAGGCAAGAGGTATATGTTCTTGTAATTGTTGATAAATACTCCAGGTTTACCTAGACACTATTTTTGGCTTCCAAAGAAGATATTTTTGATGTCTTTTCTATCTTCATTAAGAAAATAGAAAAGAAGCTAGGCACTTGCTTAATTTTCATAAGATCTGACCATGGTAATGAACTTAAAAGTGCAACATTTTTAAACTTTTTTTCAACTAATGGTATAGATCATAATTTCTCTACTCCAAAACTCCTCAAAAAATGCAGAAGTAGAAAGAATAATAGGACTTTGGAAGATATGCCTAGAACAATTATTCTTGCAGGAAATCTTGTAAAAAATATTTGGGCTGAGGCCACAAACACTGCTGGCTACATTGTAAATAGATGCATGATTAAACCCAATCTCAAGAAGACTCCCTATAAATTACTCAAAGAAAGAAAACCAAATATATCTCATTTAGAACCTTTGGTTGCAAGTGTTTCATTCACAATAATAGAAAAGATAATTTGGAAAAATTTGATGCAAGAAGTAGTAAGAGAATCTTCCTATGGTACCCTGACCATAGTAAAGCTTATAAGGTCTTAAATAAAAGAACAGACTGTGTTGAATAAAGTATGCATGTTATTTTTGACGAATCTTGTGCTGAGACTAACATGCTGGATAAAAGTAAAATTACAGAATAAGAAAAGGAACAGGTTGTACAACCTGGTCTAACTATAAAACAACCTAGAGGCACATTGATAGGGGAGACTATACCACCAGCAACTCCAACCCAAGTGATTCACAGTGAGCCTAGTCGCTCATAAGGATTGGTTCCAAAAAGCTACAAATATTAAGGAACTCATATAATTGAGAATGTTCTCATTAATATTACCTCAGGAATCACCATCGAATCTAGATTGGAAAACCTATGTTCCTTCAAAGCTCTTTTGTCAGTCATTGAACCAAAAAAGGTGAATGTGACACTTCTTGATGCTAATTTGATCATTGCAATGCAAGATGAGCCAATTTGAAAGAAGCAAAGTTTTGCACTTAGTACTTCCTCTACAAGATAGAATTATGATTGGAACTAAGTGGATGTATAGAAACAAAGTAGATGAACATGGATACAAGGATGTAATCAGAAGGAACACATAGACTATGATAAAACTTTTTCCCCTGTGGTGAGACTTGAAGTAATCAAACTTATTATGTCTTTTGCTGCCTATAAGGAATTTACTCTCTACTAAATTGATGTAAAGGATGCATTTCTAAATGGTTATCTCAAGGAGGAAGTATTTGTGAAACAACATCCTGGGTTTGACAGTGAGGAATTTCCTAACCATGTGTACACTCTTGAAAAAGCTTTGTACTGAAACAAGCTTCAAGGGATTGGTATGAAAGATTGTCAAAAATACTTTTGAAGCATGGACATACAAGAAGTAAAATTGGCAACACTCCTTTCTTAATAACTAATGGGAAGGCTTTATTGATTGTGTATGTTTATGTGGATGCCATCATATTTGGTTTAACCACTATCAACATGACCCATGACTTTGCAAAAATTATGAGTAGTGAATTTGAGATGATCATGATGGGAGAACTTAATTTTTTCTTGGGATTGCAAATCAAATAAATAGTTTCTAGAACAATGATTCATAAACAAAAGTATGTGAAATAACTTCTCAAAAGGTTTTCCATCAAGGAAGCAAACGGGATAAGTACTCGCACTGCTACTACCACAAAACTGGATATGGATGAAACAAGTATATCTGTGGAACAAAAGCTATATAGAGGTATGATTGGGTCACTTTGTATCTCATGACAAGTAGACCCGACATTGTCATTAGTGTGGGCCTATGTTTAAGATTCCAAGCAGATCGAAAGAAATCTTACCTTAAGTCTATTAGGAGAATCTTGAGATATCTCAAAGGAACTACTGACTTATATCTATTGTATCCGCCAGGAAGCAATTTCAAACTAGTGAGATATGTTGATGTTGACTAGAAAGGTTATCTAGTAGAAAAGAAAAGCACCATAGGTATGACACACTTCCTTGGATCATGTCTGATCTCTTGGTCCACTAAGAAGCAAAACTCAATAGCATTGTCTACTGTTGAAGATGAGTATGTTACTTCTGGGTCTTGTTATGTACAATTGTTATGGTTTAAGCAACAACTCAAGGATTTTGATATAGATGTTGGGTGTGTTCTAATTTTTTTTAACAGAACTACAGTCATTAATATAGAAAAAATCCTATGCAACACAAAAGAACTAAACACATTGATATAAGACATCATTTTCTTAGGGATAATGTAGAATTTTTTTTATTTTTTTAATATTTTATTCTACTGAAGATCAAATTGTAGACATTTTCACCAAGGCATTAAGTAGAAAACACTTTGAAAAGAACAATTTAGACTTGGAGATTATTAAAATAGTATAAATCACCCTCAATAACTGGTTAGAATAATTTCTTTACATTAATATTGAGAGAAAAATTGTTAATCTATTCAGTCATGCACAGTTAGTTATGTATCTCAAGTCTAGTGCCTAACAATATTTATTATTATAGATCATCTGTGTGGAATTTGTCATACTAATAAGGTGCACTAAAAGTTCATGCTACCAATTATCTAAAGGTATGTGTTCACTTGTCTAATGCACAATTCTAATTAAATTGAGCATAGCTAGTTCCTATATTATATGCTCCACTTCATCTTCTTTAATCACCAAATTGGAAAAGTCCTGACACTCTAGAAAAAACTACCACCGCCTATCAAATCGGTTTGCATTTGTAATACACTAATTCTAGCCTAGTAAAACTCTTCATCTTTACCTAAATTCATTTGAATTTTCATTCTATTTAATCCTTATTCTCTTACCTACTTTCCTCATACCTTACCTCTTACTTCGTATTTTCAAAACTTTTTCTCTTATAGCTTCTTCTTTCTCCTCTCATTCCACTTCCAAAGCTGAAGAAAAATCAAGTTTCTCTCCATATATTTCAATGAAAATTGTCCCATTCACTCTATCCATACCCCAAATTCCACTCATTTCTACCATCAAACTATCTGAATTTGCAGCCTAGAATGAATTCAAAGCGATGTTTGACTCCTTTCGACATCCTTCATCATAATTTCTTCAAGATATCATCCCCATCTAAACGTTTCTCACTGAATCCTATTCTCCTTCTTACCAAGTCCCTAAAAGAGCCAGATCTAGGATCAAGAAAATTTCTAGTTCTCCTATTCCTATACCTGATGATAAAGTTCTTGAAGAACCCCTAAGCACACCTACTCCAAATAGGACTCCTAACACCCACAATTGAAAAAGACAAGAGAATGTTATTCTTGAGAAAGACCTAAGGGCAAGCAAAAAAAAATGACCTATGCTTGCTGGTTCTCCTTCTTTGGAAGCAACCCTCTCTATTGATGATGATGACTTACTATTTAGTTAATTTCATCGTGGTAAAAAAGTAAAGAACATTATACCAAAACCGTTCTCTTTTCATTCCACTAGATCTCTTTCTTCCCACAAACCACCTCAAAAGAGAATTACTCAATCTGCACTACAACCTTTAGAAATATCCAAACCCTATCTTGCTTTTCCAAGAAATAAGTCCCTCGACCTGCTCCATCCATTCCTTTATCTTCCTCTCACTCCACTGCTACTTTTTAGCCTACATTTATATCTCTTAACCATATAATCAAGTTTCAAAAGTAAAAAATTGTGCGAGGTAGAGTTATTACTAGGTATGGTGGGCATGAAATGACTATTCTTCTTACTAAAATTGTTGCACAAAGGTGGTAAACACTTTTCCCTTAAGGCACCGCACAATGAATGTTGGCCAAGAAATAGGTGGCTGAGTTCTATATAAATGCAAAGAAGTTGGCCAAAAAATAGGTGACTGATTTCTATATAAATGGAAAGTTTGATGGTTCTGTATTTTTCTCTAAAGTGCTTGGGGTTTAGATTAAGCTTGTGATTATGTGGCTTATATTTTGGATATTCCTTTTGGTGTTGGAGTCACTACATGAAGTATGAGTGTCCCCCTATCCATACCATACCCACAACCTTAGAAATCACTAGAAAGTTCTTAGGGCAACCTACTCTTTCTCACCATTATAGAGTTGAAAAATGACAAATGTCTCCACTACATCAGCTCTATTTTGATGTAGTACATAAGACCATTCTTCAAAGAAAAGATAAGGATTGAGGAGAATTATTTGGATTTGAACTTAATGAATCTGCTAGTTTCTGAGATAAAAATTGATCTCCCTAGGCTAATTTTAAAATACATGAATTAATTGCTCCATCAGGATGAGAATGGTCATTCTTTGGCTTATGGGTTCTGGCTTGGGGAAATCTTTAAGGAGTTTTATATTCCAATTCCAATATGGGAATATTAAATTACCAAAGATGTTATTGGCAGGGTTTGTTATTGCTTTCTTTCTGAGTCGATGAGACGTGTAAACACTTTACTTCAATGGGCTCAAATTTCCTTGGAAGAGAAAATTGAAGAGTTAGAGAATGCAAGGGTTACACATGCTCAAGAGACTGACACACTCAGGTCTAGGATTGTTGAATTAGAGAATGCACTTTCCCATGAAAATTCCAATAGTGTTGTTACTATTCATAAGTGGACTCAGCTGATCCTATCTGCTCCATTTGCCTAATTAGTTTTTGTCTTAGATCCCTAGGTTTTCTTTTACTTTTATTCCCTTGTGCTCAGGTTTTTCCTTTTATTATTGTTGTTTCATAGCGTATGATGCTTCTATCTTGGTAATGAATGTAACAAAATTTTAGTTTGCTAATTATCTTCTTACCTTTCTTAGTTGATTGCTCTTTAATATTGTTATTATGTACTGATTGTCTTACTGGTATCCCCAGGGCTATGAGCAGTTTAACGTACAAGATTTTATCTAATATTTATGTTTAGCTTTTCGATTATGCCAAAGAGGGATGAAAATCATATTAACAGGATTGTGCAATGCTTATAACCCATAGACTAACCTATTTTATTTAAGCAATATTGTATTAACATTTAACAATACTGAGTGCCCAAATTAAGAGGGTTGCCATCACATAAATAGGGGAATTTATTGGAATCTTGAATTTGATACATTAAAAAATAAATAAAAAAATTTATGCAATTGGTTCATTAGGAGCGAGTTAATACACCTGTAACATGATGAAGGGGCTGCAGGATAGGATAAAGACAAGATTAAAGAATTTGATAATGGTGAGGTTGATAAAATCTACCTGGCCATCATGTGTGCAATTAAGTAAATTGATTTTGCATACAAAACTTGATTATAAGAGAGGTTGAGTTGAAGAAGGAGTTCTACTTCAACAAGGAGATCAACTTCAAGAATGACTTATACTTCACAACAAACACTAAAGAATAGAGGGTTTCACTTGAGATAGAAGTCACATCTGATGAAGGACTCTTTGGAAAGTTATGTTTAAATAGAGGGGGTAACTTGCATAGTTACTCATGCACTTACAAAGCAAATAGGCAATTGGCAAAATGATTGAACAGTTCACAATTTTTAAGAAAATGTAATTGGACCTAGTTTTATTACTTGGTAAATAAGGTGTCTTATTTTCTATGTATTAGGTTGATTCTTCAGCTATAATATTTAATTCTAGTTTCAGTAAAGGTTTATTAAGTTGTCCATGGGAGATTCTACGATGAATATTATTAGTGCCTATGCTCCACAAGTAGGTTTGGACGAGGAGAAAAAGAAGGGATTTTTGGAGGTTTTGGATAAGGTGGTAAGGGGATTCCCGAGAACTGAGAAGTTTTTTGTGAGAGGATATTTCAATGGGAATATTGGGTCTTTATCGAGAGGTTATGATGATGTGCATGTTAGTTTCAGTTATGGGGAGTGGAATGAAGGAGGAGATTCTTTTTTTGGATTTTTCAGGGGATTTTGGATTGTGCATAGAAAATTCGAGTTTTCCAAAGAAAGAGGAACACCTTTTTACGTTTCATATTTCAGTGGCCAAAACTCAAATAATCTTTTTGCTCCTTAGGAATAGATAGGGTGCTATGTAAAGACTGTAAAGTCATACCTAGAGAGAATTTTTTTACTCAACATAGGTTGTTGGTAATGGACTTGGTGATCAATAATATCAGAAAGAGGAGGAGCGTGGATAGGATTAAGTGGGTTAACTTGACTTTGGCTAGTGCTTTGTAGATGGCAAAAAAGTTAAGGAGTAGGGGGAATTTGGAGAGTAGAGGGGATATGGATAATATATGGGACACGACTTCTAGTTGTATTAGGAGGACTACTAGAGAGGTGTTGGTTTTCTTGAGAGGTTGACCTGGAAATCATCGAAGGGAATGGTAGTGGAACGAAGAGTTTAAAAAAATAGTGGATTCTAAGACGGTGGCTTATTATAAGTTTGTTGATATCAAGTATTATGAGTAGAGGAAGATGAATAAGGAGGAGTATAAGGTAGCTAGAATAGAGGCTAAGTTAGCAGTTACGGTGTCAAAGATGACAACTTTTGGGAGTTTGTATATGGATTTAGTAAAGAAAGGCGGGGATAAAAAGTTGTATAGGATTTATAAGGCTAGGTAGCGGACGGCTCATGACCTTTACTAAGTGAAGTGCATCAAGGGAGAGGATCATATAGTGTTGATGGAGGATGCACTCATTTGGAAGATGTGGCAATCCTATTATTGTAAACTTTTGAACGATGAAGAGGACAAAGTTTTGGTGTTGGGGAAATTGAAGAAATCTGAGGAGTGTCACGATTATGGTTATTGTAGGTGTATCAGGGTTGAGGAGGTAAAAAGGGCTATTCGCAGGATGCGTCGGGGTAGGGCGACGGGATCAAATGAGATTCTTGTGGATTTTTGGAAGAGCACTGGTGGGGAAAGTTTGGAGTGGTGACAATGTTTTTTAGCGTCATTTTTAGGGTGGAGAAGATGCCTGAATCGTAGAGGTGGAGTATGATGATTCCATTATATAAGACCAAGGGAGACATCCTGTAACACCCCACATTTTTTAGCTAGAAATTGAGCCATCATTCCTACATATGTAAACTCTAAGTCCATGATTTATAGTTGAATACATATGTCTGATCATTATCCTAGGGTGAAGAGTTCTTATGAGGCGGAAAAATGTCCATAGGAATCACTTATAGCCTTTGATTCAGCCAAATTTTAGTATTCGATTCTACAAGGGTCAGATTTGAATATGTATAACTTTTTACATATGTGGAATTTTGCATCTCAAGACCCACCAAATTATACATAACTGAATTAGATATCCAGCGATACCAATTTTCCCTTAATTTAATATTCAAGAGAAAAATTATGACTATTTTTGTGAGAAACAGTAAATGTAACACCCCATTCTTTTAACATACTAGCAATGCATTCAAAATGAACTTTAGGACCACTGTTTCAATAGTGAACCATGTTTAGATGCTATGGGTTATGTTGGGGTGTTTTTGGATGTTTGAATTAGGTGTACGTCACCAAATAGACCCTCCGCTAAGATCGTGTATCGCATGAAAAATGCCAATAGAAAATGGTTGGGGTGTGCTTTTTGGTGCATGCCGTACACCCTCAGGTGTGCTTTTGGCGTGCGCTGCCCACCTCAGGTGTGCTTTGGATGTGCGCCACCCAGCTAATGCAAAGTGCCAAAGTTACTTTGTTTTGACTTAACTTAAAGGAGTTGAGGTCTTTTTACACCCCTAAACCATTTCTAATAATTCTTAAATGAATTAAGGGGTCTTAAATCATGTTATTTCTACTCTCTTAACCCTAAATGCCCAATACACAATTTAAAATCCTTCCCGTCTTCTCAAGAGCAAAATTCAAGTTTCTTCCCTCAAGAACTCAAGAAGTTAAGTTCCAATTTCCAGATTTCTTTAAGAAATCGTCCAATCAAGGCATATGAGTTATTCATCAATGGGATATTTTCACCCATTGAGCCCAAAAACCCTCTTTTTGATTTAAAGTATGAATTATATCCTATTTTATGAAATTATCCACGCAACTTATGAACTTAATTCATGTATTTCTAGGTAATTTGAATTCAAGCCATGTGTAACACCCCGATCTGGTACCCGGAGCGCTACATGGTGCTCATGACCCTAAAGGACCACAAGCTAACCCATGACAGATATTTGTACCTATATACTGTAGAAAATACTAAATAATGTGTAAAACATGAACTGATAGGCCATAAGGTTCAAGACTGAACGTAATCTGAATAATATAATGTCTGTGCGGGGTATGAAATACCCAAAACAACTGAAATAACTGTCTGACATAATTGTCTGGAAAGCCTCTAAAACATGAAAGAACTATCAAAATAAGGACTTGATGGGACATGTCCCCAACTAACTCCCACTAATAAACTAATCAATGAGATAATGGATAAATGATCATGCTCTCAAAACATGAGGACTCACTTCTAACTCTGATGGTTGATATCTGGAATCTACTGAGGATCTAGAGCTCGTGTCTCTAAACCTATGGTATAAGACACAATAGAGCAAATGTGTCAGTACTTTAAATGTACTAGTATGTATGTGAGGTAGGCTAAATGTATGAACAATAATAATAGCAGTCTGACCATCATGAACATAAGAATACATGCATGAGACAAAATGACTGACACTAATACTATGAATACATGAATTTTTATTCTGAATACTAATAACATGACATACTGATAACTGATATAATCTGATAACTAATAACATAAGTGACTATATTTGACAGTCCTAAATCTGATGGAACTATCTAAGTTCTGTACTGTATCTGACAGTCCTAAAATTTGAAGAACTAATTGAGGTCTTTTACTGAGACTAATACTAAAACCGTGGGAGGTAGTTATTTAACCAATATGCCCCATATACACTATAATAGCGTAACTGGGGTCCAATCTATGCCCTGATTGGAGAGTGTCAATATCGCGCCACTAGTAAGGAAAACATATGAGTAACCATCATATAGTAGTTAACTTTAGTGAGAATGGTGGGAACCCTCATATAACAGGTTCAGACACCTCATCTACCCTCGTATAGCAGACTAAGATGTCTCAACCTATGCTGGCTACATAGTTTTGGAATGCAAGGATGGCTTCTAAGAATCACACCCTCATATAACAGATGAGTTCCCATCCTTGGGTTCACTCGGTGCTAATTCCTTCTCCCATCTGATTAGACTCTGAACATGATTAACTGAATTGTACATGGACTGAGTTACTGTATTCCGTTAACAGACAGAATACTACTGATATATGAAAACTGACTAAGTTTATAAGATCATGGAGATTTCCTGAGTTATAAGACTGTCTGAAGTCTAAGGATCATAGCTTGACCGAGAGTATCATGAAAACATGACATGGCTCTAGACACATAGCTAATATTTTGGGTACAAGTACCCCCAGGACTCGATAAGATAAAACTAACATGACTTGACATTATTGAACACATGACTAGAGTCCATAATTCATCATACAATTGTTGAGGAGTATTTCATGAGGCACTTGATTACCTTAATATAATACATGAACAAGAGAGAACATAATCATGGTTTGCTTACACACTTCTAGTATCATGAACATTCCATCAAGCAAGAATAATTCATAGGAAATAATATGTAATTCATGTTAAATATGAATAGATTGCATGCATTTAGTATTTAAAATACAATTGAGTCATTATACATGATTTCTATTATAGTAGGCATTTTATCAAACACCTTGCATGCTCCACTCAAGTCATATTTATGGTCATAAATCAAATACATTATGATTCCACAATTTGACTTCATTTCATGGATTTCAACCCTAAACTAACATGGTTTCATGAAAACATGGTAAAGATTCATTTTTGGCAGTCACACAACCATAACAACATGAACATAATCAATTCACCACATAAATATCATCATTTAGAATTTAAAAAAGGATTCTTGGGCTTCATGGATGAAAGGAATCCATGAATAAACACTGTGCATACCTTAATTCATGATTTTGTGAAGATTAATGGTGAAACTTTCTTGAAATTGAATCTCTTATGAAAAGCCCTAGGTTGTTCTTGAGAGGTTTTTGAGAGAAACAAGTGTATTTTGGGTGAAAAGTGGCTGAATCACGTGTTAAAGGGCTTAAATAGGGGTGGGAAGTTGACTCTTTTAACCCTGGACACTTCATTAATTTCAGTAAAATTTCCCGAATTGGACCCCTAACGCGATGCGGCGCTATCGTGCCGTGTCACTAGATTTTGACAATTGAGAAATTGAGGGATGGAGCGATGCGGAGCCATCGTGTTACCCCTTCTTTTGTTACTTGGAACTTTTCCATTTCACGGGAAAATCATGTTGAGACATTGGAAAAGGACAATTACAATTTCATCTTGTGGCGCGGCGTGCCATTGACCAATATGGCGCTGTTTTATGATGGAAACTTGAAATAGTAATAACTTTTTACCCGGTTATTGGATTTAGGCAAATTTTATATCGATGGAAAGCTTATTGAATTTCCCACATGAAAAAAAAAGTGAAAATATTGAGAATTTCATCATGAAATAATCATCATTCAATTTAGAAGCTAATACTAGGCATTCTTGGGATGAAATTTTCTAGGAAAATATTTAGGTAATACAGTATCTCCCCCTTGAGGACATTCTTCCTCGTTCTAAGAGGGAAAACAATAACCTGAACATGAACTGAACATGAATGACTGAAACATGATCGCATGACTGACATGACGGATAAGCTGAACATAACTTACTGAATATGCCTATCTGATGCATGTGTAACTGATTCATGAATGCATGACTGAGTGTTCTGAGGAACTAAGTTTTCTCACAATGATAATACATATATGATGCATAATTATATAACTGAACTGATAGAAAATGCATAATTGAATATGCAATGGTACTTGATACCAAGTTTGTGATGAACACTGAACATGAAACTGAGTAAGCTTAAGGAGAACTACTACCTTGAGCTTGATCTGAGTTTGCGGAGAAGAGGTAAGGATACTTGGTAGGCATGTCTGCTTCTGCTTCCTAAGTATCTCCCTCGATGGACTGATTTCACCAAAGAACTTTAACTAGAGAGACTTTTTTGTTCCTCAATCTATGAGTCTAATAGTCTAGGATTTTGACTGGAATCTCTTCATAAGAGAGGCTGTTTTGAACATCTATGCTCTGGATAGGGACTACAACTATTGGGTCACCTATACACTTCTTGAGCAATGAGACACAGAAGACTGGATGAACTGAGGCTAGATCTAAAGGCAATTTGAGCTCATAAGCTACCTTGCCAAATTGACTGAGAATCTTGAAGGGACCGATATATCGAGGACTGAGATTTCCTATCTTGTCGAACCTCTTCACTCCCTTCATGGGAGAGATCTTTAGATAGACATAGTTACCAGTCTCGAACTCGAGATCCTTTCTATGAACATCTGCATAAGACTTCTGTCGGCTCTGAGCAGCCTGGATTCTTTCTCTAATCACCTGAACATTTTCTAAGGCATCGAATACCAAGTCAGGCCCTATGACTGAGGCCTCACTAACTTCGAACCAACCGATTAGAGATCTACATCTTATAACCTAGAGAGCTTCGAATGGAGCCATCTGAATACTGGAATAATAGCTATTTATGTATGCAAACTCAATGAAAGACAGGCGGTCATCCCAACTACCCTTAAAATCAATTGCACATGCCCTTAGCATATCTTCTAAAGTCTGAATGGTCCTTTCTGCTTGACCATCTGTCTGAGGATGGAAGGCTGTACTAAGATGAACTTGGGTACCAAGACCCTTTTGGAATGCTTTCCAGAAATGATAGGTGAACTGGGTACCTTTATCTAAGATAATAGACAACGGAACACCGTTCAATATACCCAACTCCCTGATGTAGAGTTTAGTGTAATCCTCAATTGAATAAGAGGTATGAACTGGAAGGAAATGGGATGATTTGGTCATCCTATCTACGATGATACAAACTGAATCATATTGATGACAAGTTCACGAAGTCCATGGTCACTTCTTCCCACTTCAAAGTAGGAATAATGAACACCTTTATAGGACCACTAGGCTTCTAATGCTCTATCTTAACCTTCTAACATATAGAGCACTTAGCCACAAACTCTGCAATATCTTTTTTTATCCCACTCCATCAATAGACCTCCCACAAGTTGCGGTACATCTTAGTGGCCCCTGGATGGATATAGTAGCGTGCATCATGTGCTTCTGCAAGAATTAGATGCCTTACATCATCTACACTTGGAACACAGAGATGACCCTGATAATAAAGAACACCATCTCCCCCTTGGGATAAAACCTATATTTTCTGATTCTGATCTGACTCTTTCACCTTGACAAGACTGGGATCTCTATCTTGCTTTTATTTTACCATGGAAACTAAAGATGATTCTGAACTACTCTTAACCCATACATCACCCTCTTTTATATCGACTAAGTGAACGCGTAGTCTGGCAAGCTGATGGACTTTCTGAGCTAACTTTTTCTTACTATCCTCAACATAAGAAACACTACCCACGGATATTCGAGCGTCAACCACTATGTTGGCCTTGTTTAGATGATAAAAGACACTCATGTCATAATATTTCAAGAGATTTAACCACGTTCTCTAACAAAGATTGAGATCTTTCTGAGAAAAGACATACTGAAGGCTCTTATGATCTGTGAACACATCTACATGAACACCGTATAGATAATGCCTCCAAATCTTCAAGGAAAAAACTGCGGCTTCTAACTCAAGACACGAGTAGGGTAATTATTCTCATAGGGTTTAAGTTGTCTAGAGGCGTAGACTATGACCTTACCATGATGTATGAGGACACAACCTAAACCCACTCTGGATGTATCACAATACACTACAAACCCATCTAAACCATCTGGAAGAGCTAAAACTAGAGTTAAGGTGAGTTGAGTCTTCAGCTCCTGAAAAATCTTCTCACAAGGATCAGACCACTAAAAATTGACCTTCTTCTAAGTCAATCTGGACATAGGGGATGCAATAGAAGAAAATCCCTCCATAAGCCATCTATAATAGCTATCCATACCCAAGAAACTCCTAATATCTGATAAAGAGATAGGGTAAGGCCAGTTTATTACTGCTTCGGTCTTTTAAGGATCTACTCTAATGCCATCACCAGAAATGATATGACCAAGGAACTCTATGACCTTAGCCAAAATTTGCACTTACGAAATTTGGCGAATAACTGATGATCTCTGAGGGTCTGGAGTACTGTTTTGAGATGATTTGTATAATCATGTTCACTGTAGGAATAAAATAGAATATCATCTATGAAGATGATGATGAACATATCCAAGTACTGCTTGAACACAGGGTTCATCAAGTCCATGAAAGTAGCTGAGGCATTGGTATGTCCAAAGGACATAACTAGGAATTTGAAGTGACCATATCGAGTACAAAAAATGGTTTTCAAAATGTCACATTCTCTAACTCTGAGCTGGTGATAGCCGGATCTGAGGTCTATCTTGGGGAAATAACTGGAACCTTAAAGTTGGTCAAATAAGTCATCTATTCTAGGAAGAGGATACTTATTCTTGATTGTGACTTTATTGAGCTGACGGTAATCAATAGACATTCTAAGAGGATCATCTTTCTTGCTCATGAATAAGACTGGTGCATCCCACAGGGAAATGTTGGGTCTGATGAATCCCTTATCTAAGAGATCCTTCAACTGTTCTTTTAGTTCTATGAGTTTTACTGGTGCCATTCTGTATGGTGGAATAGAGATAGGCTGAGTATCGAGAAGAAGATCAATGCCAAAGTCTATTTTCCTTTTGGGAGGAATTCCTGGAAGATCTTCAGGAAAGACATCAAAATATTCACTTACTAATGGGACTGACTAAAGATTTGGAGTTTTAGAATGAGAGTATTTAACTCAAACAAGATGATAAACACATCCCTTAGATATCATTCTCCTTGCTCGAAAGTAGGAAATAAGCTAACCTCTGAAAGCGGATACGCTACCCTTCAACTCAAGGATGGATTCATTTGGAAACTGAAACTAGACTATTCTATTTCTGCAGTTGACTATGGCATAGCAGTAATAAAGTCAATCCATGCTGAGAATGGCATCAAAATCAGTAATCTCTAATTTGACTAAGTCTGTTGAAGTAACTTTCTGAAATATCATAATCGGGCAGTTCCTATATACCCACTAGGCTATGATGGTTTTACCTACTGGGGTAGATACTAAGAAGGGCTCTACTAAAATTTTGGGAGTAATTCCAAAATCAACTGCTATATAGGGAGTAACAAAAGACAAAGAAGCTCCTAGATTTAGGAAAGTATAAACACGCACATGAAAGATTTGTAACATACCAGCAACCACATCAGGAGAATTTTCTTGATCCTGTCGGGACTGGAGAGCATAAATACAATTTAGGTGTGGCCTAATAGTAGCACTGGAGGTGGCACCCTTCTGATTCGTGCACCCGGACTAAGCTGCGGAAATATTCTGCTAACCCTAAGGACCTGGCTGAGGACAATCTCTTACTCTATGGCCTAGCTTTCCAATTCCAAAAAAGATACCACTACCCACTCTACAAACACCCTGATGGTGCTTACTGCAAGTCTGACAAAAAGGATAGGATCGAGCACTACAAACACTGCCCTATGACTTTGAGCCTGGCGCTCTATATTTGTTACCCTTTTTGAAATTAGGAACTGGAGCACTGGCTGAAGAAGGAGCTATAATTAATGATTTAGGACAAACCTGAGAATAATTTACTCCTTCTAATTTAGGCTAAGTACAATTGAAACTACCTATCTTCGCTTTCTTATTCTATTCCTCCCTATCTTTATATTTTGCTCCTCTATCTACTGAGCATCAGTCATAAGCCTGGCTAAAGTCATGTCACTATTTAGCATGGCAGATATGCACTCATTAACTACACTGTCATTCACCCCTGAAACAAACTTACTCATTCTTGC
The DNA here is from genome assembly GCF_002878395.1 of Capsicum annuum. Lineage (NCBI taxonomy): Eukaryota > Viridiplantae > Streptophyta > Magnoliopsida > Solanales > Solanaceae > Capsicum > Capsicum annuum. Next base: position 15,985,146 of record NC_061115.1, read on the forward strand.
CATACTATCTGCAACTACATGAGGGGTATATCTGGATAATTGAGTAAACTTAAGAGAATACTCTTTCACCATTATATGTCCCTCCCTGAGGTTAATGAATTCTAGTATCTTGGGTTCTCTAAGCTCTAGGGGAAAGAATCTATCAAAGAAAGCTGAAGCAAACTCCTCCCACTCAACTGACCCTACATCATCTGCCTTCCACTGCTTGAACCAAGTAGGAGCAACATCCCTCAACTGATATGCAACTAGCTCAGCACTCTCAACAGTAGTCACCCCCATGATGTCTGTCACTTTCTAAACCTGATCTAGGAATTCCTAAGGGTCTTCGTCTGTCTTAGACCTAACAAAGTTTGGAGGATTCATTCGTGTCAAGTCCCAAATACTTGCTGCAACTGAATTGGCCACTGGGTTGGCCGAAATGACAACTAGTCATGCATTCTGTGGAGCAACTGACTGAGCAAAAGTAGTGAATGCAGTCCTAAACTCCACATGAGAAACATGATCCTCCAAAGGTTCTTCGGGTTGAGGGTCTAACTGATTTCTTCTCTTGGGAGGCATGCTCTGAAATAAAGAGAAGAGGCGGATTAGACTGAGAGATTGACTTGAGATTATGCTAACTGGCTCGACATGAATACTGAAAGAAGGGAAATTGTTCCTAAAACATCTCATAGCCTCCTGTACATAAATATGGCATGCAACACACCTATGTACAAGACTCTACTAGATGTGGCTTTCAGACTTCCTAGGACTCTGTTGAACCTTAGGCTCTGATACCAAGTTTGTAACGCCCCAAATCTAGTACCCGAAATGCTACACGGTGCTCATGAATTGGAAGGACCACAATGTAATCCATGACTGATATTTATACCTATACATTGCATAAAATATTAAATAATGTGTAAAACATGAACTGATAGGCCAAAAGGTTCAAGACTAAATGTAATCTTAATAATATAATATCTGTGCGGGGTATGAAATACCCAAAACAACTGAAATAATTGTCTGACATAATTGTCTGGTAAGCCTAAAAAACATGACTAAACTTTCTAAATAAGGATTTAATGGGACATGTCCCCAACTAACTCCAACTAATAAACTAATCATTGAGATAATAGAGAAATGATCATGCCCTCAAAAGATAAGGACTCACTTCTAACTCTGATGGCTGATATCTGAAATCTACTGATGCTCTGGAGCTCGTGTCTCTGAACATATGGTATAAGACACCATAGCACAAATGCATTATTACTTTGAATGTACTGGTATGCATGTAAGGTAGGCTAAATGCATAGGGTTCATATGCAAGAACAATAATAATAGCAGTCTAACCATCATGAACATGAGAATATATGCATGAGACATAATGACTGACACTTATATCGTGAATACATATTTTCTAAATCTGAATACTAATAACATGGCATACTGATAACTAATATAATCTGATAACGGATAACGTGAGTGATTGTATCTGACAGTCTTAAATCTGATGGAACTCTCTGGGTTCCATATTGTATCTGAGTTAACTGTATCTGATAGTCTTAAAATCTAAGAAACTACCTGAATTCTTTTACTGAGACTGTTACTGAAACTGTGGGAGGTAGTTATTTAACTGGCATGCCCCATATATGCTATAATAGCTAAATTCGCGCCACTAGTAAGGAAAATATGTGAGTAACCCTTATAAAACATGTAATTCTAGTAAGAACGGAGGAAACCCTCATATAACAGGTTAAGCCACCTCATCTACCCTAGTACTGCAAGCTAAGATGTCTCAACATATACTGGCTACATAGTTATAGAACTCAAGGATGTCTTCTAAGAATTACAGCCTCATATAACAGGTGAGTTCCCATCCTTGGGTTCACTCAGTGCTAATTCCTACTCCCATCCGATTATACTATAAACATGATTAACTGAACTGTACATGGACTGAGTTACCGCATTCCGTTCACGGATATAATACTACTGATATATGACAACTTACTGAGTTCATGAGATCATGGAGATTTCCTGAGTCATAAAATTATTTGAAGTGTTAGGATCATAGCTTAACTGAGAGTATCGTGAAAACATGAAATGGCTCTAGGCACACAGTTAATACTATGGGTACAAGTACCCCCCGAACTCTATAGGATGAAACTGACATAACTTGACATTACTGAACGCATGACTAGAGTCCACAATTCATCATGCAATCATTGGGGAGTATTTCTGAGGCACTTGATTACCTTAATCTAATACATGAACAAGAGGGCACATAATCTTGGTTTGCTTACACACTTCTAGTATCACGAATATTAGATCAAGCAAGCATAATTCATACGAAATAATATATAAGTCATGTTAAACATGAATAGATTGCATGCATTTAGCATTTAAAACATAATTGAGTCATTTTACATGATTTCTATTATACTAGGCATTTTATCAAACACCTTGCATGCTCCACTCAAGGCATAGGTATGGTCATAAATCAAATACATTATGATCCCACAATTTGATTTCATTGCATGGATTTCAACCCTAAACTAATATGGTTTAATGAAAATGTGGTAAAGATTTATTCTTGGCAGTCACATAACCATAACAACATGAACATAATCAATTCACCACATAAATATCATGGTATAGAATTTAAAAAAGGATTATTGGGCTTCATGGATGAAAGGAATCGATGAATGAACACTGTGCATACCTTAGTTTGTGATTTTGTGAAGATTGACGGTGAAAATTTCTTGAAATTGAATCTCCTATGAAAATCCCTAGGTTGTTCTTCCGAGGTTTTTGAGAGAAACTAGTTTATTTTGGGTGAAAAGCCGCTGAATCATGTGTTAAAGGGCTTAAATAGGGGTAGGAAGTTGACCCTTTTAACCCTAGATGCATCATTTAATTTCAGTAAAATTTCCCAAATTAAACCCCTGGCGCAACATGATGCGGTGCTATCACACAGTGTCACTGGATTTTGACAATTGGGAAATTGAGGGATGGTGTGACGTGGAACCATGGCGTTGCCCCTTCTTTTGTGACCTAGAACTTTAGTGCGTCATAGGAAAAATCATGCTGAGACACTGGAAAATGACAATTGCCATTTCATCTTGTGTTGCAGCGCGGCGCTGACCAATATGGCACTGTTTTACGATGGAAACTTGAAATAGTCATAACTTCTTACCCGGTTATCGAATTTAGGTGAATTTTATATCGATGGAAAGATTATTGAATTTCCCACATTGAAAAAAAGTTAAAATCTTGAAAATTTTCTCATGGAATAATCATCATTAAATTTAGAAGCTAATACTAGGCATTCTTGGGATGAAATTTGCTAGGGAAAAATTCGGGTATTACACCATGTCAACATGTGTTCCAATGTAAAATAGTTTATTTTATGCTTTAAATTTCACTTACTCATGTTCTATTCAAGTGATTCCTTGTCAAATCTTGGAGTTATGAATTAAATTATGTGAATATGTTGTTTTCTCAAGTTTAACTCATCCCTATGTTCAAGTTCATGTATTTCACTAAATTATTGAAATGTCTTATATTTTGGGTCTTTGAACTATGATTTGTACCACTATTTCAAAAGTTGTTATTGTATTTTTGTGATTATTCCATGTTGGTGGGTTATGAATACCTGATAGCTATGTGTTTTACATGATTTTGCTTCAATGCAATTAGTCAGTCAGACCATGATTTTATTACTATGTTCAGATTATCATGTTCATGCTGAGAACTTATCAGTACAGTACCATGTTATGTTAAACAAATAAGAATACGAGTGTTATTCAGTTGAGAGTAACACTTAACACCAAGTGAACATAGGGGTGGCAGCTTTCCCATTAGTTAGGCATGAGTCGTTAGTGGCAATCCCTAAGTTCCAGACCTATGGAGCCACCATAGATTATGAGGGATCCCTCGTCAGTTAGGCATGACACCTTCATTCTTCGGGACATCAGCACATCATCAGTCATATATTGGTACCCTTGGCAAGGTAGTAGCTCCCTTCTAACTGGGGTTACTGGTTGGACCACGATATCTTAGATTAGGGCATATCATTTATAGCTAGCTCCCACAGTCTTAGTTGAGTATTCAGAGTATATCAGTTCAGGTCTTCATTACCAAGTATACAACTATCAGTTATTCGATTATTCAGACATCAATTATTTAGTTAGTTTATAGATTATTCATGTTATTCATAACATGCCAGTACATGCTATACTTGGTCTTGCATTCCTAGTTTTACATGCTCATATTTTCATGCTCAGTATCCATACATGATCCTCAGTTTAGTTTTACAGCATGTTTGGCTTTACATGAGATTTAGACACAAGATTTATGTTTCTACCACTTTCCAGCTTACAAAATTATTTTTAGATTATGAACTTATAAATTTCACTATGACTTACCATTTTCATGTACAACCATATTTTAAATGCATAATTCAATAAATAGCTTATATCCTTAAATGTAAAGAATGCTTTAAATATTTCTATGATATAGTTCATGTCTCTATATACTTAGTACATTCCAACGTACTGACCACATATATGTGTTTGTGGATACATTCCATCACAATGTAGGTACCAGGTGCTGTCCACACATAAGGGTCAGACAATTCTCAGCTTTCAGCCAGCAGGTGATGAGTTCTCTTATTTTGAGAACTCCAGTCAGTTTTAGTTCATGTACTATATTTTTATCATTCTTATCTATTGATATGTGGTAGTTGGAGGCATGTCCCAGCCACCTACAGTTAGTATAATAGAGGTTTCAAGATAGCTAGTCAGAGTCATGATATGTAATTACAGTCTTTCTTCACTTTTATCATGTTGTAAACTTTTTTAGTATAACATTCATTCAGACTTTCTAATGATTATGTTTCCACTCAACAAATATTTATCTTGTATATACATTATAAATAAGTTCCTCAAGTAGTATGCCATTACATGGGTTAGCTTGGGATCACTTATAGCCTTAAGCATCGTGTTATGACTAGAGGGTAGCCTCGGTTCGTGACACATCTAGAGTTATAATAAATATAGAGGTATTAAGTTGTTGAGTCATACTATGAAGGTTTGGGAAAGGGTGGTAAAGTTGAGTCTTAGAAGGATCGTTACTATCTCTAATAATCAGATTGGTTTCATGTCGGTCCCCTCGACTACTGAGGCTATTCACCTTGTAAGGAGATTAGTGGAGTAGTTTTGGGAAAGAAAGAAGGACATGTGTATGGTGTTTATTGATCTTGGGAAGGCATATAATAGAGTTCTCGGAGAGATTCTATGGAAGTGCTTAGAGGCTAGAGGGGTGCCCATGGCATACACAAGGCCGATTCAAGACATGTATGATGGCGCAAAAACTTATGTGAGGATAGTAGGTGGATATTCAAAGAACTTTCCAATTTTTATAGGGTTTTACCAGGGATCGACTCTTAGTTATTTTTTATTTTCCTTGGTGATGGATGTTTTGACACAATATATTCAAGGAGAGGTGCCTTGGTGTATGTTATTTGCTAATGATATGGTACTAATTGTCGAGACTCATGGAATTGGAAGATTTAATAATAAGTTGGAGATTTAGAGACAGACCCTTGAGTCTAAAGGATTTTGATTGAACAGGACTAAGACAGAGTACTTGGAGTGTAATTTTAATGATGTATCGTAGGAGACTGACGTGGTGGTGAAGCTGGACTCGTAGGCCATTCAGAAGAGGGAGAGTTTTAAGAACCTGGGGTCAATAATTTAAGGCAATGGTGAGATTGATAAAGATGTCACACACCATATTAGGGATGGGTTGTTGAAATAGAGGCTTGCTTTGGGAGTTTTATGTGATAAGAATGTACCCCTGAAGCTTAAAGGTAAGTTCTATAGAGTGGTAATCCACCCAGCTATATTGTATGAAGTGGAGTGTTGGCCAGTTAAAAGCTCCCAAATCCAAAAGTTAAAAGTGGGAAATATGAGGATGTCACGATAGATGTGCGACCATACCAGGAAAGGTGGTGTGAGGAATGAGATTATTTAGAAAAAGGTGGGAGTGGCTTTGGTGGAGGAAAAAATGCGAGAAGTGAGGTTATGTTGGTTTGGGCACGTGATGAGGAGTGTCTCTTATGCTCCAGTGCTGAGTTGTGAGACACTATCTATGGATGGTTTTAGGCGGGGTAGAGATAGGCCGAAAAAATATTAGAGGGTGATAATTAGGCATGATATGGATTAGTTACAACTTACGGAGGGTATGACCCTTGATAGGAAGCTGTAGAGGATGTGGATTAGGGTAGAGGGTTAGAGGTGGGAGTGCATCGGTAATAGTAGAGTAGCGTTCTTTATTTGTGTCCAAAGTTTCTTGTTCGTTGTGTTGAGTGATGTCTATTGTTTCTGAGATAGTTTTTAAGTATTATCTTATGGATGCAATATAATCTTGGGGCTAGATATGTTAGTTTATCTTTCATATTATACTAGTTTATATATATTTATATTTTGTGGTTGTTATACTGCTCTCGATCCTAAGCCTAGGGTATATCAAAAGAAATCTTTATACTTCACCTAAGGTAGTGGTATGGTCTGCATACACTCTACCCTCCCCAAACCCCACTATGTGGGAATACACTAGGTATGTTGTTGCTGTTTTTGTTGTTAGTGAAGTATGAACTAAATTAGAATTATTTTCTTCAAGTTTGGGAAGTCAAAGACTTGGTAACACTTACCTTAGGAGGTTTGTGTGTTTTGTAGAAGTAGGAATTAGAGTTTATAATTCATAGATTACATAAGGCTTGTAACTTGCTATTTGCTAAAGCTCAAAGTTGTTTAGTGAAGTTTGGGGTGAAATCTTATAGAGGTATAGGATGTGGCTTTTTACACCTTTTTTAGAAGGGTGTGTTCCACGTAAAAATCACTATCTCATTTACTTACTATTTTGGCTTTATTGAAACATGTTAGGCAACCTGTTTCATTTATAGAAAATTGTTATTGGTTTAGAGAGAGTGTTAGATATGTAGTGATCGAACAAATGTTAGGGTGATGGTTGATCTTTCTTCAAAAATTAAACCGTCATATTCTAAATAGATCTTCAAGAGAAAGATAAAGGCTGATGGTATTATTGGTAAATACAAGGCAATTCTTGTTACCAAAGTCTTTAGAAAAAAATAAGGTCTTGATTATTTTGAAACATACTAGCCAGCAACAAGGATAACATTCATTCAGATGTTGGTTGCTTTAGTGGCGATATATAGTCTTGAAATCCATCAAATAGACATGAAAATAAGTTTTTTAAATGGAGAATTAGAGGAGGAAATTTACATGGAAAAACCTAAGGGTTTTTGGGTTTCTGGTCAAGAAAGAAAAGTGTGAAAACTTATTAAGTCACTTTATGGACTAAAACAAGTACACAAACAATGGCATGCAAATTTTGACCTAACCATGTTGGCAGACGACTTCAAGATAAACAAATGTGATAAATGTGTCTACATTAAAGACACTCCAAATCACAAAGTCATTGTTTGTTTGTATGTGGATAATATGTTCATTATTTCTGACATCAATTCTACGAAACGAATGCTTGAGAGCAAGTTGGACATAAAAGACCTTGGAGTTGATGATATGATCTTAGGGATAAGCATTCATAGAACTCCACAAAGGTTGGCATTGCCATAGTCTCATTACATTGAAATGGTACTTGACAGGTTCAAGTATTTGGATTTTAGAATTACCAAAACTCTATTAGATGTAAGCTTTGTACTTCAAAAGAATGAAGGTGAAAGTGACTTACAGTTGGACTATGCAAGAGTGTTGAAAGTTTGATGTACAACATGAATAGTACGCAACCAGACATAGAATGCGCTATTAGTAAATTAAGTCGGTACACGAGTAATCTTAATCAAACTCATTGGATGCCAATGAAAAGAATTTTGGGGTATCTAAAACATATTCAAGACTATACTTTTCATTATAACAAATATCCAACTGTAATTGAAGCAATCTGACATGTATTGCCCACTCTACAATGGAATCTGAATTTATTGTGTTACCTAAAGCTTGTGAAAAAGCTGAATGGCTTTGGAATTTCTTAAAGGATATTCCCTATTTTCCCAAATCTTTGGCAATAGTATGCATATATACTGTGATATAAATAGGCAATAGGTAGGGAAAGGATTATGATATAAGTAAGTTTCATCATATAAGACATAGGCATAATACCGTTAGAGAACTAATCTTTATTAGAATTATCACGATTGACAATGTAAGGTCAAAGGATAATGTGTCAGATCCACTTACAAAAGGACTAACTAGAGAGGGAATTGAGATATCATCAAAGGAAATGGGTTTATAGCCTAAGATGAGTCATCACAATAGTAAATCTACCCAGAAGACTGGAGATGCCAAGATCCAGGTTCAAAGAGATCAAACTAAGTAGGGACTATCAATATATTTAACCCATTCTCATGATGAAGACAATGTTAAGGAAATAAGGATAAGGCTTATATTTTGAAGCTTTTTAATGATTTCTAAGTTTCGCAGGTGTGACCAAATAGTTTGATCTATAGGATTAAACATTTTGAAATAACCTTTGTGCGAGTGAAGTAGATGTCGTTTTAAGAAGAATGATAGTAAAGGCCTATTCTCTAAGCTCTCATAAAACCAGGTAATGTTCATGGTTGAAATGAACAAAACCGCGAGGATCATAAATGTCAAAAGGCTATTTGTGTTATTGGTGTTGTCTAGGTGTACATTAAATCTCAGCAGTTCAAAGATATCACATCTATCGATTCACCGAGTGCATTCGATGCAAGTTCACTATGGAAAGCTCAAAGAGAAACGAACTTATCAAGATGTAACAAGTCGTTGCTTGTAAATATACAATTGTCCGTAAATTTTTTATAAAATACCCATTCCCCATTCATGTGGGGGATTGTTAGTTTTTTTTAAGAGGTGTGAATGGAAAATGAATAGGTGTTTTTATAAAAAAAACACCAAGAGAAAAGATTAAATTTGAATAGACACCTTTTCAGTTTGATTGATTATGACCTTTCCAAGGGGTTGTAAGTTTTTTGAAGAGTTGCACCTTTATGAAGAGGTGAAACTTTCGAAACAATTCTTATCTTCATGAAACAACACCTTGATGGCTATAAATACCTGTATTTTTCATCAGATACAAACATGATTTAAAAAAACACTCCTTTTTTCTTGAAAACTCTAGTTTAATTTGCTACCATTAAGTGCATTCATAGTTTGATAAAGATTGAGGTACCACTCATCTATCGAAGGGATTGTATCCTGGAAGGATATATTCCATAATCTCATGTACTTTAAGGTAATAATTTCCTTAAGAACACACTATAAATTTGGTAGACTTGAATCTTCTGATCTTTATATTTTAATAAACCTTTGATTTTCCTATTTTCTAGAAAATAGTACGAACTTTATTTTGTTGATGTACATAAGTTAGAACTTATCGTTGAAGCTCAAAGGTATGAATACGGAGTTACAACTTTATTTGATTGTTTATATGTTCGTTTAAAAATGTGTTTGATTTTACTTAAGTCAAAAAACAACATGATATCATGTTAAGGGATATAGGACAAGCTCAGGTATTATCTGGAAGGATATAGACCTCCTAGCATTGGGACAAGAAACCCAGTCAGAGTCATACCAACAAGTTAAGATGGATATAGGTTTAGTCTATAACCAAATGCCTTGAACAGCAGAGCCCTTCAAATACCTGACGACCTTGGCAGTTGCTTCCCAATGAGATCTCTTAGGAGCCTGTACAAATTAAATGAGAGTTTGCACTGCATAAGAGATGTCTTGTCTAATAATGGTAGCATATAGCATGTTCCAACAAGTTTCTGATAGGAAGTGACATCATGTAAGGTCTGATCACCAATAACACCATTTTCTTTATCATATTCCACTGAAATGAACCTCAAGTTGGACTTCAAGGGAGTAGGAGATAGCTTAGCACATCTAAGGCTTGTGTCTTGAATAAAATCTTGAATGTAATTTCTATGATTCAATATAACACCTGAGCTTGATCTCATAACCTCAGTTCCAAGGAAATACTTGAGCTAGCCAATATCTTTCAGCTTGAACTTCTGATGTAAAGGTTTTTAGCTTCCTCAATCAATTTGATCATTGCTCCTTGCGATGAGCAGATCATCAACATACACTAGTACAATTACTATTTCCTTATCCTTATTAAGAGTGAAGTGTGAATAATTATGAGCATTTTGAGTTAAACCATCTTCTAACGGGCATAAGTCAGCTTAATGTTTCATTTCTTGAAAGTTTATTTGAGACCATACAAGGATTTAAGTAATTTGCAAACTTTAGTGTCCCCTGGTTGCTTAAAACAATCAGGTTTATATTCACCTCTTCATCTAGATTACCTTAAATAAAGGTATTGTATACATCCATTTGGAACATGTTCCAGCCTTTAGATGCAGATAAAGCAATGACACATCTCATTGTAACCATCTTAGCGATAGGAGAACATATGTCAAGATAGTCCAAGACTTCTAACTATGTAGCTAAACCAATGACACATCTCATTGTAACCATCTTGGCGACAGGAGAACATATGGCATGATAGTCCAAGACTTTTAACATCTGTAGCCCATTGCTACCAGCCTTGCTCTATATCTCTCCACTTCACCATTTTCCTGGTATTTGACCTTATTACCCATTTTGAGCCTCCTGTATGTTTTTCGGGTGGAAAATCAATAAAATCCTAGATCTCTTGCTTCATAATAGTAACCTATCTATTATCTCTAGATACCTCTCTAAAGGTCTTAGGTTCCATATATTAAGTAAATTTGGCCACATATCCTTGATAATAAGGATTCATATGGTCATATGAAAGGTAATTTAACATAGGATACCTAGTACCAATTTAAGATCTTGTGATAGTAGAAAAATCTTTCATCCAGGCTAGTTATTTAGTCACTCTTTTAGTTCTTCTAAGTGGAAAACTCTCTACAGCATGTGATGGGTCACTATAAGGTGCTTCATTTGAAGGTACTTTCTTTATAGTAGGGATGGAACAATTCTATCCTTTTGTTGCTGGTGATGAAGGTATAACAGTGTCAAGGATGCAGTCAACTGCATGTTCAATGGCTATGTCATCAAATGAACATGAGCCATGGACTATATCCAAAGGAGAACCCCGAGAAGCTGGCAATAGAGAAGAATTATCAAGGTGAGCATCAACAAAAGGAAAGATATGTTCTCTGAAGGACACATGTCTGGACATAAAGATCTTGCTGGTAGAGCTATCCCACAAGTATGTAAATTTTTTACAAATCTGAGGAACCTAGCAAGACAGAAGGGATAGCTCTAGCTGAAAACTTATCACCTTTAGAAAAGTTTGAGGTGTGACAAAGGAATCTTATGACCCTTAGGTGTGTCAACTTAGGAACCTTGCAATACAATAATTCATATGAGTGTTATAGCCTAGAAATTAATATGGTAGTATATTCATCAAGTACATTGCAACCTTAATACAAAAAAACCCAAAACTTACTAGGTAATTATGACTAAAATCTAATAGCTTTGGCAATCTCTAGAATGTGTCTATTCTTCCTCTCCATAATGCTATTCTTCTGTGGAGTATCAGATACTTTGATGTAATATTCCATGGTGTTAAAACAACTCAAGTATATTGACGGTTAAAAAACACAGTACCATTGTCTGATCTCACAACCTTAATATAATATTCAAATTGAGACTTGATCATTAACAAAAAAAATCTAATGGCAACAATAGTTTAAGATTTTAACTACAACAGATAAAACCATACAAATCTACTATGATCATCAATAACTGTAAGAAAGTAATGTTTCTTGTCAATTGTGGGAGCATGATATGGTCCCTAGAGATCCATGTGGACAACCACAAACAAAATGGATGCTCTAGAAGTACTACATGAGAAAAGAAGTCTATCTTGTATAGTTAGGGGACAAATAAGACAATTATTAAGAATCTCACTATTATTCCAGCATTCCATCAATTTTAGGTGCTTTAAGGCTTGAGAATAAGAATGTCCAAGCCTGGAATGCCACAGCTTGACATTAGGAACTGTCACATTTGTTGTTATTGTTCTATTTGAGTTAGTACTATCTTTGTTCAGATGCCTTAGCACAACCTCAATTTTGAAGATGTATAATCCAATATTCTCCTTTCCAATCCCCCTCACCTTGCCACTCAATAAGTCCTGGAAGACACAAAAGTCAGGGTAGAAGGATACAAAGAATGATAATTCCCTTGTGATTTTAGAAAAAAACAATAATTAAATTTAAAATCTGGTATAATTGGACATTCTTCACTTCAGCATCTAAAAAGATGTTTGTTGTTCCAATATGAGTTTCTTCCACCTTATTTATTGTAGGTAAATAAACATGATCATTTTGTGATTTGGTCAGGTTATGAATATCTATTACATACATTTATTGGAAGATATGTGGTGAGAAGCACCTGAATCTATAATCCAATCTTGTGTGAATGCAACATGTGTCATTAAGCAAGTTGTGACACCTGACATATTGGACTTCTTAGTCTCTGAAGTATCTTTGTGAAGCATAGTGAGAATTTGTTTGTACTCGCCATCAGTAAATGATGTCCCTTTGATAGTATAGCAGTGTTACCCCCATGGCTAGATGATGATATGTTAGGTGATATTGCTTGACTAATATGTAACACCCTGAGTCTATACCCCAGACGCTACACAGTGCTTACGACCCAGAAGGACCACAAGCTAACCCAAGACTGATATCTGCTTTGAGCACTGAATCATAATACTGTGATAAATGTGGAAAATAGGTTGAAATTCCATAATGTTCAAAACATCTGAAATACTGATAAAGTATATTACTGAAATAATAATCCACAAAACTAAATATTTTCTGAAAGTCTAGTATAAAAATCCTCTAACTAAACTGTCTAAAAACGGAGTTGATGGGCAAGCCCCCAACTAACTCCAGCTACTAAAATACTAATAAACTAAAAAACTAAAATAAAATCATGCCCTTGATATATGAGGACTCGCTACAAAAACAGCTGTTGATAACTGGATCTGTCTATGTGTGGTCAGGAACCTGAGCATTTGAACCTATGATATGAGAAATCAGAGAGCAAAGAAAGAGTATGTGTCAGTACGTGGAATATATTAGTATGCTAGATAAGGTAACGCTGAATGCAAGGGTTCATATGCATGAACAATAACTGACAGAATGATATAGAGTGACTGAATATGAGACTACATGGATAATTGATACTGCTATAAATACTGAGTATGCACTACTGTGCATATAAATAAATACTGTGACAGAGCTTGTCTAAAGCTAAGTCCTGAGTTATGACACTGAGTAACTGATATCTGAAGTTACTGATAATAGATTTACTGATATTGATTGAGTCTATTTAATAATCCTAATTCTGTAGAACTGAAATAAGTTTTATTCTGAAGACTGAAACTAAAACTATGGGAGGTAATCATCTAACCACATTCCCCAAATAAAATAACTGAGTTGGGGTCCAACCTGTGACCTCAATTGAAAGGGTGTCAGTACCATGCCACAGGTAAAGACACTAAAGAGTCACCTTCTACTGGCAAGTACCCTTATCAATAACGGTGGTACCCTCTACTGGTAGGTAAAGCACCTCATCAACTCTCAACTGACAAGTTGATGTCTCAACCTATATTGTCTATGTAGTTATGGAATGTAAAAATTGTTTTTAAGGATCACACCCTCTACTGGCAGGTGAGTCCCCATCCTTGGGTTCACTCGGTGCTGAATCCTACTCCCAACTGAATAGACACTGAATTGATTATACTTAACTAGACTGGAATGATATTGAGTTTACTGAGTTTTCCTAAGTTCGACTGTTCTACTGAGTTCTGTAACTGATTGAATTCTATTGGTCGTGACATGACTAATATTATTTTGTAACTGACACTGGCTCTAAGTAAACAACTAGATTGTCGGGTATTGAAAACCTCCAGGACTCGATAGCATAAAATAAAGGCATAGCATAATCTTGAATAACATAACAATGTTCACTTGATCATAATTCATCCATAGAGGCATTTCATCAAATACTTGTAATGCATTAACTTGTACCTGAATGGGGAATACATGTTATCATGTTAAAATGGCACTATTTCATTCAATAGGCATTTTATTAAACACATGGGGAGCATGCTTAGGTTATACAATAAACAACAAATATAATTATCATGGCTACATCAATCAACTTGCAAATGGAAGGGTTTATCATGAAGATCATGTAGTTCAACACATATAATGATTAATTTCATGAAAGCTTGTAATTTAATCATGGACTAAGACCCAAAAATAATATGAACATGAATTCAATTCAATTTCAAGCATGTAATTCTCAAATCAACAATCTTGTAGTTTTAAAATGGATTCATGGACTCTATGGGTGAAAGGAACCCATAGATGAACACTTAACATACCTTGGGTTGTTAATTCTTGAAGTTCTTGGAGAAATTCTTGAGATTGACCTTGATTTCTTGGAGCTAGGGTTTTGCTATTTGGGAGATAATATTTTTTTTATCTAGAGAAAATAATGGAATAATGAGCAATTAGTGCTTCTATAGGGTTAAATTTTGTGTTTAGGAATGATTAGGGTTGTGGAAAAATACAAAACTACCCCTGGGAATAATATAAATTTCATCATTGAAAAACTCGATTTAGGCACCTGGCTCGACGCGCTACTATCGTGCTAAGCCGCTGGAATCCATTGGAAACTATTTAAAAAGGACGACTGGGAAATTGACTTATGGCGCGACGAGGTACAATCATGGAGCACCACTAGAAATTGACAATTATGAAAATGACTGGTGGCGAGATGCAGTGGTATCACGTTACCAGACTGCATGAGACCTAGAAGTTCACCATGATACGGGTTATTGCATTGGCTCACTAGTTTCTGACAATTTCCATTTGGCAAGCCTCCGTGATGCATTGAAGTACTAGTTCACACACTGTTTTACTAAAATATGTCTCACTCTTTACCCGAGAATCAGATTTGGGAGAACTTTATGTCATTGGAAAGATAACTGAATTTGCTACGCATTGGAAGACTCTAAACTAAAAAATACTGAGTATTTCAAAAAATTTATTTATGGTAACCCATGTAATGAGGGTCAATTTAAACTAGGGACATATGGGGTATTACAATATCTCCTCCTTGGGAACATTCATCCCCAAATGAGACTGACTAAGCTGAGGAACAGTGATAGACTGAGCTTACTTACTGAACATACACACTGAAACATAACTACAAGACTGAACTACTAACAAGATAAGTTCTCATACTGAACATGCATATCTGATGCATGGAATACATGACTAAAGTTACTGATAAACTGAATTTTCATACTAAACATACGTATCTGATGCATGAGTACATGACTAAGATAATTCAAGAATACATGATTGAATATGCAACGATAACTGATACCAAGATTATAATTGTAACTGAACATGGAACTGAGTAAGGCTAAGGAAGACTGTTACCTTAAACTAAATCTGAATTTGTGGAGAAGAGGTGAGGATACTTGGTCTATATATCTGCTTCTGCTTTTAAAGTATCCCCCTCAAAAGACTGATTCCGCCAAAGAACTTTGAGTAAGGGAATTTTTTTTCCTCAGTCTTCGAATCTGATGATCGAGGATCTGGACTAGAACCTCTTCGAAAGAGAGATCATTCAGAATATCTACGCCTACTAAGGGAACTATGACTGCTGGATTACCAATGCATTTCTTTAGCAAGGAAACGTGGTGTAATGCCCTAAAATCTTATCCCGAGACGTCACACGGTTCTTAAGGCCACAAGTAACCCTAAGTTAACCCTTTGATCCTGCTACTACTTCTAACACTTACTTTAAGATGATATAGTCAAGAATAATTGCTATATCATATCAAAACTAAATGAATAAATGATAGATATTGTCTGAATAACAAATACTAGTAGTCTTTAAACAAACTCGTAGTCCGAAAAGTCTCTACTACTAACAAAGACTAGAGAGCCATTAGGATAGGCCCCCAACTGACTCGAACTGAACTGAAAAATGATAGTCCATATACTAAAAGAAAACTAAAAGTCTGAAGAAGTAGGCCCTGGAATCATGAGGACTCACCACTATGGTAGTGTAGATAAAGATGCTTGAACTACTCACACTACGGATACTGATCACCTGAACCTACATTATAAGATATTGTAGCACAGAGATATATATATGGATCAATACTTTGAGCATGTACTAAGCATATGGGGTGCAATGCATTAAGTACACAGTATCATTAATCTTTATAAAACCATGCATGCAAATATGAATGACTCACATAGCTTGAATAAGT
This sequence comes from Capsicum annuum, assembly GCF_002878395.1. NCBI lineage: Eukaryota > Viridiplantae > Streptophyta > Magnoliopsida > Solanales > Solanaceae > Capsicum > Capsicum annuum. The sequence goes on from NC_061115.1 coordinate 16,001,511, forward strand.
CTGAAATATAGATCTCATAAGTCATGAATAATGCACTTGTAGTATAAATCTCGTGAATCATTACACTTAGTTCTAAAATTTGTATTCCCCTCTTATTCTGAAAGCTTGTAAACAAAAGGATTCTTAAAAACAATAACTTTCAAACTCATACTTTTATCGTAAGGATAATAGAGGACTTCTTTTGAAACTTAGGGTCTTAAAGACTTGAGATTATGGAATTTTGGGACTCTTTGGGACTTGGGAGTTTCTTCTAACTGACATAAAACATGTGATATGACATGGCGTCCAACGTCTTGCCCACATTGGGGAGAGCTACTCTATCCTTGCCATCAGAATAGAATCTTAACTTTAGTGATCACTATCTTAACCCACTTGGGGTAAATCAAAAACCTACGGGGGCACATAGTTCTGAGGCATGAAACCTTTGAATCATACCCAACTCGTTGCTAAATACTACTCCCATACTTAGGCTTAGAACTTTATAAAATCCACTTTAAATAATACTAGAATGTGTAATGGAAGCTAACTATGCTTCACTTTGCCTTAAATCATAGATAATGTGGATTCCCATCTTTACTTGGTTCAAAAGATTAACTTTCTTAATCAAAATATGAAAATAGCCATTCATGGGATACTTAAATCATGATCATTCTTGAAATATCAAGACTAAATCTTAGGGATTTAAACCCATGCTTCAAATTCATATCAAACACCATAAAGTTCATGTTTTATAACACAATTATTCTTAATTCAACTTAAAATCTGGAAAATATAATCATGTACATAAATATTCGAAAGTAGATGTGTAATTTACTATACAAATCACTCAAAATCTCACAATCATGCAATTAGCAACATGGGTATAAACCCTAACTTAACTTTCATGGAAATCATATTAAAATTCAGAAATTTATAACTTAAAATAAATTTTTGGGCACAAGAACGGAAATAGTGTTCTTGTTCAAACCCCACATACCGTAGATTGTGAACTTAATGAATAGACTTTCTTGTGAGAAGCTACTTGTACTCTTGAATGAGGGTTCTTGGAGTTCTTGAACTAGGAGCTTGGAATCTTAACTTAATTTGGAGAATTGATGGACAAATCTTGAGTTTATTGGAGGAGAAGTATGATGATTGTTTGAAGAGAAAGATGATTAGGGCATAAAATGCTTTTCTATGTGATAGCTTTTAAGTTATTGGATAGATTGGGGGTAGGGTAATTGACCAAAATACCCCCTTTTAACTCTTAATGAAGCTGGAAAAAAATTAAACTGGGAGCCCAATTTTATGGTCCACCGCGATGCGCTACTATCGTGGTGGCTCATTGGAATTTGATTAATGGGAATCTGGGGGTCACCGGGATGCCGATCCATTGCGTTGTCCCACTTGTTGAGACCTGGAACTTCAGCACGATGAACCATAATTACGCCAGGCTAATGGAAATTAACTATTGGGAAATTGGGATCCTCCACAATGCGCCACCATCGCTGATTCCTACTGAAATTGGACAAACGTTAATTAAGCCCTCTCCACGATGTGCTAAACACCAGAATGACAGTGTTTTATGACTAGAACTTAAATTAGCCATAACTTCTTGCCCGGTTATCGGATTTAGGCGAATCTTATATTATTGGAAAGCTAATTAAACTTCACACGCGATAAAAAGACAAAATTAGAAAAATTCTATATGATTTAAACATTACTCACTTTAGAAGTCATCTCTTAATCTTCTAGAGATGAAATTAGGCTTAAAGAAAGTTTGGGGTATTACATGTGGAATACTGGGACTTCGTGTAACTTGACCAACTCTCTGATATAGAGTTTGGCATAGTCCTCAGCTGAATAAAAAGTATGAACTGCCAAGAAATGAGCTGATTTGGTCATCCTGTCTGTGATAACCCAAATAGAATTATGCTGATAATGAGTACGAGGCAAACCCATCACAAAGTCCATATTCACTTCTTCCCATTTCCATTTGGGAATACTGAATTCCTGCATGGACCCACTAGGTTTCTAGTGCACAATCTTAACCTGCTGACACGTAGAGCACTTAGCTACAAACTCTGTAACATCCCTCTTCATCCCACTCCATGAATAGATGTCCCGCAAATTGTGGTACATCTTAGTGGCCCCTGGATGAAGAGAGTATCACGCACCATGCACTTCTGCAAGAATTTGTTGCCTTAAGTCATCTACACCTGGCACACCTAAATAACACTGGCAACGTAACACACTATCTTTTCTTAGGAGAAAACCTCTATTTTCTAATCTCTGACTGACTCTTCCATCTTAACAGGACTGGGAAATCTATCCTGCTTTTCCTTTACTTTAGAAACTAGAGATGACTCTGAACTATTCTGCACCTACACACTACTCTCTGCTGAATCGACTAATGAAAACCTAGTCAGTCAAGCTGATGAATTTCCTGAACTAACTTCTTCTTATCATTCTCAACATGAACAACACTACCTATAGACAACCTACTGAGGGCATTATCCACTACATTGGACTTGCCCAGGTGATACAGAACACTCATATTATAATCTTTTAATAACTCTAACCACCTTCTCAAATGTAAATTCAAATATTTTTTAGAGAACACATACTGTAAGCTTTTGTGATTTGTGAACATGTATACATGTATCTGATACAAGTAGTCCCTCTAAATATTTAAGGCAAATACTATAGCTTCTAACTCGAGATCATTAGTTGGGTAATTATTCTCATGGGGCTTAAGCTGTCTGGAGGCATAGGTTATGACCTTACCTCTCTGTATAAGGACATAACTCAAACCTACTCTGGATGCATCACTGTACACAACAAACCCATCTGAACCATATGGTAGAGTTAAAACTGGGGTTGAGGTGAGTCTAATCTTTAACTCCTGAAAACTCTTCTTGCAAAAATCTGACTACTAAAACTGGACTTTTTTCTAAGTCAATCTGGATATGGGTGATTAAATAAATGAAAACCCTTTAAGAAATCGACATTAATAGGTAGCTAAACCCAAGAAACTCTGAATATATGATGGAGAGATGGGTCTAGACTAGTTTTTTATCACCTCGGTCTTTTGAGGATCAACTCTAATTCCATCACAGAAAATAATATGACTAAGGAATGCGAATGACCTTAGCCAAAATTTGCACTTACTGAATTTTGCAACAACTAATGAGTTTTGAGTCTGAAGTATGATTTTGAGGTGATTTGTGTGATCATTCTCACTACAAGAATAGACAAGAATATCATCAATGAAGACTATAAAGAACATATCCAAGAACTACTTGAACACACGATTCATTAAGTCTATGAAAGTTGCTAGGGCATTAGTAAGACCAAAATACATGATTGGAAACTCGAAGTGACCCTACTGGGTTTTAAAAGTTGATTTTGGAATGTCACATTCTCTGACTCTGAGCTGATGATAGCCTGATCTGAGGTCTATCTTAGAAAAGTAACTATCACCCTGAAGTTGGTCAAAGAAGTCATCGATTCTAGGAAGTAGATATTTATTCTTGACTGTGACTTTGTTCAACTGATGGTAGTCTATACACATTCTAAGAGAATCATCTTTCTTATGCACAAATAAGACTGGTGCGCCCCACGGGGAAATGGTGGGTGTGATGAATCCCTTATCTAGGAGATCCTTCAACTGTTCTTTTAACTCCTTGAGTTCTGCTGGTGTAATTCTGTATGGAAAAATAGATATGGGCTGAGTATCTGAAAGGTCTATTCTAAAGTCTATTTCCCTAATGAGAGGAACTCCAAGAAGATATTTAGGAAACACATCTGAGAATTAATTTAGTACTGGAACTGACTCAAGACTGGGAGTCTCTGAACTAGAGTCATTTACTCGTACAAGATGATAGACACATTCTTTGGATATCATTTTTCTCGCCCTAAGGTATGAAATCAACTGACCCTTAAGCACTATGGTACTACCTCTCCATACAAGGACTAGTTCATTTGGAAACTAAAAATGAACTATTGTATTTCTATAATCAACTGAGGCATGGCATGAATGGAGCCAATATATGCCGAGAATGACATCAAAATCCATCATCTCTAGCTCTACAAGGTCTGCTATAGTAACTTTTTGAGATATCATAACCGTACAGTTCCTGTATACCCGTCGAGCTATGATAGATTTTCCCACTAAGATAGAAACTGAGAAAGGTTCTGCTAGGATTTCTGGACTGACTATGAAGTTAACGGCTATATAAGGAGTTATGAAAGATAAAGAAGATCCAGGATATAGCAAGGCATAAATATGTAAATAGAATATTTGTAACATACCAGTGACCACATCAGGAGAATTTTCCTAATCTTGTCCGGACTGAAGTGAATAAAGCCTATTTGGGCGTTGCCTACTGGTGGTACTGAAAGCAGCACTCTGCTAATTCAAGCGACCTGACTGAGCTGAAGAATGATTATAATGACCCTGAGAACTTGGCTAAGGATAATATCTAACTCTATGGTCTGGCTTGCCACACCCGAAACAAACATCACTGCCAGCTTTACATACACCTTATGGTTTTTGCCATATGTCTGAAAAAGAGGATTTGTTTGAGCACTACTGATACTATCTTGAGATTTAAAGCCTAGAGACCTATATTCTTTACCATTTTTGAACTTAGGTATCTGGAGCACTGGCTGATGACAAAGCTGGAACTGAAGATTTCAGGTGAAACCAGAAACGATTATTGCCCTTTGACTTAGGTTGATTGAAATCAAAGCTACTTGTTCTATCTCTCTTGTTCTACCTCTCTTTCTCTCTATTCTTAGCCTCTTCTATATGTTGATCACGGACCATGAGCCTGGATATGTCCATCTCCTTAAACAAAATCACAGTTCTACACTCCCTAACCATACTATCTGACACCCTAGACACGAACTTGCTCATTCTATACCTACTATCTGCTACTACATGGGGAGCATACCTTGCTAATTAAGTAAATTTTAGTGAATATTCTTTCACACTCATATTGCCCTGCCTGAGATTGATGAAGTCTAACTCCTTGTCTTCTCTCAGCTCTAAGGGAAAAAATCTATCTAGAAAAGCAGTAGCAAACTCTTCCCACTCTACAAGCTCTGTATCTATGCCCCTGTCTACCTTTCACTACTTAAACCACGTATGAGCTACATCTTGTAGCTAATAAGAGCTAACTCAACACTCTCACTGAAAGTTACTCCCATAATATATGTGACTTTCTGAACCTGATCGAGGAACTCCTATGGATTCTTTTCTGACTTGAATCCTTAGAATAGGGGATGATTTATTCGGGTGAAGTCCCGAATCTTAGATACAGAAGTATTGGCCACTAATTTGGCCTAAATAGCAGCTGGATGTTCATTCTGAGCTGCTATGAAATTGGCTAAATTAGTGACTGCAGCTCTGAATTCTGCATGAGAGACATCTCGTCCAGGGGATCTGCCTGAATGGGCTGAGGTGTTGTTTGATTTCCAGTTCTCCTTTCTTTAGTCTTTTTAGGAGGCATATTCTGTAAACAAAATGAAGAAATAGATTAGACTGAGAGTTTAACTTGAGCTCATGCTTACTCGCATGACATGAATACTGAAAGAAGAGAAACTTTTCCTAAAACATCTCATTGACTCTTGTCCATAAGTGTGGCACGCTACACGCCCATGCACAAGACTCTACTTGATGCGGCTTTTAGACTCCCTAGGAATCTGTTGAACCTTAGGCTCTAATACTAAGTTTGTAATGCCTGAGTCTGTACCCCAGACACTACACAATGCTTACGAGCCTAAAGGACCACAAGTTAACCTATGACTGATATCTGTTGTGAATATTGAATAATAATACTGTAATAAATGCAGAAAATAGGCTTAAATACCATAAGGCTCAAATCTAAAATACTGATAAAGTATATTATTGAAATAATAATCTGCATAATTGAATATTGTCTTAAAGTCTAGTCTTAAAAGCCTCTAACTGAACTGTCTAAAAACAGAGTTGATGGGACAATCCCCCAACTAACTCCATCTACTGAAATACTAATAAACTAAAATACTGAAATAAAAGCGTACCTTAATAGATAAGGATTCACTACTAAAACTGTTGCTGATAATTAGAGTTGTCTATGTACGCTCTGGAACCTAAGCGTCCGAACCTATGATATGAGACATTATAGCATAAATAAAGAGTATGTGTTAGTACATGGAATATACTGGTATCCTAAATGAGGTAAGGTTGAATGCAAGGGTTCATATGCATGAACAATAACTGACTGAATCATATGGAGTAACTAAACATAAGAGTATATAGATAATCGATACTGCTGTAAATACTGAGTATGCACTACCGTGTAAATAAATAAATATTGTGATTGAGTTTGTCTGAAGCTAAGTCCTGATTTCTAATACTAAGTAAGTGATATCTAAAGTTACTAACAACTGAGTTACTCATACTGATTGACTGTATCTGACAGTCCTAATTCTGTAGAGCTGAACTGAGTTTTATTCTGAAGACTGAAACTAAAACTGTGGGAGGTAATCATTTAACCGGCATGCCCCAAATAACATAACTGATTTGGGTTCCAACATGTGACCACAGTTGGAAGGATGTCAGTACTGTGCCACGGGTAAAGACACTGAAGAGTTACCCTCTACTGGCAGGTGCCCTAAATAAGAATGATGGCACTCTCTACTGGTAGGTAAAGCACCTCATCAACCCTCAACTGACAGATTGATGTCTCAAGCTACACTAGTTATGTAGTTCTGGAATGCAGGGATTGCATCTAAGGATCAACCCCTCTACTGGAAGGTGAGTCCCCATATTGGGTTCACTCATTGTTGAATCCTACTCCCAACTGAATAGACATTGAATTGATTATACTGAACTAGATTGGACTAATACTGAGTTTATTAAATTTTCCTTAGTTCTGTAACTGACTAAGTTCTATTGAGTTATGTAACTGATTGAATTCTATTGGTTATGACATGACTAATATTATTCTGTAACTGACACTGGCTCTAAGTAAATAGCTAGATTTTCGGGTATTGAATACCCCCAGGATTCAATAGCACAAAAGAAAGGAAGAGATAATCTTGAATAACATAGCAATGTTCACTTGACCGTAATTCATCCATAGAGGCATTTCATCAAATACTTGTAATACATTAACTTGTACATGAATGGGGAATACATGCTACCATGTAATACTGGCACTATTTTATTCACATAGGCATTTTATCAAAAACATGGGGAGAATGCTTAGGCTATATAATAATCAACAGATATAATTATCATGGCTAGATCAATCAACTTGCAAATTGAAGGATTTATCATGAAGATCATGGAATTTAACACATATAATGATTAATTTCATGAAATCTTGTAATTTAATAATGTACTGAGACCCAACAATAACATGAACTTCAAATCAATTCAATTTCAAGCATGTAATTCACAAATCAATAATCTTGTAGTTTTAAAATGGATTCATGGACTCTATGGGTGAAAGGAACCCATAGGTGAGCTCCTAACATACCTTGGGTTGTTAATTCTTGAAGTTATTTGAGAAATTCTTAAGATTGACCTTGATTTGTTGGAGCTAGAGTTTTGCTATTGGGGAGAGAATGCTTTTTAATCTTGAGAAAATAATGGAATAATGATCAATTAGTGCTTGTTTAGGGTTAAATTTCGTGTTTATGACTGATTAGGGCCATGGAAAAATACCAAACTACCCCTGGGAATAATATAAAATTCATCACTAAAAAACCCAATTTGGGCACCTGGCGTGATGTGCCACTATCGCTCCAAGCCACTGGCATCCACTGGAAACTATTTAAAAAGGACGACTGGGAAATTGACCAATGGTAGGACTGGTACAATCACGGAGCGCCACTGGAAATAGACAATTATGAAAATGACTGGTGGTGCAATGCGGTGGCATTACCATACTGGATGAGACCTTTAAGTTCACTGCAACATGGGGTTATCACGTTAGCTCACTGATTTCTGACAATTGCTATTTGGCATGCCTTCGTGATTCGCTGAAGTGCTCGTTGGCACACTGTTTTACTAAAATAGCTCTAACTCTTCACCCCGAGTATCGGATTTGGGTGAACTTTATATCATTGGAAATCTAATTGAATTTCCTATGCATTGACAGGATTTAAACTGAAAAATACAAAGTATCTTGAAAATTTTATATAGGATAATCCATCTACTGAGGGTTAATTGAAGTTAGGAAAATATGGGGTATTACATAATGTCACATGATCCACTAGATATGTTGTTTACTGCAAAGTTTCTTTCTTAAATAGAATGCACGTAACACCCTGGAAGTACCCCCCCAGACGTCACACAGTGCTCAAGACTATGAATAGCACCAAGCTAACCCTTTAAGCCAACTTAACTTGGAACTCATAAGGAAAGTAAACGGACATATAAAATTTGAAGGTAACTAAATCAATATCTTAACTGAAAATCTTAAATATTGGAAGTCTTTCAAAACAAACATGTTCGAACTTAAAACTGAAATTATCGGACAAGCCTTTACTTCTAACTACAGAGCCTCTGGGATAGACCCCAGCTGACTCAAACTAAAATAGAAATCAAATAACTGGAAATGCTTCATCAATATCAAAGTCTGATAAACAAGGTCCTCAAACTATGAGGACTCACATAAAAGTTGAGATGTAGGTGTGATTCCCGTAATCATTCGTGTTATTGGAACGGAGCACCAGAACCTACATGATAAGATAATGAGGCACATAGACATATATATGGGTCATTACCTCTATATTGTAATGAGTATGTGGGGGTGAATGCATAAGTAAAATAATAACTCAATATGCATATAGACTTTCAAATAATGCATGCTAAGTATAAATGACTCACCTTGAGCTTGAATAAAACAAAGACTGCAAAATCAAAAACATGAGTACTGAGACATAAGTATAAACTTTGTGAGCCATAACACTTAGTTATAAAACCTTTATCTTTAATATTTCTTAGGGAGGTTCTTCTAACTGACATAAACCATGTGAGCTATCATTAAGTCCAACTTCTTACCCACATTGGGGAGAGCTGTCCTAACGTTTCCATCGAAATAGAACCTTAATCTTAGTGATCACTATACTTAACCCATATTTGGACTTGAACCTATGGTGGCATGTAGTTCTGGGGTATGTGACCTCAGACTCATACCCAACTCGGTGCTAAATACTGCTCCCATATTACTTATTTGCTCATCTTTAGGAAATCCACCTTAAAGTAGCATAAGGGTTAGTATAATAGAAACCAATTATGCTTTTATCGCTTTAAATCATAGGGATGATAAATGACTGTAGATTTCAAGTCTTATCTTGGAATCAAAAGATTCAAACTTTTCTTGTAAACTTAGTGCTTAAACTCAAGCTTTGAACCTTATACCATCTTTCATATAATTTATCATACGATATCATGCTTAAAACACACATAGAAATACTTCATCAATTTATTAAACTTCAAGCCAAGATATTGTAATCATATCATAGTAGTAATGATGTAAATCAAATCGTGCACAAAAGGTATATTATTTTTTCAAATCAATATTAGAATCACATGATGATAATATAACTTAAGAATATGAAGATTGGGTATGAACCCTAATTTGCAATTTATATAAATTAAATTCAACTTTTAAACAAGTTTTGGGCACAATGATGAAAGAGTATCCTTGTTCATAAACCCCACATACCTTAATTAGATGAATTTTTAAAGGAATCTTACAATTGAAACTTGGATCCTTGTGTTCTTGGGAGAGGAAGCATGGATTATTGTTCTTAGGGACAGGGGAGGGTTTTTACTTAAGTTGATTTGAAGAAGATGGGCAAATAATGTCATTTTGGGTGTCATAATTCGTGCCTTGAACGTTTGGAGTTGAGGGGAAAGGACCAAAGTACCCCTTGACCCTTAAAAAGATTAAATAGTGAAAGGATAGACCCCGCGTCGCGCCCCCTAGACCAAGGGAGTATCCCCCGCGCTGCCCGCTTAGCCCCGGGGAAAAACCCCCGCGGTGTGGGCTTATCACCTACACTTACTACCTCTCATAAAAAGGGCCATCACTTTTCACTCGGGTATCGTATTAAAGCGAAATTGGTATCGTTGGAAAGATAACTCAATAATATATTATTTGGTGGGTCTATATCTTAAAAATTCCACACATATATAAAGTTATACATATTCAAATTCAACCCTTGTATAATTTAATATCAAAATTTGTCCTAATCAAAGGCTCTTAGCTCAACTTTGCTCTAAGTGATTCCTACGAACATTTTTCACCTCAAAATCATTCTTCACACTATAATAATGATCATGACACATGTATTCATATGTAAATCATAGTATCAGAGTTTTCACACGTAGGAACAATGGTTCATAGTCTAGCTCAAAAATGGGGGGTGTTACATTATCTCCCCCTTGGAATTATTCATACTCGAATGAAATTGATTAAGATGAGATACTAAGGATACTAATAGTCTATACTGAATAATGACAATCTGAAACATGATCTAATAATTGAGCCTTGAAACATGATACATGTAATGACATGAGTATAGTTTTATGGATGAAATATAGAATGAAAAGAGTTATCCTAAATAAAACTATTACCTCAAGATGAGTCCGATTTCGTAGAGAAAAGATATAGATATCTGGTTTGTCTATCGGTTTCTGCTTCCAAAGTAGCTCCTTTAACGGACTGTTTTCTCCAGAGAACCTTAACCAAAGAAACTTCTTTATTCCTTAGCCTACGAATCTGACGATCAAGGATCTCAACTAAGACTTCATCAAAGGAAAGGCTATCATTAACATCCACACTTTCTAAAGGAACAACAGAAGATGAATCACCAATGCATTTCTTAACAAAGAAACATGGAATACCAGGTGTACAATTTTCCCCTTCTTTCCAAACCTCTTCACTTCCTTCATAGGCAAAATTTTCAAATAGACTGTGTCACCAACCTCAAACTCAAGATTCCTTCTCCTCACGCCTGCATAAGATTTCTGACAACTTTGGGTTGTCTTTATCCTCTTTTGAATTAACTGAACTTTATCTATCACCTCAAAATAGAATCTGTCCTTATCGAGGTAGCCTCACCCATTTCAAACCAATCAATAGGAGATCTACATCTCCTCCAATATAAACTTTCAAAAGAAGCTAACTGAATACTGGAGTTATAGCTATTATTGTAAGCGAACTCAATCAAAGGTCAATGGTCATCCAAACTACCTTTAAAATTAATAACATATGCCCTCAACATCTCTAAAGTCTGAACGGCCCTCTCATCTGAGGATGAAAGGTTGTACTGAGGAGAACTTGGGTACCAATACCTTTTTTAAAAGATTTCCAAAAGTGAGAGGTAAATTGAGTACCTCTATCGAAAATGATAGGCAATGGAACCCCATCCAATTTTACTTACTCCTTAAGATACAACTTGGAATAATCTTCATCAGAATATAAAGTATGAACTGGCAAGAAATAGGGTAACTTGGTAATCCTATCTACGATGACCCAAATCAAATTGTGCTGACGATGCGTACGAGGCATTCCGATAAAAAATCCATATTCACCACCTCCTACTTCCAAGTAGGGATACTAAACTCCTGAAGCGTACCACCAGGCCTTTGGTGCTCAACCTTAACCTACTGACAATTCGAATACTCAGCTACATACCCTGCAATATCTTTCTTCATACCACTCCACCAATAGATTTTGCAAGTCATGGTACATTTTAGTAGCTCCTACGTGGATAGAGTACCACACACCATATGCCTCTGCCAAAATTTGCTTTATCAAACCATTAATGTATGAAAAACATAGTCTGCCTTGACATCGAAGCACACCATCTCCCCCTTGGAAAAAAACATCCACCTTTTGATCTCTAATACCTCCTTCAATTAAGCCAAACTAGGATCCCTGTCCTGCTTTTCTTTCACTTCAGCAATTAATGAAGATTTTGAACCATTCTGAACCCACATACTACCTTCGGCCAAATCAACCAACCAAACTCCTAACATAGCAAGATGATGAACCTCACATACTAACTCCTTCTTATCGTTATCAACATAGTCAATACTATCCATAGACAGTCTGTTAAGGGCATCTGCCACTACATTGGCTTTGCCCAGATGATACAACACACTGATATCATAGTCTTTTAATGACTTAAGCCATCACATATGATGGAGATTTAGGTATGTCTATGTGTACATATTGTAAGCTTTTGTGATCCATGAACACATCAACATGAACTCCATAAATATAATGCCTCCAAATTTTCAAAGCAAATACAACAGCTGCCAACTCAAGATCGTAGGTCGGATAATTCTTTTCATGGGGCTTAAGCTTCCTAGAGGCATAGGCTATGACCCTAATTTTCTGTATCAAAACACAACCTAGACCAACTCTAAAAGAATCACAATATACTACAAACCCATTTGGACCATCTGGCAAAGTCAAGATCGGGGTGGAAGTGAGTCGAGTCTACAACTCCTGAAAACTCATCTTATAGGAATATAACCACTAAGCTTTGACCCTTTTATGGGTTAGAATAGACATGGAGGAAGCAATAATAGAAAACCTTGCAACAAATTATCGGTAATAGCCAGCCAAACCTAAGAAATTCCTAATATCAGATGCAGAGATGGGTTTAGGCTAGTTTCTCACTACTTTGGTGCTTTGAGGATCAACTTGAATACCATCACCAAAAATAATATGACCAATAAAAGCTATTGATATCAACCAAAACTCGCAGTTACTGAACTTAAGGAATAACTGATGATCTATAAGAGTCTACAACATAACTCTCATATGTTCTACATGATCATTCTCACTACGGGAATAGACAAGGATATCTATCATTAATGAATACTATGAAAAACATGTCCAAGTATGACTTGAATACCCTGTTCATCAAGTTCGTGAAAGCTGAAGGGACATTTGTTAGTCTAAAAGACAAAACTACAAATTTGAAAGGACCATACCAAGTTTTGAAGGTTGTCTTTAGAATGTCACATTCTTTGACTTTAAGCTGATGTAGCCAGATCTGAGGTCTATCTTAGAGAAATAAATTGCACCATAAAGTTGGTCGAATAAGTCATCAATCCTAGGGAGATGATATTTATTCTTGATGGTGACTTTGTTCAACTGGCGGTAATTGATGCATATTCTGAGATAATTATCTTTCTTGCTCATGAACAGGACAAGAGTGACCCATGGGGAGACACTGGGTCTTATGAAACCTTTATCTAAGAGGTCTTTAAGCTACTCTTTTAATTCTTTAAGCTCGGTTAGAACTATACGATAAGGAGGGATAGAGATGGGCTGAGCATTAAGAAGGAGATCAATATTGAATTCTATTTCTCTATCTAGAGGTACCCCTGGAAAATTCTTCAGGGAATCCATTGACTACACGAATTACTTGAACTTCTGGAGCTTCATACTTAGTGTCTTTGACTCAAACTAAATGATAGATGAAACCTTTTGATATCAACTTTCTAGCCTTAATATAAGATATGAAACGACCTTTAGAAGATATAGAACTACCTTCCATTCAAAAACTGCTTCACTAGGAAACTAAAACTTTACCACACGATTGTGACAATCTATTGATGCATAACATGAATGGAGCCAATCCATGCCCAGAATAATATAAAAATCTACCACCTTTAACTCTATTAGGTCTGTTAGAATGATCTTATTGTAGACAATAATAGGAAACTTCTTATAGACTCATCTGGCAATAACAGATTCACCCACTGAGGTGGAAACTGAGAAGGGCTTAGAGATCTTTTCAAGTCCTATCCCAAAATTTACTGTAATTAATAGAGTCACATAAGAAAGATGAGATCCAGGATCTAACAACACATATGCATCAAGATGAAAGACACGAAGTATACTGGTGACAACATCTCGCAAACTCTCCTTCTTCTGTTGGGATTGTAAAGCATAAAATCGATTCTGGCACTGACCACCACTGGTATTGGATGATACACCCTGAGAAGGAATGAGGCAACCTGATTGAGCTGGTGTATTAGTAACTTGAGTTTGGGGATGAACATTCCTACTTTCCTACTTAGCATACAAACACTTCTTGATTCCACGGCCCAACTTGCCACACCCATAACAACCTTTTTTTACCTAGCAAACACTCACCCGGATAAATCTTAGCACACTTTAAACATGTTGGATAATTAGGTCTGCCACCCACACTGCTCTGGGAGATGGAATTACAAGTCCTACCCCAATGCTTCTGCTTTGTCCTGGGTGCAGGGGCACTGGCTCAAAATGGCACTGACACTAATGAATAACCCTAAAACTATGAACGGTTTCCCTCTCCGTACCTTGGTTGACCATAATTAAACTATCCAGTTCTAGCCTTCTTATTTTTCTTCTCTCCTTTCTTCAACTTTTCTGCCTCAATCTGTTGAGCATGAGTCATCAACGTAGCAATATCCATATCCTTGATAAGCATGGTAGTACTACATTCCTTCACTACTATATCAGACACTCCAATAACAAACTTACTCATACGAGATCTAGGGTCAGCTATCAACTCGGGAGCATACTTAGATAACTGGGTGAACTTAAGGCAATACTCTTTCACTATCATAGAGCCTTGTCTCAGGTTCATGGACTCCTCCACCTTAGCTTCCCTCATTTAACACGGAAAGAACCCATCCAAAAATATATCTTAAAATACCTGCTAGCTTGCATGAGTTGCATTCTCACATCTACCTTCCTTCCACATGACCACCCAATTATAAGCAACATCCTTTAGCCTATAAGAGGCTAATTCTACACTCTCCTCCTCAGTGATATGCATAATTCGAGTAACCTTTCTTACCTAATTAATAAAGAGTTGAGGATCCTCATCCATCTTTAATCTATGGAACTCCGGTGGATCCATCCTCATGAAATCATAAATTTTGGCTACAGCTATATTACTATTTTGTTGAAGTGGGACTGCTGCTTGTTAGTTTCCCTGAACGTTGGCATTTACCATTTGGTCCAACGCCTGAAAGGCAGCCCAAAATTCAGCATGAGAGGGTCGGTGTGTAGGGGTTGTTGGTCACCATTTCTACATGCATTAGCTCAGTGAGGAGGCATATTCTATCACGTAAAAGAATGGTTTAAGAAGATAGATACAATGGTAAGTACGATAGATCATAAAAAATGATGATTCCTAACTCGTGTCATAGCCTCTTGCTCATAAATATGGCGTGCTTCACATCCATGATCAAAACTCTACATAACGTGGCTTGTCTGACTCCCTAAGAATCTTTAAAATCTCAGTCTCTAATACCATGTTTGTAAAACCCCAGAAGTACCCCCTTGGACACCATACGGTGCTCAAGACAACAAATAGTCCCAAATTTACCCTTTAAGTCTACTTAAATTGGAACTCATAAGAAAAGTAAACTGACATAAAAAATCTGAAGGTAACTAAATCAATATCTTAAATAAAAATCTTAAATCTTGGCAACCTTTAAACATAAACACGTTTGAACTTAAAACTGAAATAGTCAGACAAGCCTCAACTTCTGCTAGTGAGCCACTGGGATAGACCCCTAGCTGAATCAAACTGAAACAAAAATCAAATAACTAGAAATGTTACATCAATATCAAAGTCTGATAAACTGGGTCCTAAGACTATAAGGACTCACCCAAAAGTCAAGATGCGATGCTCGTAATCAATTATGCTATTGGAACTGAGAACCAGAACCTACATTATAAGAAAATATAGCACATAGACATATATATAGGTCAGTACCTCTGGAATGTATTAAGTATGTGGGGGTGAATGCATAAGTAAAATAATAACTCAATATGCACATAGACTTTACAATAATGCATGCTATGTATAAATGACTCACCTTGATCTTGAATAAAACAAAGACTACAAAATCATAAACATGAGTAGTGAGGCATAAGTATAAACTTTGTAAGCCATAACACTTAGTCCTAAAAGTTCATCTTTAATCTTTCTTAGGGAGGTTTTTCTAACCAACATAAACCATGTGATCTATCATGAATTCCAACATCATACCCACATTGGAAAGAGCTATCCTACCTTGCCATCGTAATAGAACCTTAATCTTAGTGATCACTATACTTTACCCATTTTGGGACTTGAACCTACGGTGGTACATAATTTTGGGGCATGTGACCTCGGACTCATACCCAACTCTGTGATAAATACTACCCTCATATTACTTATATGCTCATGCTTTAGGAAAGCCACCATAAAATAGCATAAGTGTTAGTATACTAGAAACCAGTTATGTTTTTCTTTGCTTAAAATCATAGGGATGATAAATGATTGTGGATTTCAAGTCTTATCTTGGAATCAAAAGATTCAAACTTTTCTTGTAAACTTAGTACTAAAACTCAAGCTTTGAACTTTATACTTTCTTTCATATAACTTGTAATATGATATCATGCTTAAAACATACATAGAAATACGTCATCAATTTATCAAACTTCAAGCCAAGAATTGGAATCATATCATAGAAGTAATGATGTGAATCAAAGAATGCACAAAAGGTTTATTGCTTTTTCAAATCTATTTTTGAATCACATGATGATAATATAACTCAAGAATATGAAGATTGGGTATGAACCCTAATTTGTAATTTATGTTAATTAAACTTTAAAATAAGTTTTGGGAATAAGTATGAAAGAGTATCCTTGTTCATAAACCCCACATACCTTAATTAGATGAATTCTTGAAGGAATCTTGAAATTGAATCTTGAATCCCTGTGTTCTTAAGAGAAGAAGCTTCGATTATTGTTCTTGGGGAAGGGGAGGATTTTTACATGAGTGTATTTGAAAAAGATGGAAAAATAATGCCTTTTTATGTGTTATAATTCGTGCCTTGGACGTTTGGGGTTGAGGAGAAAGGACAAAAGTGCTCCTTGGCCCTTAAGAAGATGAAATAGTGAAGGGATAGACCCTGCATTGTGCCCCTTAGACCAGGGGAGTAGCCCCCATGGCTCCCTCCTTATCCCCGAGGAGTAGCCCCCTTAATGCGAAATTGGTAATGTTGAAAAGATAACTCAATAATCTTGCATTTTATGGGTCTAGATCTTAAAAATTCTACATATATAAAAAGTTATACACTTTCAAAGTCGACTCTTGTAGAATTGAATATCAAAATTTGGCCGAATCAAAGGCTCTTAGATCAACTTTGCTCTACATGATTCCTATGAATATTTTTTCACCTCAAAAGCATTCTTCACACTAGGATAATGACCATGAAACATATATTCAAATGTAAATCATGGTATTAGATTTTACACACGTAGGAACAATGGTTCAAAGTCTAGCTAGAAAATGCAGGGTGTTACATTGCCCGTGATTACCGCTGCCATACTTATGCCCTGCATGCTGCCAGATTTGAGTGATTAAGTGATTAATCATATTACTGTATACACCATTACCATTACCAGACTTCTTCCTTGGCTTTAAATCCACTGGTTATCCTATCAACTTATAACAATTTTTTTTTGTGTGACCAGTGAAATTGCAGAGTTCACATACCTTCCCTTTATAATGCTCCTTTCTTTAGATCCTGTTAGCATTCATAGCAAGTTGATCTGACCTCCCAACTATTGTGGCTACATATGTTGAGTGTTGTATCTCATCCTCAATTAGCATTGCATATGCCTAGTTTAGTATGGGGCCAATTTTCTTCAATAGAATCTGTCTTCGTGCTTGATCATAGGATTCATTCAAGCACTTCGAAACTGTATTAGCCTCATTTGTGATAAATTTTCCATATAGTCCCTCGATCGCTGACAATCACAGCTAGGTGAAGAAGTAACAGCATCATACTCCCATAATATCATCAATTTTGTGTAATACTAGGACATAACATCAGTACCTTGTGAAAGTGTAGTAATTTTCGTATGCAGTTGGTACACTCGCAATCGATTGACCTTGTCAAACCTTTCTTTCAAATCAGCCCATACTGTAGATGCACTCGTAGCATACACTATTCCATTGAGGAGTTCCTCACTTTCTGTATTCATCAGCCATGATAGTACAATAGCATAGCATGCCTCCTATTGCTCCTGCAAATCGTTCGACCGATACATGGATAGATCGATTATCGATCCAACCGATATATGGACAGATCGATTATTGATCCGACCAATTATATATATATACATAAATCTTTTTCTTTTTGAAAAATGGGACTAAAATTAAAGGAGAGTGGAAAACTTACAAATTTGGGAGGAGACAAAACATCTAGGAATAAAATACTAAAGGAGAAAGTTGAAGAAACAATGAGTTTTTAGTAAGAATGGAGGAGAAAAAGGTTAGAGAAAGGGAAAAAAGTAATTTGAAATTGAAAAAATGAGTTAGAGTTTTATGTTATAAGTATATTTGTAAATAGCTCTCATACTTTTTAATATGTTATTATAGTTCAATTCTTCTTTAAAGTTATTTTTTTATTTTGTTTCAAAATGAGAAAATGAAAGTAAGTCATTTTGCTAATTGAAAACTTGGAGAGGCCAATTAGCCACATTTTCTCCACGAAAGAGAATAATCATGCCTAAATGTTTTTGATATAGGGCTTGCTTTAAACATGCCAAATGAAATGCTGCGGCACATTCATTTCATGCTAGTACTTAATAAAAGAAAAAAAAAGGTTTTTTTTCTTTATATTAAAGATTGTGGAATTCGCTCTTACATGGAAAAGTGTTAGAAGAAATTAAAACCTTGTTGTTATTGGAGAATGTGGAATTTGCTATTAGAGGGAAAAGGTAATAAAGAAATTAAAGTAGCCACATGTTTCCATAAAATAAAACAAATGGAGTATTATTAATTTGCTAAAGTAGTTTACACCAACTCTTTTTAATATTAAAATTAATTATTAGGTGGTGGAATTACTTTACGTTTGCCACATTATTTTCCACAAGTCCAATGTTTATCTGTAGGATTTTTTAAGCTTTAAACACTCAACACTAAATTAAAAAGACTATTCAACTTTTATCTCTCCATTAGAATTTAAACTTGAGACCTTGTGCGAATGAACTACGCAAGGTTCCTGTTTAAGAAAAAGAATATCTTTAGGTGTGTCAAGTTTTAGGTGATAAATTATCTATTAAATTAAAGATCTTTGAGTCTAGTTTCCAAGAAACAAAGCACGTTATTGCACTCTTGGCTAACTCAAGATTCTCTCAACTCTGATTTTCATAATTATTCTCAACCAGTTCCATACAATTTCCCCGTACTCAATCAATCACCATAATTAATTCTTACCTGTGATTGGCCGTATCAATTAGAAAACAACAATAAACCAAGTTCAATCCCACAACATAACTATTAGACACCAAACCCAATTAAATACGCAACAACAACACACACAGCACATTCCCACAAAATGGTGTCTGGTGATTGAGGGTAGAGTGTAGGCAGTCTGTACCACTATCTCAGAGGTAATCAAGTTAGAGCTAAAGATTGTTTCTGATAGACACATGCAATTAAATATGCCTGAAATGAAAACCCTCAAATTCCAAGTCCTCATATCACAATTCATTCTATAAATTAGGTGAAATCCACGGATTATGGCAGCCTCCAAAGTACAATGGAGAGAATATGAAATTTGGGTAGAAGAACATTTGGTATTGTTATTTTAAATATAATCATTTGATATCTTGTATTCACAAAATCAATTAAGGTTGATATACACAAATACTTATTTTTAGATTATCATTTAGATTATTTATTCCTTATTTTTAAAAGTTGTGCAAATATAATCCTTAAAAAATCAAATAGCATGCACAAACAACATAATCAATATACAATTGCTTAGACATATTGTGGAATTAAAGTAGCCAAACATGTTCCCATAAAATAAAACAAACTAGTTGGTATAGTTTACATTTACAGTAATTCTTCTGAATATTAAAATTATTTTTTCTATATCATTTTCAACATTGTTGACCAAACAAAATTATTAGGTGGTGGACCATTGTACAACGTACATAATTACGTTGTCTTGAAGGTTATAATTAAAGTGAAGTTCAATGCAATCAGAAATTATGTATTTTTACCATCATATTCTTATTTAATTTTTTCTAATCATCTATAAGTAATAAAAAGTGTGATCTCTCTCCAATAAATGGAAATTGCACTAAGGGTAAAATGGAAAAATATATTTACTTATGTCTTGATTTTTTAATATGACAAGTATTATAAAATATTTATTTTTAATAAAAATGACAATTATTTATGAATGCAGGGAGTACTAGAATATATAATGATCGAGCAAGTGCTATTTTTCCTTTAAAGATAAAAGTAATAGACGGCACTAATTCTTTTTCTTTTTAATTAAAGAATGTGGAATTTGTTCTTACAGTAAAAGTAATAAAAGAAAATGAAACATTTTTTATATTAAAGTGTAATACCCCATAATTTCGATGTTTTTTGTTGTGCCTTTCAAGCTAAGAAAAATGAGTTGTATGAAGTATAGAATGTTTGGAAATATTGTTGGATTGAACCGAAGGATTTTAGGAGGTAAAGAATGCAAGAAAAATATAATTTCGGAGTCCAAAAGAGTGTACTTCCGCGTTATCCCCGTGCCACGGAGCAGGGGACGAGAAAAATCAGTTTGCAACAAATCAATGGAGGTTCGCGATACCTTTGTGTCATGGAGATGGACCTCCAAAATATTAAAGTGTCAGGGAGGCCAGCCTCTGCCATATTGGGGTGGCTCGGAGGTGGTGTTTTTTTGCAGTGCCTCCTCTTGTTTCCTACTTGTTTTTAAGGTCTTTTAGTCTTTTTCTTATCCAAGATCGTCCCCTATCATTCTAAAATGTTTTCCTACAATCCTATTAGCCCTAAGTTGATTAAAACTTCCTCTCTTGTTCTCGTTAAGTCCAAGAAATATCAAGGTTGCATAAGATGATCCTAAGGTCAAGTTTCAAGGTTCCTCTTCATTAAGATATTCATCAAAAGTCATGTTGAACACTCCCTGCTTACTACTATTATAAAGTGTTAAATTAATTAGTATTTATGTACATTATAGTGATGGTTTGAAAGTAGGATTGAGGATTTCGTTTACGAAAAGCTTAATACTGATTTCTCTGTTGTTATAAATTGTTTTCTAATCACTAGTAGAAGG
Organism: Capsicum annuum; assembly: GCF_002878395.1. Classification (NCBI taxonomy): domain Eukaryota; kingdom Viridiplantae; phylum Streptophyta; class Magnoliopsida; order Solanales; family Solanaceae; genus Capsicum; species Capsicum annuum. The sequence continues at coordinate 16,022,656 of NC_061115.1, forward strand.
TTTTGATACTTGAACATACTATTTCAAAAGATGGACTTCTTTATATGGACTTACAATGTTAAATGTTATGAATGATGAAACTATGATCTTTAACCCTTTTCAAAAGTTTGTAATCCAAGGAGGTGTATAATATTTTTTTTCCCGTCTTTTAAACGAGGTAAGATACTAAATGATGACATGCTTTCAAACTCTTATGAGAACTTGATTATGACTACATTTATGATTTTAAAGACAGGAGTAAGAGTCTATAGTATTTTACAATAATGATTTGGTATGAGATAGATGACTTGCAAGTCTTGATATGATGATATGAATATGTGAATGTCTGTACGAAAGACTCTAAGAATAAATATTTTTGGATGATGTTTTGAATGTGGCTTAAAGATGATTAGGTAGTTCACTGAGAAGATGTAAGTCCTAGTGACCAATGCCTGGAACCTGTGTTTTACCGGCATGGGGATGATTCGCTCCTTAATGGGACAACCTTATAACACTTCCTCTATGAGGATATGATGGACAAATTATGTTCATCTCGATACATGCGGAAAATGTAAATTGAGGCCTCGCCAGTTGTGGGAATACCGACCCAATATAGCTCGTGGATTGCCCTAAGGTCAGTGAAACTACTTAGTCCAAGAATAATGTTAATAAATGGTTATGTTTTAATGTTCTGATTTCCTTATTTCATATTCTTCTCTATTATGATTTATACTATGCATCTTACGACTTACTTTATACATTGCTTTGTCCCTTTCCTTTGGCTGTATGCTATTACTCGTCGTACTAACCAACCCCGAAGACTAATTCTTTTCATACAGTTGGTTCGGAGGTATTTTACCATTATTCTGTTAGCATTAGGACCTTCTTGGGACAACAAGCAGCGAGCGGTGAATCCTCCACCGGACGATATTTGATCTCTCACCTTTATATATGTCACGACCCGAGCTAAGGTCCTGACCGTGATGGGTATCCCAAACTATAAAGGATCGAGAGACCCCTTAGCATACCATCATAAGCATAATTCATACATAAATCAAAATACGAAAGATATAGTAAAATTCAAGTTGATCCTATGATCAATATATGTCAATAAGATTATGACAATACAATACTCAAATTCCATCTACGAAGCCTCTACTGAGAACTAACTATCTAGGACGGGACAAGGCCCTTGGCTGGACGATAAACTAAATTAGAAAAACATATGAATAACATGCTTTTCGAAAGATTGATGTCTCACCAACTCTGTCATATCCATAGTTTCTACTGATGTGATGGACCACAGGACTGTACCTCAGAACCTATACTATTGGGGGTCAATACTTAGAAAGTATTACTATGTGAAACTAAACAAAAATAACATGTATTTCAAGTAACAAAATATTGAGCAATGTGAAAACTATTTATCATAACATATATATGTAAACATGGACATAATTCAAAAAGCTTTACAAAATTCTGGTAAAAGAATTGACTCAACTATTTGCTTTACTTCTGAGCTAGATGGTACACTATACATTTCTAAAATCCCATGGGCTATATGGAATATGCCCTTGACTCGGCGATCAAGCCCCCGATCCAAGTTTGTTGCAAGAATTGGGGAATATGATATCTATTACGCCACAGGGACATCGCCAGTATACAATCCCCTATTTCAGGGTACAACCCCTATTTTAGGGCACAATAAGTCCCGTGTTGGCAAAACACGATTTCAGGCAATAAGTTATCTTAACTCGTGCCTTCTTCGGGTACCTATCTAACTCTCTTTAAGCCCATTTTTAACCTTTTAAACCCATGCTTCATACTTATAACATTCTTTGCTTTCTTATTTAGGGCATTTCGTAATAGGTATCATCATACCTAGACTCCTAGACTTGCAGGTCATATCATATCAAATCATGTCCATAGATCTTCTCATTCAAAAACATGTTAGTGACCACTAACAAGATTTAAACCTCACATTAGAGAACTCAATTTCGAATAGCATAGGAACTCATGTGAAACACTCTCTTTTAAAGACTTTAATACATGATGGCGAATCCAATCGCTCATTGCGTACATTTTCTTCACTAAGACACAAAAGACTTTAGAATAAGAATCGCCTATTTGAAAACATGCAAACTACCAAAGCATAATAATTAAAGAGGCATTCAAACTCAAGAGTTATCATAATTCATAAATCAGCCCCAACACTAGTAATATATAAACCTCATGATTTGAAAAAGGGTACTTGTAGTTCGTGCTCTCAAACCCATTCATAATTGATACATGTTAAGACCATAAATTTCATCATGGGAGAGGAAATCTCGTAAATTATGCTCTTAAATCACATTTTAAAACTCATAAAACATGTACACAAGATTATAACTCAAGTTCATGGTAAAATTCCATAATAAATGCTTACTTTCATCAAAATGGGTTCATGATGCATGCTCTTCAAATAAATTTCAAAATCCATTATATAAACATACATATACACCTTTAAATCTTGGTAAACATTAAATTTACGCCCATAAGATTTAGGATAGTCTCACGTACCTTGAAAGCGAATAGCACGTACAGATATTTGACCCTTGAAGATTAAAATCCTCAAACCCTAGGTATTTTATCCTTTCTTTCTTATGGAATGATGTTTAGGGGTTTACAGAGCTAAAATAATATGTTTTAAGACCCTATATTCTTTCGTAAGGAGTTGAAAATGGTTTAGGGATGTAAAAAGACCTCAATTCCCTTAAAATAAATCAAAACTGAGCATTTTTTGACACACGGAAGAGGTTTGCAGCGCGGACCCATCACAAACCTCAGGGTTTGCGGCGTAGACCCAATGCGGACCTGAGGTAGTGTCTCACTAAAACACTCATAACTTTTAATTCAGAACTCAGATTGATGAACGGTCAGTTGCTTTAGAAAGAAGACTCAAAGGGGTTTAATTTTCTATATAATGGGCAACATAACTCCTTATATTCTAGGAGTAACGGTTTTTGGAATATGACCCAAGAAAAATTGTATACTAGAATTCAAAGATAGGAAAGTGCTCAACTTAACTTTGAGCTGGTGATATTAAGACTTTAATCCATCTCCGAAGAGGTTCCCACACTAAATGATCATTATTATCACTTATTTTTAACTAGAAACCATTGGATTTGGGTCTATAGGTATAGGAAATATGGTTGAAACCATAGCCCAAAAAAGTGGGGTGTTACATTATTTCCCCTTGGAATCATTCGTCCGTGAATGGTGGGTAGGAATTTATTGAAGCTGTAGAAGTATGGAATAAAGGATGTAACTTCACATAAGGAATTTTCCCCCTCAACAAAACATGCAAAGGCATCAAAAGAGCTTCATGATAACCCCTAGTGAATCATGTAAGCACAAAGCATGAGTAATGAGAATTGACATAGAGGTGACCTTGCCATGAGTGATATGGATCATAATCATCATAATATAAGGCATAAGTTTATTTGGTAACCCTAGGCCTGATTTACATAGGTACTAACTATGAAATAAGATTTTGTGGGACTTAGGAATAGAGGAACTCTCCATCTTACATGATATGGAGAATAGCCTCTAAGCTTAACAGCACTCCTCAACTATGCATCCTACCACGAACAACCCACTTCATTATTTTGAACTTACAATTTAACCACAACACACCTAACTACAAGAGTCTGAGTCCCACTACCTAGTACTTCAATAATAAAGCCTAATCCAGAGTCAAAGGTGATCGCTTAAGCTATGGGACCCTATAATCTATATCTCTTTAAGAATATTATTTCACCTTATCACTATAATAAAATAACCTCCGATCTTAAATCAAGGATTACTAACCATATAGCACCTTAGTTTGTGGTTTCAGCAATCACAATATCCAAGCCTATCCTTACTACACCCACTTAATAGTTCTCCCTACTAAAACAACAACTTTACTCATTCTCACAAAGATTTTTGCCACATATCCCCCTATCTATTTCACATAACAAAAGTTCATCTCTCTATTTCCTTTTCACCTATAACCTTAGCTCGAGGTAGTCACACCAAAATTTAACACAATAAGAAACATCTACTCTCTTGTCTAAGATATTATTATGCTTCCACAATGTAATACCTAGTAGGATTTCAACTTCGTTTCATCTTTTAGTGGCATATGAAGGGGTCTAAGGCATGACACTTTACTAAGTGTAATGGACTTAGCCATTTTCAAGACCTCAAAACTTTGAGAAATTTATTTTTCTCCTTCCCAAATCTGAAACATAAATTTTTGACTTAAATCATATTTAGGGATGTTAGAGGGGTGTTCGAAAAGAGTTTTTGATTTTTCAAAAGGGATTCGGGGTATGTTTGGACCTCAGAGGTTGTAATGACTTGGATTCTGAACCCTGGATGCTACACGGTGCTTATGACCCTGAAGGACCACAAGCTAACCCATGACTGATATCTGTAACTGAGCACTGAATAATATACTGTAAATTTCAAAAAAACTGGTAGAAACTTTCCATAAGGTTCAATACTTAAATAAAAATGAATAAAGTATAATAATACCAAAACTAAAACAACTATCTGAAAATACTCTAGTCTGAAAAAGCCTCTAAACTGTCTAAATAAGGATTTGATAGGACAATCTCCCAACTAACTCCACCTACTTAAATGCTAAATCTAATGCAATAATAAAATAGGGAACATCCTCTAATGATGAGTACTCACTGCTAAGTCTATTGTGGCTAGCTAAATCTGAACTGCTAAGGGTGCTCTGGATCCTGTACTTCTGAACCTATGGTATAAGACACCATAGCGCAAGAGAAAAATATGTGTTAATGCATGAGATGTACTGGTATGCTAGATGAGGTAAGGCTGAATTCAAGGGTTTACATGTATAAACAATACCATCTAAATATCATGAGACTACTAAATAAGGATACATGCATGAGTGCATAAACTATAACTGAAATTGTAGTAATACTGAATACTGAATCCTAATAACTGGATTTTTGATGTCTGAGTCTACTAATACTAGTATCTGATTGACTGGAGCTGAGATCAGTCCTATCTTGCAGGTGATCTTTGAATCTGCTTATAGTGAAACTGATTGACTTAATCTGAGATCAGTCCTATCTAGCAGGTGATCTCTGGATCTATGGAACTATCTAAGTTCTTTACTATTCTAACTGACTGTATCTGACAGTCCTGATTTCCATAATACTGATTTGAGTTTTATTCTGAAGACTGAGACTAAAACTAAGACTGTGGGAAATAGTCATCTGACCTACATACCCCAAATCTAAACTAGTGGGGTCTAACCTATAACCCCAGCTAAAAGGGTGTCAGTACCGCGCCACGGGTAAAGACAACTGTTATAGAGTCAGTACTAATCTAGCGGGTGACCCCTGAGATCAGTCCTGTACTGGCGGTTGATCCCTGAGTATCCCAGTCCTATATAATAGGTGACATCTCATAACCTACACTGCCTATGTAGTTCTAAAACTTAGGGATTGCTTCTAGGGATCTCAGTTCTATCTAACAGGTGAGCCCCCATCCCTAGGCTCGCTCGGTGTTGAGTCCTACTCCCAACTGAATGACACTGAACTTTCCTACTCCATGCTTGGCTTAATAAAGCTGTTACTGATCGTACTGATTAACTGAGTTAAGCTGAGTTCACTGAGTTTTGTTGACTAACAGAATACTTCTAAGTTCTGAATTGATTACTGAACTGAAGCTAGAATACTACTGATTCTGAGATTACTGAGATTTCCTAAGTTCTTGGACTGTCTGAGTTCTACTGATCATGGCTTGATTGAAAGTATCTTAAAAACTGACACTGGCTCTAGAATGCAGCTAAATTGTCGAGTATAAATACCCCCAGAACTCGATAGCATAAACAAGAATAAAATATGGCATGTCTTGAATAACATGACAATATTCTATCATTCACCATACAATCAATGACGCATCTCCTCAAGTACTTGAAATTCATAAACCTATGCATGTATAGGAATGCATACAAACGTCTCATAATTCATTCATTAAAGCCTTTCAAGGGGACTACATACTTACATCCTATAATGGCACTGCTTATTTCACATGAGCATTTAATCAAACATGTGGGAAGCATGCTTTGGTTATACAACAATTACCACATCTAAGTATCATGGCTATATCAATAAACCTGTAACTTGAAGGGTTTATCATGAACATTATGCAATTCATCACATACTAGGTTCAAATCTTGAAACCTGTAATCTAAAACGTGAATCAACACCCAACAATAACATGAACATCAATTTCAATTCACATAAGTCATGAAAACTCAAAAATATGAAATCTTTGAGTTTAGAAAAGGATTCTTGAACTTTATGGGCGGAAGGGACCCATGAATCAACATCTAACATACCTGAAAATCTAGATTCTTGAAGTTCTTGAAGACTCTAGGAGCGATTCTTGAGATTGCTTTTGAAACTTGGGGGCTAGGGTTTTCTATCTTTAATAGAGAATGATTTTGTTCTTGAGGAATAATGAAAATAAATGAGCAATTTTGGCTATTAAGGGTTTAAATCCCGTATATAGACTGATTGGGGCATTAGGAAAATTACTAAATAGTCCCTGAAATTTAAATGACGGAACCTGAACAAAATCTAAATTTTTCACGTTGGCGCAACGCGGTGAACTCGCGCCAGATCACTGGAAAGTGGACAACTGGAAAACTAGCTGGCGGTGCGACATGGTGGAAATCGCGTTGGTGCAGTGGAATTTAACAATTCTAAAATTGAGCCTTGGTGCGACACACTATATTGCAGAGGATGGTTTTTGACAGTTGCCATTTTGGCTGACTCCGTGACGCGCTAAAGTACCAGGTGTACACTATCTTACTAAAATGGCTCTAACTCTTCGCCCGAGTGTCGAATTTTGGCAAATTTAGTATTGATGGAAAGCTTATTCAATTTCCCACCTAATAAAAAGTCAAAATCTTGAAAATACCACAGGTAATAAGAAAATACTCATCTATGAAGCAAGGTCTTTGATGTTCTAGGGACAAATCGAAGCTAGATGGAAATATGGGGTATTACACAGCTAGTGAGCCTCCACAATATGCATCGCAGAGGCTATGCACCGGATGAGGTATGCATCACAAAGTTTATGCTCTGGGATGACCTCCGTGATGTGGAAGCAGCATATTTTCTATCTTCTTAAATTAAAGGACCAAGGAGTATTTTGGTCCTTTCCCGTCAACCCCAATCATCCAAAACACGACTTCTAACACTCAAAAGAGCATTATTTACCATAGTCATTAGAATTAATCACGTAAACCCTTAACCCTTTCCAAGATCAAGAATTTAAGCTTTTTCCCAAGAATTCACGAGTTTAAGTTTTCAAGTTCAAGCCTCCTTCAAGAATTTGACCATTGAGGTATGTGGGGTATTGAGGTCAAAAAAACCTTCTTTTTGGTTCAATTACGAATTATACTCTAAGTTATGATCAAGTTTAATGTAAATCATGAAATTGATCCATGTTTTCTCACTAGTTTTACACTCAAGCCATGCTAATAGTTTATCCCATGTGAAGCATGCTCTTATATGGTTGAATTTCCAAAACCCCATGTCCTGCTTAGTCAATATCAAGTCCAATTCTCAAATTCATGCTTTAAACTATATAAATATGATATCTTCCCAAGTTAACTCATTCCCATGTTGAAATTCATGTAATTTATAAGGCTATTGAAATGTCTCATGTTTTGGGTCTTTGAATTATGACTTTATGTCACTGTTTTAAGTGTTATCAAATTTTTTGTAATTATTCTGTGCTGGCGGGATATGAACATTTGATACCTACGTGTTTACTTACGTTTCAGACTTTTCAAGAAATGAGTCAGTCAAATCATGATTTTATTATTATACTCAGTTTGTTATGATCATGTTGAGCATTATCAGTTTACATGTGTATGATTACTTCAGACTCTGCATGCACTATTTTTTTCAAAATACCATGATTTGAGCTCATACACCACCTTGTGTTTTAGTGTCTTTCAGTTCGGAGTATGATTTAGGACTGAGAGGGAAGTGTGGTTTGAGTGTATCCTATTTTCCAGAAACTACGTGCCACCATAGGTTTAGGGTCCTCACTAGAGAGTGTGTTCCATTGCCCAATATGGGCTCAATTTAATGATCACTCTAGTTCAGGTTCTACTTTGATGACAAGGATGGAACAACCCTCCTCAACGTGGATCAGACATTGTACTCCATGATAGCTTACATGGTTTATGTTGATTACTTGATAGCTCCCACAGTTTTAGTCAGTACTCAGTCTATCTCAGTTCAGGTTTGCTTGACCAAGTATTCAAATTTCATTATTCTTTCAGTCAATTTTACATATTATTTCAGTTATTCAGATATCAGTTATTAATTTATTCGTACCATGTTAGTACATACAATACTTGGTTTTGCATTCCCAGTTTGACATGTTCATGCATCCATGTTCAGAATTCACATGTATTTCAGTAGTCCTTACCTCACGTACCAGTACATTCAAAGTATTGATCACATACTTTTCTCTATGCTATGTTGTATTATAACATAGGTTCGGATGTACAGTTCACTATGCATCCTTAGACAGATCAATATCTTCCGAGCAACAGTAGTGATGAGTCCTCATTTGTAGAGGATGATATTTTTATTTTAGTCATTTGGGGCTTGTCCCATCAACTCCTTATGTTAGAGGCTTTCAAACATTTAGATTAGATGTTCAGACAGTCAGTTTTCTTTCAGATGTTATCATTTGTTATTTTCCACACATGTAATTTATATTCAGTTCAATATTCCATTTTAGACCATATTTTATCAGTTTATCTTCTGCACATGTTATTTTAGTATTACTTTATTCAGTGCTCACGGCAGGTACTAGTGCACGGGTTAGCTAGGGGTCACTTGTGTCCTTAAGCATCGTGGCGCGACTAGGGGGTAGACACAGGTCATGACACACAATCCATCATACTAACACAAGAAGGGTCATTGAGGAAGTAGAGAATAAGCATCACGAATGGGAGTAGCACTATTCAATTGGAAATTAATGTGGGGCATAAGATGCCAGATATGATACAATAGGCATTAACTGTTTCATATACCAAATTCCTAGATCATAAATAGAGAGTCATTCAGGCAAAAAAATATGCAATATGAGTTCTTAAGACTGAGCATAGCGGAGAAACATATGAGACATATCATGAGTTGTATAGCATATAGGCGGATTTTATGTAGTCAACGATTGAGACAAGGATTTCCACTTGAAGCTATTGTTCCTTATTTAAAAAACTGAAATTGGCCATGAGTTTACATAAACCTTATCACTTTGGGCTAATCCAGAAATAAAATAAATCAGTGACATATAGAAAGCATAGTTTCTTATAACTAAGCATAAAGAGAGACATGAATTTTATGGATCATGATAGTCATAAAATAGAGCTTGAAAGCTTGAATTGCTGAGGGACATTATTGCTTCTAGTTTGGATATCGAAACATGACATAAGTTGTATGGACAACTCATACGCTAGGCATAGGCATGACTTGAATACTTAATACATTGGTAGATGTCCTCTTAAATTGATGTAGGAGAAGTTTTCTTGAATAGGAATAGATTTATCATGACTCTTCACTGAAACTTGCCACCATGAGAAAATTCAATAACTACCTTAATCCATCATCTCCCCCTTAGATCAAAGTCACAATCCTAGACTTGTGGACATATCCCCTCATCAAATCTCTAACCATAACTCTCAACACAATGGGGGTATCACTATACACATGAATTCTAGGTTCTCCCTAATACACTATTATTGGAAAAGTACTAACTTTTTGCTATGACATTCCTCCCAGGGGCACTATTCTTAACTTTCTCTAGCCTCCAAGCTTGAGTTCTAATCTTACTACCTTTCAACCTTAGTTTAGGAATAAAGAGTGAACTTTTTGAGAGAGTACGGAAGTTTTAAGGCCTAAAAATGGGTTATAAAAAGACTGGATGGTCTATAACACATAAAAGGACCAAAATAACCTTAAAACACTTTTAAAATAAAGTACTATCAATAAAAGAAGGAAGGTCTACAGTGGGAATCCCAAGGCAAACCTCTATATTTGTAGCTCGAAGCCTAATGCAAAGCAACAACTTTGTGGTGCATAGCCCAGCGCGAAGCTGAGGCAGTGAGCCTTTGTGGCTCCATCGCGGTGCAAAGCCAATGTAAACTCATCCCTTTATGAAGTACAACCTATTTTCCATGCCCAAACTTTACCCAATGTATTATAACCTATCTTGGGATGTCTTATATTCAATATAGGGACCACAAAGGCTCGTTTTAAGTGCAATTTAGACTCCACAAACACCTAGACTGTTACTAACTCATTGCCTTAACACTAGCCCTCACATACATATGTGCATCATAATTTTCCACTCAAACTTTTCATAAGTTAACAACCTAGGTTGTTTTACACATTATATCCAACCTACTAATTTATTCCCATAAATCTTGCATCACAATTCTTGAGTTAACATTCTTATCACCATAATTCATATCCAAAGTTCAAGACTAGTGCCTAGTACCAATCATGTACCACTGATGAAATATTCCTCATAATATACTAGTCCATTGAATAGACAAATCAATCTAAATCTCTTATTTCACTTTACTATGACCTACAAATTCATCCTCTTCACTACATTATTACTACACCTCAAAATTTACTACACATCTCCTCACATGTTGTACTAGTTTACCATTACTAGACAAAAGAGAAGCAAGGGGGTAAGGTCACATAATGAGGATACTCGATCTTAATCTTATAATATAATCCATTACGATCTTATAGCATATTCTACTTTCTCGCATCATATCACCTTACACATGTATACATCCCAACTACCTTCAAGATTCTATAAACACTAGTGAGGCTCTACTTATAACTCATTGGTTAATCTATCCATTTTTATTCAGAACCTATAAATGATTTCTACAACCACCATAACTATCCATTCAGATCTCCTTCCTAATTTAAATAAATAATTATCATAGCTAGTCACTTCCTCCACAAATTACCATATAGTCTACAAATCTTGCTACAACATTAGCCAATCACCATAAAAGGCATACCGCCCCTCACTCAAAGGTTACACAACTACAACTACCTTCTTCACTCAAAAGTTACCTTCACTCCAACTTCTAAACTTATGGCTTCATATCACTAACACTGGAATTCATCTTAATACTCATACATTATAACACCTTAACTTATACTACAACTCGAATGGAAATATTATTCCAACATTCTGCTACATATCTCTACCCTTAAGCATGACATTTGTTAGAAGTATTTTGAAAGGGACTGAATAAACTTCATATGTCAGGATTAAATTAATTATAGATATATAGATAGGGATATACACTCGAATCAATACACTTGATGCACCAATGGACTCCTCTCAAGTACTTGTGCAATTTTATAACTTTTGATGACTCAATCGGAAAGGACTATTTCATTAGGAATCTAAGCTATTGCACTTGTACCGCCTCAACAATGAGACATATCCAATAGAATAAGAGCAAGGAAGGGATCTCGATAACTTTCATAGGGAAAACACTATCGTACGATCAAGAGTATGAAAGAATAAGAAATATCTCATAAATATCGGGTAGCCTCCTGATTATAAGTGTGGTGCACAACACGCCCATAACAAAAAATCTACTGGACATGGCTTCGTAAAAACCCTGGTACCATGAATCGGGCTCTGATACCAAGCTTGTCATGACCTGAGCGAGTCCCTGGCCGCGATGGGTATCTCAAGCCACAAAGGCCCGAGAGTCCACTTAGCATACTGTCATCAGCATAAACCATACATAAATTAAAGTGTGGAAGATATAATGAAATGCAAGTTGATCCTATGGTCAATATATGTCAATAAGGTTATGAAAATATAATAATTAAATTCTATCTTCGAAGCCTCTATTGAGAACTCATTGTCTAGGTTGGGACAAGGTCTCCAGCTGGACCATAAATTGAATTAGATAAATATATGAATAACATGCCTTCCGAAAGTGGGATAGCTTACCAACTCTATCATATCCATTGTTTCTACTGATGTGATGGACCATGGGACTATGCCTCAGAACCTGTACTATGGAGGGTCAATACTTAGAAAGTATTGGTATACAAAACTAACCAAAAATAACATATATTTCAAATAACATAATAGAGAGAATTGTGAAAATAATTTATCATAACATATCTATAAACACATGGTCAGAATTCAAAAAGCTTTATAACATTATGGTAAAAGCATTGACTTAACTCTTTGTTTTACTTCTGAGCTAGATGGTATACCATAAATTTCTAAATTCTAATGGGCTATATAGAATTCTCCCTTGACTCGGTGGCCAAGCCCCTAATCCAAGTTTGCCATAAGAATTTGGGTACGTGATCTCTACTACGCCATAGAGTTGTCGCCAGCATACAATCCCCTATTTCAGGGCATATCCCCTATTTCAGGGCATATCCCCTATTTCAGGGCATATCCCCTATTTATGGCATAATAAGTCCCATTTCAGCAAAACAAAGTTTTGCGTAATGAGTTATTTGAACTCGTACCTTCTTTGGGTAACCATCTAACTCTTTTAATCCCATTTTTAACCTTTTTAAACCATGCTTCATACTTATAACATTCTTTATTTTCTTGTTAAGGCATTTCATAATAGGTATCATCATACCTAGACTTTCAAGCTATATCATATCAAATCATGTCCATAGGCTTTCTCATTCAAAAACATGTTAATGACCACCAGCAAGATTTAAACCTCACATGTGAGTACTCAATTTTGAATAGCATATGAACTCATGGAAAACACTCTCTTTTAAATACTTTAACACATGATGGCCAATCCAATCATTCATTAGATGCATTTTCTTTATTAGGACATGAAATCCTTTAGAATAAGAATCACATCTTTGAAAACATATAAAAATTACAAAACATAATAATTAAAGAGGCATTCAAACTCAAGAGTTATCATCATTCATAAATCAGCCCCAACACTAGTAATACATAAACCTCATGATTCAAAAAAGTTAACTTGTAGTTCGTGCTCTCAAACCCATTTCATAATTCATATATGTTAAGATCATAAATTTCATCATGGGAGAGAAATCTCGTAAATCATGCTATTAAAGCACATTTCAAAAATCATAAAACATGTACACATGATTATAACTCAAGTTCATGGTAAAATCCCATAATAAATGCATACTTTCATCAAAATGGGTTCATGATGCATGTTATTCAAACAAATTTCAAAATCCATTATATATACACACATATACACCTTTAAAGCTTGGTAAAACGTTAGATTTACGCTAATAAGAGTTAGGACAGTCCCACATACCTTGAAAGCGAATAGAACATAGAGAAATTTACTCTTGGCTAACTGAAGGTTCTCTCAACTTTGATTTTCATAGTTATTCTCAACCAGTTCCATACGGTTTCCACATACTCAATCAATCACCATATCATTTAATATCTGGTATTCACATAATCGATAAGATAATGTTAAGGAAACATGGATAAGGCTTATGTTTTGAAGCTTTTTAATGATTTCTAAATTTAGCAGGTTTGGCCAAATAGTTTGATTTATAGGATTAAACATTTAGGAATCACCTTTGTGAGGGGGAAGTAGAATCTGCTTCAAGAAGAATGATAGTAAAGACCTACTCTCTAAGATCTCATGAAATCAGGTCGTGTTTATGGCTGAAACAAACAAAACGGTGAGAACCATAGATGGTAAAAGGCTAGTTGTATGATTTGTGTTGTCTAGGTGTACATTAAAGCCCGACGATTCAAAGATATCATATCTTCCGATTCACCAAGTGCATCCGATGCAAGTTCACTATGAAAAAACTCAAAGAGAAACCTACTTATATATCCAGATGCAACAAGTCTTTGCTTGTAGATCACATACTTATCCATAATTTTTTTATAAAATAGTCATTTTCCATTCATATAGGAAATTGTTAGATTTTAAGTGGTGTGGAATGAAATATGAATAGGGTCCTTTTTTTATAAGACACCAAGAGAAAGGATGCAATTTGAATTGACACTCTTTTAGTTTGGATGATTATGACCTTTTCAAAGAGCTATGTGTCACGAACCAAACCGAGGCCCTGGTCGTAACAAGCATCCCAAACCATGAAGGCCCGAGCTCCCCTTTCTTTTTGGCAATCAGGCACAACATTCATTTAATATAAAGAATTTACAAAAAAACATAAAAAATAGCACCATGGTCAATCTCATATCACTTGAACAATTTGGAAAGAAATTCTTAATATTCAACACATATGACACCCATTTGCAAGATCTCTAACATTATAATATCCAACATATGTCTAAAACAAAACTAGGACAAGGCCCCAGACCATGAATCAAACAAATGACAATGTTTATGTAAGTCCGGCCTTTTGGAATAGAGAAGGCTAACCAACTGCAAACTTCAGACAACCCAATCTACTGCTTAGCTGTACCCCAGGACTATGTCTCAGATCCTGAAATATAGGGGGTCAATACAGATATACTGGTATGTGAAACAACTCAAAATAGTATCTGTTTTTACAAAAATAGGTGATAGCATTTTACAATAACAGTAAACATTATATAAGTAATTATATAAGTAAAAATACATGGGCATATTTAATAATTGCAAATCAATTCTTGACAACCTTGACTCAATCTTTGTTATTCTTCTGAGCTAGTCGGTATACCCTACAAATTTGAAATTCCATGAGCTATATGGAACCCTCCCTTAAATCGGCGGTAGAGCATCCAATCCAAGTAGCCGCCAGGATTTGGAGATGGTGTACCCCCCAGGTGAGCACACTGTATGAATCCCCCTATGTGAGATGTCCTAATCATTTTTATTATCCTCTCATGTAGGATACAATATCATAAGACCCTCATCGGCAACTACGATTTCTAGCGATGAGCCCTTACACTCAAATGCCTTCTTCGGGTAACCTACTAACTCTCTTAAGCCCAACTTCTAGTTCTTTAAAGTAGACATGTTCATACTTTCAAAACATTCAAAACTCTTTCCCTTAAGGGCATGTAATCACCGGATATCATCATACCCTGAATGGCAAGACAATATCACATAAAATTCACAGCCCATCATATTCAAAACATGTACATGACCAACTAAGATTTATAACATAACAATAGAATCATCACTTTGAAGTCTCGAGAACATTTAAGTATATATCCTCTATTTGCAAGACTCAAAACATATGGTGGTCATGCCAATTTATTTAATCACATGCAATTCTTTCTCTTTAAAGAAAGTATATAGTTATAACAAAAAACTCCCTCTCATCATCTATAAACCATGTCAAGCACCATGATATTGAGAAGATCACTTTCAAATCTTAAGGCACGCATTTCAAATCATTCACAAAGAAAAATGTAAACTTAAGTTCGCAACAAGAGAGGGAATTCATACTCATGCTCTCAATCAATCTTAAAAATACACGAAATCATATATATATAGTTATAATTCAATTTCCATGAAAAATGATTCAAGACAACAATTGTTTTCATCAAAACAGTCCCATAATGCATAATTTTCGAAAATCATATCGAATACTTCATTATAAATCATAATTGGGGATCTTTAATCTTGATAAAATATTTAAACTTATGCCCAAGGTTTTTAGAGTGGTCCCACATACCTTAATTGTGAAGAATCACGAAGAAATTTCAAAAATATTTGACCTTTAAGCTCAATTGCCCAAACCCTAGTTGTTTTCTCCTTTTGTGTTCTTAAAAGATGAATTAGGGATCTTAAGAGAGTTCAAACGTTACTAATATGCTTAATTTTCTTTAAGAAAGATTAGGGATGGAATTTGGGTGAGGGAATATAACTAAAGTGCCCCTAGACCGTTTAGGAATTGAAAAATGCATAAAACCACATTAGATTCGTGTCAGAGAGTAGTCAACGTGACGTGCCAAGATCGCGTTGGCTTACTGCCTCACACGGAAAATGCCATAACTTTTTGCTTGATTATTGAATTTAGGCGAAATTAGTATCGTTGGACAGCTAATTCAATTATCTACAATCTGGTGGGTTTTGAGATGCAAAATTCTATGTGTATCAAAAGTTAAACACGTTCAAAGTGGATCCTTGTAGAATCGAATATCAAATTTTGGACAAATGAAACATTCTTAGCTCAACTTTGCTTTAAGCGATTTCTATGAGCATTTTTCACCTCATAATCACTTCATACACTAGGAGAAAGGTCATAACACATGAATTTAAATATAAACTATGAAATTAGAGTTTACACACATAGGAACGATGGTTCGATTTCTAGCTCAAAAATGCGGGATGTTACAATGTGACTTTTCTGAATAGTTGCAACTTTTTCGAAGAAGTGCACCTTTCAAAACCAATGCTTCTCTTTATGAATCAATACCTGGAGTATAATTTCTTCCGGTATGTCAAGTTTTAGGTGATAAATTACCTATCTGATTAAAAATCTTTGACTCTAATTTCTAATGAAATAAAGCACGTTATTTGTAATCTTGACTAACTCAAGGTTCTCTCAACTCTGATTTTCATAGTTATTCTCAACCAGTTCCATACAGTTTCCCCTACTCAATCAATCACCATAATTATTTGATATATGGAATTAACAGAATCGATAAAGATCGATTTACACAAATACTCATTTTTGGATTATCATTTATATTATGGATTCCATATTTTTAAAAGATGTGGAAATATAATCCTTAAAGATCAAATAACATGCGCAACCAACATATTCAACATACAATTTCTTAGACCTATTGTCGAATTAAAGTATCCAAACATGTTCCCATAAAATAAAACAAGCTAGTTGGTATAATTTTACATTTACACCAACTCTTCTGAATACTAAAATTAATTTTTCTTTATCATTTTTTTCATGACTCGAGCTGAGGCTCTGGCCGCGACGAGCATCCTAAACCATGAAGGCTCAAATGCCCTTTTCTATCTAGAAATCATGCACACCACTCATACACTAAAAGAAATGCGGAAAAGATAATAAAATGGAAACATGGTCAATCTCTCAATTCAACTGGACAATACGAAATGAAGTGCATAACATTCAAATACATGACACCAGTCTGCGAAATCTCTAACAACACGAAAACAACTTCTATCTAAAAACTGGGACAAGGGCCCCAGTCGGACCATAAACTAAAATAAATGACAAGTTTCATAACCAGGACTTCCAAAATAAAGGAGGCTCGCCGACTAACAACTTCTGACAATGTCAATCTACTTAGCAGGACCCTGGGACTGAGCCTTAGATCTTGAAATATAAGGGGTCAATACAAATGTAATGGTACATAGAACAATCCGAAAACTTATACGCAACATAGATGAGAGCATTTCAAAAAATACATGTTACCTTAAAATAGTTGAAAAATACATGGGCATAATCTAAATATTTAAAAATACATTCTGCAAATCATGACTCTACTCTTTGTCTTACTTCTGAGCTAGATAGTACACCCTACAACTCTGCTATTCCATGGGTTATATGGAATCCTCCCTTGACTCGGTGGCTAAGCCCCTAACCCAAGTTTTTTGCAAGGGTTGGATTCTCTACTTCTCTACTACGCCATTGGGCCATCGCTAGCATAAAATTTCCCTTTTGGGTAACATAAACCCGTGCCAGCAAATCACAGTTTCGGGAAATGAGTCATTTGACTCGTGCCTTCTTTGGGTATCTACCTAACTCTCTTAAGCCCAGTTTTAGATTATTTAACCTATATCTTCTTTGAAAAGTTATTTCTTTCTTAATATCTTCGAGCACATCAAAATAAGGTATCGTCATACCCAGACTTGCAAGTCATGTCACAACATCTCTACTGCCCTTATCTTATTTTAAAAGATGTTTATTCACCATCCTAAAGATCTACCCTTTAAACAAAAGTTCATATTTCAAAACAGTTGAAAACCAAACCATTCTCAATACTTATTCTATAGTGATCATCCTTTTCTATATCTTTAAATCCATTCTAAATAGGGATCATGATTGTTATAAAAAATTCTCAACATGTAAAATCGATGAATTTCATAGTAAAAGAAGGAATTACATATCCCATTCTCTCATCTAAGTTCACAATCTAAACATCATATGGTCATATGAAAAATAGTTCGAGTTTAGGACTTTATACCATAATTTTCATAACACTTCATCAAGATACAATAATTCCAATACAAGTTTATCAATGATCTTGAAATAATTTTGTATATATACATATATAACCTTTAATTCATGTTTTAAAATAGTAAATCCCTGTACATAAGGCTTAGGATAGTCCCACATACCTTAACTGATGAAGAATTCATAAAAAGATTAACCCTTTAAGCTTGAAAGAGCGAACCTAAGTTGTTTACCTCCTCTTGTGTTTTAGATGATGAACTAAGGATTTGACATGGTTAAAACATTTTTGGGAGCCTTTAATTCTTGTTAAGATGTTTAGGGATGGTTATTGGATGACAAAAGACTATGTTACCCTTGAATTAACTCAAAAATGGAGTCCCTACACCGCAAAAATACAAGGTTAGCAGCGCCTAACCCATGTCCAAGTCCAAGGTTGGCAATGCCTAAGCTATGTCCAAACCTTTCTAGTGAAGGTAGGTGATGGTAAGGCGATGCCTAGCCATCGCCTAAGCTCCATTTTGCGATGCCTACCTAGTTTTGAGGTTTTTAAACACTTCTAACACCTCCCACAACGTAAATACATAATCTACCATCACTAAGGGGGTTCTAAAGATTATTTTAAAAGCATCCAAAAAGAGTGTTACGACTACGGGGAGTCACAATCATATAGCTTGGAGGTGTCTCATTCAAATACTCATAACTTCTTACTCCAAACTCGAATTGGTGAATGGTCAGAGGTTTTGGAAAGAAGACTTAAAGGGCTTTAAGTTGATATATATATATATATATATTAGGCCACATGAATCTTTATAAATTAGGAGAAAAAGTTGCTGGAAGTTGACCCATGCAAAATCGTCAACTAAAAACCAATAGATAAGAAAGTGCTCAACTTAACTTTTGAGCCAGGAGATCCTTATGATGTATATTCATCTCTATGGATATTTCCACACTAAGGAAATGTATTTCACACTTATTTATAACTAGGATCCATTGGATTCGGGTCCATATACATCGAAAAGATGGTTCAACTTTAGCCCAAAAGTGTAGGGTATTACATTATCTCCCCCTTGGGATCATTCATCCCCGAATGATGGGTAGGGACTTGTTAAAACTCTAAATGTATGGAATAAGTAACTTAACATCTCATTGAACATTTTTCCTCAACAAAATATGCAAAGGCATCATAGAGCTTTATGATAACCCCTAGTAAAAAGTTTAAGCATGAAGCGTTAGATAATAAGAATTGACATAGAGATGACCTTGTACATGAGTTCTATGGGTCATAATCATCACAACTTATGGTATGAGTTATTTGGTGATCAAAGTCTTGATTTAAATTGGTACTAATCATGAAATAAGATTTCGTGGAATATAAGAACTAGAAGCATTCTCTACCTTACAAGATACAACAAATAGACCTAAAATCTTGAGACACTACTCACCTATGGCCAAAACAACAAATAGCATACTTCATCATTTCCAACTTACAATTCTCCCATAACACTTCTAACCACAAGAGTTTGAGTCCCACTACATAATACTTCAACGTCGAAGCCTAACTCGGAGAAGAGAGGTGCTAGCTTAAGCTATAGGACCTTGTACTCTACATCCCATTAAGAAAATTACTTCACCTTATCACTACCATCAAATACACTCGAGTTTTAATTCAAGGAATACTAACCACATAGTACATGGGTTATGTTTTCATCAATCACAAGATTCAAGCCTATCATTACTACACCCACTTCATGGGCCTCCCCACTAAGACCAATAATTTCAATCACCCTCACAAATATTTTCGTCATATATCTCCTTCCTAACTATTTCATGTAATGAAAGTTTATCTCCTTCTTCCCCCTTCTCCTATAACCTTAGCTCAAGAAATCACATCAAAATTTTCACCTACTAAAAAACATATACTCTCCCACCTAACACACTTCTAGACTTTTATAACCATCATCATACTAACATACGGAGGGTCATTAAAGGACCAGAGCATAACGATTATGAACGGGAGAAACACTACTCAATCATAACTCATATTCATTGATTTACTCAAGGTTAAACATGAGGTGAAGATATGATACAATCATAAAGTGCTTCATATATCAAGTGTCTAGATCGTAAGTAGAGAGATGCTCTAGCATAAACACAACATAACATGAGTCCTCAGGCCAGACCATAGCGGGAAACATGAGTGCTTATATCCCAAGTCGTATAACATAAGTTTGAAATTCATGAAGTCATTGATTAAGACAAGTACTTCTACTCGAAGCTATCGCTTCTCATTTTTAGAGTCGAAATAGTCATGAGTTCACACACCTTTATCATTTTGGCTAATACCAACATAAAATGAATCAGTATCATATGAAAATATAGTCCCTTAGGACCAAGCATGATTTAGGAAACAGATTTATGGTTCATGAGTAACATAACCTAGAGCTTGGATACCTGGAATATAAGATTACTGAGGGACACTCTTGCTTCTAATGTAGAGGTCAAAACATGACATGAGTTACATAGAGTGCTCAAACCTTAGACATAGGCAGGACTTGAATACATAAGACCTTGGTAGATGGACTTTCAAATTGAAGTAGGAGGAATATGCTTGAAGAGGAATACGTTTATCATTACTCCTCCCCACAACTTGGAACACTGAGAAAATTTGGGAACTACCTTAATTCACTATCTCCCCTTTATATCAAAGTCATAATCCTAGACTTGCGGGCATATCCTCTTGTCAAATATATAACCACAACTTTAACATAATGGGGGGTCAGTATACACATAAACACGACTCCCTCAATAATTTTAATAAAAAAACAAAAATTTATTTCTAGGACCTCTCCCTTCAGGGACACTAATCATAACTTTCTCCAACCCATAAAGTCATTGACTTGTGACAAACATTACCATGGGTATGGACATCCATGCTTCTAAAGACTTAACACTACATCTTCAACTCCTTAGAATACTAACATTACAACTCTAATCACATAACTCACCTTTTAACAAAATTTGTAAAACAATACCAAAGGCGCATATTGCCTACCCATATTTCCTCAATCCAACTCTAAATAACGTTGTACCATAAATCCCCAGACCTCTCCATACTACAAGATTTGAGAATGAAATCTAGGTACACATGACACTCATACACATTACTCCTTATCTAACAATATGCTACCTCAGGGTTCAACTTATTTTTCTATAGTTACGCCCTTAGCCACTTAAGGACTCAACCACAATTCATTATTTTAACACTAGTCATCATGACTATATATATGTGTATCAAAATTTATCCACTCCTTATTCCGCAAGTTGCCAACCTAGGTTATTTCAAACATCACATCCAGCAAACTAATTCATTCCCACAAAATATGCATCATTAACCTTAAGCTACTATTCTCACCACCACTATCCACATCTCAAGTTAAAGCCTATTGTCTAACAACACCAATCATATGAAGCATGTCATATACTATACTAATCAATAGAATAAATATATCAACCTAAGTCTCTTATTTCACTTAACTATGGCCTATAAGTTCATCCTCTCCATGACATTACTACTACACCTCAGAATCTACTACACACTTTCTCACGTACAATACTAGTTTACAACTACTAAAGAAAAGATAATCAAGGGGATAAAGTCACAAAATAGGGATAGTTTATCTTAATCTTTTAATATAACCCATTACAATATTATCAACCCATTACACTTCCTCACATCATACTTACTTACCGGTGCACACATTTAGACTACCTTCAAGTTCCCTTTACACCAATGAGTCTCTACCCATAACTTATTAACTAAACTACCCCTTTTCATTCACAACCTATAAATGATTTCTACAACCACCATAACTATCCATTCTAAGATCCTTCCCTATTTTGTATAAATAATAATCATAGCTATCCACTTCATTCACAGACTACCATGCAATCTATAAATATTGCTACCACATTAGTCACTCACTATAAAAAAGTAACTGACCCCTCAATCGAAGTTTATACAAATAAACTACCTTTTTTAAACAAAAGACACCCTCATTCTGACTTCTAAGCTTGTGACTTGATATCACTAACTTTTGGACCATCCTACAGCTCATAGGTTATGAAACTTTATCACATATCACTACTTGGGTGGAAATAATGTTCCAACATTCTACCATACATCATTACCCTTAAGCACAACATCTGCAACAAGAGTTTTCGAAAAAGGACTAAATGCACTCCTTACCTCAGGCTCATTTGTACTATTGATATAGATAGGGGTATAAGCTTAAATTAATAAACTTAAAAAACTCATGGAATCCTCTCGAGTCATTGTGAAATTTCATAATCTTTTATGACTTAATTATAAGGGACCACATCATGTAGACTATAAGCTTCTCCACTTGAATTGACTCGCCAATGAGGCATGGCCCATAAAATTAGAGCAAGGAATAAATTTGGATAACTTTCGTATGGACGACGCTATAGCACAAGCTAGAGTAAGAAAGAATAAGGAACAACTCCTAAATGCCCGGCAGCCTCCTAATTATAAGTGTGATGCACAACACACCAATAAGAAAGACTCTACTAAAAATAATTTCACAGATACCCTGGAACTATGAACCGTGCTCTGATATCAAGCTTTTCACTACCCAAATTGATCCCCTAGCTGCGACGAGCATCCTGAAAAATAAAGGATCGATCGCCCTTTCTATATAGCAATCATACACACCATTCATACACTATAAAGAAATGTAGAAAAGATAATAAAATGGAACCATGGTCAATCTCTCAATTCAAATGGACAACACGAAATGAAGTTCGTAACATTCAAAATACATGACACTAGTCTGTGAAATCTCTAACAACACGAAAATAACTCCTATCTAAAAACTGGGATAAGACCCCAGTCGGACCATAAACTAATATAAATGACAAGTTTCATAACCAGGCCTTTCAAAATAAGGGAGGCTCACCAACTGCAAAATTCTGACAATGTCAATCTACTGCTTAGCGGGACCCCGGGACAAAGCCTCAGATCCTAAAATATAGGGGGTCAATACAAATGTACTGCTACGTAGAATAATCCAAAAACAAAATATATTTATATGCAACATAGGTTAGAGCATTTCCAAATACACATGTTACCTTAAAATAGTTGAAAATACATGGGCATAATATAAATCTTTCAAAACATATTCTGCAAATCATGACTCTACTCTTTAACTTATATTTGAGCTAGAAGGTACACTCTACAACTCTGCTATTCCACGGGCTATATGGAATTCCCCCTTGACTCTGTGGCCAAGCATCCAACCAAAGTTTGCCGCAAGGGTTGGAGTCTCTGCTTCTCTATTACACCATTGGGATGTCGCCAGTATAAAATTTTCCTTTCAGGTAACATAAACCTGTGTCCACAAATCACAGTTTCAAACAATGAGTCGTTTGACTCATGCCTTCTTTGGGTATCCATCTAACTCTCTTAAACTCAGTTTTAGATTATTTAAACCACATCTTCTTTGAAAAGTTATTTTTTTCTTAATATCTTCGGGCACATCTAAACAGGATATCGTTATACCCAGACTTGCAAGTTATGTCACAACATCTCTACTGCCCTTATCTTATTTCAAAAGATGTTTATTGACCACCCAAAAAATCTATCATTTGAACAAAAGTTAATATTTCAAAACAGTTGAAAACCAAACCATCATCCTTTTCAATCACTTAAAAGCCATTCTAAATAGGAATCATGATTGTTATAAAACAAGTAAAATACTCTTTCATTAGCTCATGAAAATAGTACAATTTGTACATAATAGGCTCAAATATTTAGCAATTTGTATAACCCATTCTCAACATGAAAAATTGATGAATTTCATAGCAAAAGAGGGAATTACATATCATATGCTCTTATTTAAGTTCACAATCTAAACATCACATGGGCAGACGAAAAACAATTCGAGTTTAGGACTTCATACCATAATTTTCGCAATACTTTATCAAGATAGAATAATTTCAATACAAGTTTATCAATGATCTTGAAACAATTTCATATATATACATATATAATCCTTAATTCAAGTTTTAAAACATTAAATCCATTCCCATGAGGTTTAGGATAGTCCCACATACCTTAATTGATAAAGAATTCCTGAAAAGATCAACTCTTTAAGCTTGAAAGAGCTCGCAAACCCTAAGTTTTTAACCTCCTCTTGTGTTTTAGATGATGAACTAAGGATTTGATAGGGTTAAAACATTTTTGGAACCTTAAATCCATGTTAAGATGTTTAGGGACAGTTATTTGATGATAAAAGACCATATTACCCTTGAATTAACTCAAAAACGGAGTCCTTACATCGCAAGAATACAAGGTTGGCAGAACCTAACCTATGGCCAAGTCCAAGGTAGGCGATACCAAGCCTATGGCTAATTCCAAGGTTGGTGATGCCTAAGCTATGGCCAAACCTTTCCAGTGAAAGTAGGCGATAGTAAGGAGATGCCTAGCCATCACCTAGCTCTATTTTACAACGTCTACTTAGTTTTGAGGTCCTTAAACACTTCCAAAACCTCCCAAAACGTACATACATGATCTACAATACCTAAGGAGGTCCTAATGGTTATTTTATAAGCATCCAAAAGAGTTTATAACTACGGGGGCTAATAATCATACAGCTTGGATGGTGCCTCATTCAAATACTCAACTTCTTACTCCAGACTCAGATTGATGAATGGTCAGAGGAGTTAGAAAGAAGACTCGAAGAGATTTAACTTGATATATAGTAGGACACGTGAATCTTTATATATTAGGAGAAATAGTTGCTATAAGTTGACCCATGCAAAATCGTCAACTAAAAATCAATCGATAGAAAAGTGCTTAACTTATTTTTTGAGCTAGGAGTTTCTTATGATGCATATTCATCTCCAAGGATGTTTCCATACTAAGGAAATATAATTCCATGACGTACATAATTACATTACTTTCAAACATAATATTTTTCCACAAGCCCCATCGAAACTTATACTCTTTAAATTGAACAGTCGATTCCATTCCAAATCATAAAGATATTTCTATTTTTATCCAATATTTTCATAGAGACCTCTTTTCCCTTTTTTCAATCAAGAGTACTACTCCTGAAGATGGCTGATACCTTTGTGTCATCTGTAGTCCAAAAACTGGGGGATTTCCTTATACAAAAAGTTAACATGTATTTAAGTCTTAGAGAGGATGTGCATTGGCTACAAAATGAGTTTCTCTTCATGCAGTCTTTCCTCAAACATGCAGAGAAAAAGCAAAGCGGAGATGAAAGAGTTCAACAATGGGTGTTTGAGATCAACTCTATTGTTAATAAAAATGTTGTTATAATTGAGACATACAGCTTCTGAGGCTGGTAAAAATTATGACAATGGATTTTCTAGTCATCTCAAGGCTTGCACTTGCATCTGTAGGAAGGAGACCAAATTATACAAAGTTGGTAAGGAGATCCAATCACTCAAGTTGCGTATCATAGAAGTCTCTCACAAATGAGAAACTTATGCTATTATAGATATCAATAATACAGGATGTTAGGACCAAAATAATCAGGTTTCATATGGAAGCTAGTAAAGCAAACCTCGAAAGATGTCAAATAAGAAAAGACACAATAATTTAATGTGGTTCGGTCAAGTGTGAAATCCACCTATGCCTTAAATAATGCATGCAAGGTGTTTGAAAAATTGCCTAGGATGCTAGAAATTCATATTTACATGATTCCATGATATCTAAATGACAAGTCCATGTTAGATATACACTTCAATATGGATTTCTATGCTATTTATGTGTTGTTATTATTGTGGTATGAAGAATGTATGATAATGGAGATATGAATTATGTACATGAAATATATCCATGCTTACCCCCTACCATATTTGTGATGTTGAATAAATACATGAAGTATAATATCCCCTACTTATAACAATATGAATTGTGGACTCCAATCTTATGATCAAGTCAGTCATGTTGTGTCTATTTCCTTCCATCGAGTCCTGGGGGTATTCATACACGAAAACTATAGTTGTGTGCCTAGATCCATTTCATGTTATCATGATACACTTAGTCAAGCCATGATCTATAGAATTCAGTCAGTCATACGACTCAGGAAAATCTAGTAACCTCAGTCATCTCAGTAGTTCAATAATCTCAGTCATCTCAGTACTCAGTAATATCTATAACCTCAGTATTCATAGTCAATCTCAGTAATTTTAGTACTCTCAACTAGTCCTCAGAACTCAGTACATTCCGTCAATCATCGGAATCCTATAAACTTAGTTTAGCTCCACTAAACAATACCACTAGTATTAATCTAGCTAATCATTTTAGTTCAGTTATTTAGTTCAGCCCAGTTATTTAGTTCTGTGTCTTTCAGATGGGAGTAGGATTCAGCACCGAGTGATCCTAGGGATGGGGACCCACCTGCTAGATTAGGACTGAGATCCTTAGAAGCAATCCCTAAGTACAGAACTATGTAGCCAGCATAGGTTGAGATATTGCAGCCTATTATATGAGGGTAGATGAGGTGGCTTAACCTGTTATCTGAGGGTTCCAACCGTTCTTAGTAGAGTTACCTTTTATATGAGGGTTGCTCACATGCTTCTAGTCAGGGCAGAGATTGGACCCCAGTTAGCTTAGTTTGGGGCATGTTAGTTAGATGAATACATCCCACAGTTTTAGTTACAGATTCAGGATTGTCAAATATAGTCAACTCAGTTCAGTAGTACAGATTCAGTACTTTTAGAGATAATCAATCCTTATTATTATAAATAGACTTCAAGATCACCTATTAGATAGAACTGATCTCAACTATAGTTAAACAGTATCAAAATCATCAGATTTAAAGATCACTTGCTAAATAGGACTGATCTCAAATTTAGTTACTCCATATAAAATAGAACTCAGATAGTTCCATCAGAACTTAGACTGTCAGATACAGTCACTCATTATCACTTGCATCAATTAGGCCGATCATCATAGTTATATCAGTTATATCAATTTTTTGAACTCATGTATCAGTCATATCAGTTATCAGAATTCATGGTATCAGTATTCAGCTTTAGGACTATCAGACACAGTCAACCAGACCAATTCTTCATAATTTGAACTATCAAAAATAGTCGTTAATCTATTCAGTATCTTAGTATCAGTACACTCATGTTGTCAGTATTCAGACTCAGTAGTCAGTATCTCAATGAGTTCAGTTACAGTTATGTATGCATGTATGTATTCTCATTTTCACATTAGTCAGCATTGTTCATGCATATAACCCTTTGCATTTAGCCTACCTCACTCGTATACTCAATATATTTAGACGTACTGATGCATTTGCATTATGGTGCTTTCTCTTATGTTACACCATAGGTTCAGAGGCACGAGCTCCAGATCAGCAGTAGTATTCCGAGGAAGATATAATTATTCCTATTTTTATTATTCAGTTATTAGATAGAATTAGTTAGAGACATGTTCCTTCAACTCCTTATTCAGTTAAGTTATAGGCTTTCAGACTAGATGTCAGATTAGATATTCAGATCTCATTATTTTTAGTATTTATGACTTATTTTGGTATTGTTATACTTTTTTCAGACATTTTGTTATCAGACATTTATTTAGTTTAAACCGTGTGGCCTTTCATGTTCATATTTCCGCATTTTATGATATATTATACAGTATACTGGTACAGATATCATTCATGGGTTAGCTTGTGGTACTTCAGGGTCATGAGCACCGTGTAGCATTCTAGTTCAGAAAATTGGGGTGTTACAAAATTGGTATCAGAGCCTAAGGTTCAATAGAGTCCTAGAAAGTCTGAAAGCCGCATCTAGTAGAGTTTTTTATATGCGTGTGTTGTGCACCACAATTATGTGCAGGAGGCTATGAGATGTTTTAGGAATAGTTTTCCTTCTTTCAGGTCTCAGATCGTGCGATAGAAAGGTTCTCTTAGAAGTAGTGACAGAAGTAGTGAAGCTCAAGTCCAACAGATAGGGCTTTCTCAAATAGTCCCTACAGATAGCTATGGGATTTCCCTTATGCTCAATAGTATCCCATCAGTTTAGGTATGTCCCAAAGTTGTACGGATCTCATTCATGATCATGAGAACTCATTCTCGAACCTAGATTTAGGTATGCCAGCAGATCACTTCTCAAAATCCTATGATAGCATATGACTAGAGTTAGAAGCATGAACCCAGGAGTTTAGCAGTAGTAGAGTTGGGATAATGATATCCAGATTGAATAGACTATGTATTCATGGGGATAGTTGTTCGAGAATGAACCAATAGGCTTGAACAGTGTGAGTTAGAAATTTAAGTATATTGACTCGAAATTAAGCATGAAGGTGTAAATGTGATACTAGTAGTATGTGAGGGAAATAGGGGCAGATGATGTGTTTAGTAAGGCAAGCATGTGTTAATCAGAGTGTAAGTATGTGATGATGATTGCAGTTCAATTCAGAGATTTTTTTAGTATTCACAGATTTATGATGATAGCTTAAAGCTAAGGGAGAGATGATAGATCAAGTAACCAAGTCAGGCTCTCAGATTCTAGTAGTAGTGCTAGTATGTATAGAAAAGTAATTAGGAAAGGCGATTCCTGACCAATCTTTATCTCAGCATAAAGTTTCCTACTGCAGTCATCCTAATGCCTATGCATGCTCATGTCTCAGATTCCATGGATATAGCTTATGTTCACACGTATTCCATAGAATTTTGTGTACTTTCAGTTCCCAGTATAGGAAGTTCAGTTCTAGATCACTCAGTGTTACAAAACATGTTCCACAAACTCAGACATTCCAGAATCAGGTCATGCAGCTCATGACTCATGTACATATATTATGCTCCCTAGTATACTCAGTTTCCATTACTCATGCCACATCCCTATTGATCAGTTAAATTCAGACTATGTTATGCATACCCTCAATTTAGACCTTTTGGTATACACATGGTATTTATATTCTATCCCTCGGATTTCAGTCAAGTGCCAAGTTCAGTTATGTGTCTATTTATGTTTTAGATTCTCTTAACCCCTTTAGTGAGCTCTCTTTGTGAAAACAGTGTAGTGTAGAGATGAGTAGTTGCTTAAATTAGAGAATGAATGATTCATAAGAGAAGTTCGTTGGATGCTTTATTTACACAAGGGTGTAGTTACGAAGATAGGCTTAAATATCCTGTTAGTATGCAAGCAAGAAGCTAGCGAGAGCTAGTACTTAGAAATTGGGAAAATTCAGAGTGTGAATATATATTCAGATCCTTGACTTATGTCAACCTTTATTGTGCAACTATTACAACTCAGTTTCTATCTTAGTTACATTTCAGTACTCAGTAATTAGTGTTCAGTCTCAGAATTAAGCACTTCAGTATCAGTTTAAACCTCAGTTTTAGTATTCAGTTATCAGTACCCAGCATTTAGATCCAGTATGGATCCCCGTTACAGTCTTAAGTTATAGTGTCCTCTTTAGATCAGTATTCGGCTCAGAAATTCAATTTAGTTTTAGACTTGCTTGACCATAGCATACAGTTATCAGCTACTCAGTTATAGGTACTTCAATACTTTAGTCTATGGAATGTTTCCAAATCATGTAATACGTTTGGTCTAGCATATTTCAAGGGACATAGTGTCCCAAGGGGGAGATACATTATAGCCCCCAAACTTTCATGATTTAAACATGTCGTTTTCTTTGATGAATCTATCTTGGAGGAAGTATTACTTATGAGATGACCCTCTATCCTCAAAACTCAGTCGTAGGCCATGTACTCAATATCTCAGTTCAGTTCATGAATCAAGTTCCAAATTTAGTTATGTTCTTATGTTTTCGCTCATGCATATTGAGTAATCAATCTTAGAATCATCAGTATTTTTAAATCATGGTAGCAGTCTTCTTTGAGCTTACTCATTCTCATGTTCAAATTTTAGTACCAAACTTGGTATTCAATTCTATGCTTAGTTTTCAGTTCAAACTTGGTATCTTCACCATTATATGTTCAGTCACATGTTCATAAGTCAGTTCAGTTATGTATTCACGCATCAGACATGCGTGGTCAGCTTATCAGTACTTTCAATTATGCATTCACGTATCATGTCAGTCATATAATCATGCATTAGATATGCATGGATTCAACTTATCGGTTAATTATCAGATATGCATTCTCAGTTTGAGAAACTCAGTTTATCGAAACACTCAATCCTACATTCATAAATCAGCTACCCATGCATCAGATATGCATGTACAGTATGATATGATCAATTTTCAGTCATGTCATCCATGAAATCATGATCAGTCATTCATGCTATATATGCGTCAGTTTATCTTTTCTCCCATCTCAAGCAGTCATCATTCGAGGAAGAATGTTTCCAAGTGGGAGATATTGTAATACCCCGAAAAATTCAAACCAATATTAGAGCCATGTACCAAGCTCATGCATAGTACATCATGGTTTTTTTATAGATTTATGAGTAACTTATATGTATATTAAGGCTTCAAATAACTCCCTGCTATCAGACGAATCAAAACATTCCTTACCAATTGAATTCATGAGAAGGATATTGGTATAGTCAACTTTAAATGAGCATATATCTCATTATACTTGTAATTTTTGAGTCATGACCTATCAACAGATAGAGAATTGAATTATCTTTCCAACGATACTAATTTTACCTAAATCTAATATTGTAGAAAAGAGTTATTCCTATGTTACTCCAGCATGTCAGGATGGATATAGTGTGATGACATTCGTGGTAGCTTACCATATTTGTGATGCCCTATCACGAAGGTTTTCAGCCTTAGGCAGAAACCAGCTCCTAAGTGATGATATTCGTGGTAGCTTACCATATTTTTTATACCATGTCACAAATGTCGTCAGCCTTAGGTAGAATCCAGCTTCTGTCTGACGACATTTTTGAAGGTTTGTCACATTTTTGACGCCATGTCACAAATGTCGTCAACCTTAGGCAGAATCCAGCTTCTGTATGATGAAATTTTTGATGGCTTGTCACATTTTTGACGCCATGTCACAAATGTCGTCAACCTTAGGTAGAATCCAGCTTCTGTGTGATGAAATTTTTGACAGCTTGTCACATTTTTGATGCCATGTCACAAATATCGTTAGACTTAGGCAGAAACCATCAATTCTAGCTCCTGTGTGATGACATTTTTGAAGGCTTGTCATATTTTTGATGCCTTGTCACAAATGTCGTCAGCTATTATTATCAGCAACTGGGAATTTATTTCATAAGGGTATTTTAGTTTTTTTCCTTCACTTCCCACGACTTATAACCCTCAAGGAACGTATTATCTTCCATTCCCTTTAGTTAAACATCTCAAAAATCTCTCGTATACACTCTCAACCACAAGATTAGGGTTTCTTCTCAAGATCAAAACTCTCAAGAACAAGCCCTAGGGTTTTCATAGAAGAGTCGACTTCAAGGAAATTTCCCTGTCAATCTTCACAAATTCTTAATCTAGGGTATGCGTAGTGTTCATCTATG
This sequence comes from Capsicum annuum, assembly GCF_002878395.1. NCBI lineage: Eukaryota > Viridiplantae > Streptophyta > Magnoliopsida > Solanales > Solanaceae > Capsicum > Capsicum annuum. The sequence continues at coordinate 16,054,389 of NC_061115.1, forward strand.
GATCCAATCCGTTCATAGAGCTCAAGAACCATGTTTTAAATACTATTTTGTAAACTTTTTATGGTAATATGAGCATGTACTGGTTGAAGATTGTTGTTTAAGTTTCAAGATGACATCTAAAGGTATTTTCATGGAATATATGTGGTTGTTAGTTGTAAAACACAAACTTTGGATGGTTTGATATGATGCAAGTATAAAATCTACCTATGCCTTAAATAATGTATGCAAGGTGTTTGATAAAATGCCTAGGATGCTAGAAATTCATATTTACATGATTTCATGATATCTAAATGACAAGTTCATGTTAGTTATACACTTTAATATGGATTTCCATGCTATTTATGTGTTGTTATTGTTGAGGTATGAATCATGTATGATAATGGAGATATGAATTATGTACATGAAATATATCCATGCTTTCCCCTAGCATGTTTGAGATGTTGAATAAATACATGAAGTATAACATCCCTTACTTATGACAATATGAATTGTGGACTCCAATCTTATGATCAAGTTAGTCATGTTGTGTCTGTTTCCTTCCATCGAGTCCTGGGGGTATTCGTACCCAAAAACTATAGTTGTATGCCTAGATCCATGTCATGTTATCACGATACCCTCAGTCAAGCCATGATCTATAGAATTCAGTCAGTCATATGACTCAGGAAAATCCAGTAACCTCAATAATCTCAGTAGTTTAGTAATCTCAATGATCTCAATACTCAGTAATATCTGTAACCTCAGTATTCAAAGTCAATCTCAGTAATTTCAGTACTCTCAACCAGTCCTTAGAACTAGTACATTTCGTCAATCATTAGAATCCAGTAAACTTAGTTTAGCTCCGCTAAACAATACCACTAGTATCAATCTAGCTAATCAGTTCGGTTCAGTTATTCAGTTCATCCCAGTTATTTAGTTCAGTGTCTTTCAGATGGGAATAGTATTCAGCACCGAGTGATCCTAAGGATGGGGACTGACCCACCCGCTAGATTAGGACTGAGATCCTTAGAAGCAATCCCTAAGTCCAGAACTATGTAGCCAGCATAGGTTAAGACATCGCAGCCTATAATATGAGGTAGATGAGGTGGCTTAACCTGTTATATGAGGGTTCCCACCGTTCTCACTAGAGTTACCTTTTATATGAGGGTTGCTCACATGTTGTCCTTACCAGTGGCGCATTATTGACACCCTTCCAGTTAGAGAAGAGATTGGACACCAGTCAGCTTAGCTTAGGGCATGTCGGTTAGATAAATACATCCCACAGTTTCAGTTACAAATTCAGGACTGTCAGATATAGTCAACTCAATTCAGTACTGTTAGAGACAATCAATCCTTATCATTATAAATAGACTTCAAGATCACCTATTAGACAAAACTGATCTCAACTATAGTTAAACAGTATTAGAATTATCAGATTTAAAGATCACCCGCTAGACAGGACTGATCTCAAATTCAGTTACTCCATATAAAATAAAACTCAGATAGTTCCATCACACAGTCGCTCAATATCAGTTGCATCAGTTAGACCGATCATCATAGTTATATTAGTTATATCAATTTTCTGAACTCATGTATCAGTCATATCAGTTATCAGAATTCATGATATCAGTATTCAGCTTTAGGACTATCAGACACAGTCAACCAAACCAGTTTTTCATAATTCGAACTGTCAGAAATAGTTGTTCATCTATTCAGTATCTTAGTATCAGTACACTCATGTTGTCAATATTCAAACTCAGTAGTCAGTATTTCCATGAGTTCAGTTACAGTTATGTATGCATGTATGTATTCTCACGTTCACATTAGTCAGCATTGTTCATGTATATAACCCTTTGCATTTAGTCTACCTCACTCGTATACTCAGTACATTCATACGTACTAACGCATTTTCGCTATGGTGCTTTCTCTTATGTTAGATCATAGGTTTAGAGGCACGATCTCCAGATCAGCAGTAGCATTCCAGTGTTCAGAGTTTGCAGTGAGTCCTTCTCATTCGAGGATGATATGATTATTGCTATATTTACTATTCAATTTCTAGATAGAGTTAGTTAGAGACATGTTCCTTCAACTCCTTATTTGGTTCAGTTAGAGGCTTTCAGACTAGATGTCAGATTAGATATTCAGATCTCATTATTTTTAGTATTTATGACTTGTTTTGGTATTGTTATACTTTTTTTAGATATTTTGTTATCAGACGTTTATTCAGTTCAAACCTTATGGCCTTTCATGTTTATGTTTCTGCATTTTATGATATATTACGTAGTATACAGGTACAGATATCAGTCATGGGTTAGCTTGTGGTCGTTTGGGGTCATAAGCACCGTGTAGCATTCTGGTTCAGAAAATTGAGGTGTTACAAAAATCTTGATTATTGTCAAATAGGTTACGACTAGAACAGAATCTGGCAAAATGAACACCCGATTTTTACCTTGCTCTGATACCAATTGGTGGTTTAAAACTATTAAAGGGAAATAACAGGAATTCAATTTAAAAGCTAGATGCTAAAGCAGAGATAGAGTTTGAAGAAGAGAATATACAGAGAGAGATTATTTTTTTGTTAAAAGACCATCTATTTTAACTAGGATTATACTTAAAAAACTAGAGAGAAAAAAACAAAGAAAGAAGTGCATTCCTAAAGCAACTCTCAACACTCCTCCTTGTTTTATAAAATGCAAACTCCAATTTTCTATCTGAGAAGCTTGAATTTTCTAACAGGTAAAGGTTTAGTGAATATATTATCCCATTGTTCTTCCGTCTTGCAGTAGACGAGAATCACATCTCCACCTTTTTTAACTTCTCTCAGGAAGAAAAACTTGATATTGATGTGCTTAAATTTTTCATGAAACACAAGATTGTGAGAAATATCTATTGCTGCTTGGTTCTCCATGAACACTTCAATGCTTTTTGTTGATTTCATATGCATATCAATCAAAATTTTCTTCAGCCACACTGCTTGACTTACCACTGTTGTAGCTGCCAAAAACTCTACTTCAGCAGTAGATTGAGCCACAATGTCCTATTTCTTACAACTCCATGAAAAAATCCCATAACTAATACTAAAATAGTGCCCTGAAGTACGCTTCGTGTCATCTTTGGAACCTCCCCAATAACTATTAGAGTACCCAAAAAGCTTCACAGGTTGACTCCTTCGAAACATGACTCCATAGATGATAGTTCCTTTGATGTATAGCACAACTCTTTTTGTTGCCTTCAGATGTACTTCACTTGGACAATGCATGAACCTTGATAGAATACTTACAGCATACAATATATCGGGTCACGGTAAGATACATTAAACACCCAATGAAACTTTTGAAGTATATTTTCTCCACCTTTTCGGCTGCATCATCTTTGCTTAGTTTCTCTTTTGGGTTCATGGGAGTATTCATCTCTTTGCAATTTTCCATTTTGAATTTCTTGAGAATTTCCTTCGCGTACTTTTTCTAGCAAATGAAAAAATCATCTTTTCCCTGTGTAATCTCCGTTCCAAGGAAATAAGTCATCAGACCAAGATCAGATATTTCAAAAGCTTGCATCATATCCTGCTTGAACTCATCAATGAGCTTTGCGCTACTTCTTATAATCAAAAGGTTATCGACATAAAGATAAACATCAAGAATCCCATTGTTATTCTGTTTACCATATAGTGTGAATTCTAAAACACTTTTCTCAAAACTGAGGCTAAGGAAATAATCATCTATTCGACTATACCAAGATCTTGGTGCCTGTTTTAGGCCATAAAGAGCTTTATGTAGTGGTAGACTTTCTCTTCTTTTCCATCTACAACAAAACCTTTAGATATAGATTTCTTCTTCAAGAACTCCATTAAGAAATGCGGATTTGACATCAATTTGGTGCACTTTCTAGCCACATTGTGTAGCAACAGTAAGAAGGAACCTGATTGTGTCGAGTCTAGCAACTGGAGCAAACATGTTAGAATAATCAACACCAAAAATTTATGCATACCCTTTAACTACAAGTATTCCCTTGAGCTTGTTAACAAAACCATCAGCATTCAATTTTGTGTGGTAAACTCACTTCACACCAATAATCTTTCTATCTTAAGGCTTTTCCACAAACTGCAAGGTCTTGTTCTTCTCAATCATTGCAATCTCCTCCTCTATTGCAGCCTCTTCAAATCCAGAAGGCTCTAAAATGGCCACATTACATCTCTGGTATATCTCAGAGAGTAACCTTGTTCCTCTCACAGGTTGATCATCAATGTTTTAATCAAAATTTGGTAAATTTTTTGTGATCTTCTTTTGGTTAAATTTTTCCCAGTCTCATTGCTCATTCTCCATAAAAAATACATCTCTACTTACAATAATTTTTCTAGTATAAGGCTGAAAAATTTTGTAAGCTTTAGAGATTGTACTGTAACCAATAAAGATTCCAGGATCATCTTTCTTGTCTAACTTATCCCTCTTAACCTGTGGAATACAAGAGAAATACAAACAACCAAAGTTTTTTAAGTTTTTTAAGGACAGCTTATAGCCATTCCATGCCTCAAAAGGTGTCTTGCCGTCAACTGCTTTGGTAGGCAATCTATCGGTAAAAAAAGCAGTGTTAGTTGCTTCTGCCCATAAATATTTTGGTAAGCCTTTCTCCTGAAAATTATTGGAGAACACTAGCAAACAAAGTTGCTTTTACTTTTGCTTTTTTTATTTTCTTTTCCTTTTGACTTTTGATCTGGGCCACCGTTGGATTATCGGGCAGCGAAAGAACCTTATAATCCTCCTCCACGGCCTCCCAAAGTTCTAAAGCCTCAATATAAGTCTCCATTCTAACTTCCTAAAGATGGTAATTCTCACCATCAAAGACAAGAGGAAATATTTGAGAAAATTTATTTTCAGAATTCATCTCTCTCACAGATCCCTCAAGAAATTGGCTCTTGATACCAATTGTTGGTCTAAAGCTTCGAAATTAAAGAAATAACAGAAAAGAGTTGGAGAGAAAAGTATACTGGAATTGTATTGTCAAAGGGAATTATTTTATTAATAACTCAAAACATATATTTACAGCTAAATTTCTAACTACACTTCAATTTAAATTGGGATAACCAATTCCTATTCAAATAATAAAGGGACAACTAATTCCTAAGTCACATAGGACTCTAATAATTTAAAACTACTAAAATTATCTATTCCTACTTTATTTCTGAGACATTTTTAACATAGGAGAAGTACCAAGTAATAGGACAGATAGTCATCCTGCCATGGTTAGAACATTGAAGAGAACTACCTCATACGTTGATGAGGATCAGATTTTTGTTGGCTTCCAGGATGTTGTACAAACATTGCTAGATGAACTTCTCAAAGTATATCATCGTTGAAGCTCCATCTCCATTTATGGGATGGGTGGATTAGGCAAGACAACTCTTGTGAGAAACCTCTACACCAGTCCTAACATAGTATCTAGCTTCCCGACGCAGGCTTGGATATGTGTTTCTCAAGAATAAAATACCATGGATCTCCTTAGGAATATCATCAAATCTATCCAAGGTCGCACCAAGGAAAATCTAGATTTGTTGGAAAAGATGACGGAGAAAGATCTAGAAAGTTACCTTCATGATCTATTAAAAGAACGCAAATACCTTTGATGATGTATGGTAGAGAGAAGCTTTAAGAGTCTGTAAAGAGTATTCCCAGATAACAGGAATGGAAGTTGAGTTATTATTACCACACACAAAGTGGAAATCGCTGAAAAAGCAGATGCCAGAGGTTTTGTTCAGAGGCTTCGTTTCTTAAGCCAAAAAGAAAGTTGGCATCTCTTTTGTAGGAAACTACTGGATGTTCGGGCAATGGTCCCAACAATGGAGAGGCTAGCTAAGGATATGGTGGGAAAATGTGGAGGCTTACCTCTTGCAATTGTTGTATTGAGTGGGTTGCTTTTAAACAAAAAGCGGCTAGAAGAATGGGAATACGTGAAGGCACACGTTTGGTGCATATGAAGGATGACTCTATTGAAATCTCCTACATATTATTACTGAGCTATAATGATTTGCCAACAATGCTCAAGCAGTGTTTTCTTTCCTTTGGTATGTTTTCGGAAGATCGTGTGGTTGATGTTGATCATATGTTATGGTTGTGGATGGCTGAAGGGTTAGTACCAAGAGGAGAAGAAAGAATGGAGGATGTCGCTGAATGCTTCTTGAATGAGCTGATAAGGCAAAGCTTGATTCAAGCGGTAAGTACATTTTGGGGAAAAGTTTATGAATGTAGGATTCGTGATTTACTTTGGAATCTTGCCATAGAAAAGGCATTATATATATATATATATATATATATATATATATACATAAACTTCTGTGCCATTTATGATCCAAGAAAGCACTCCATATCCTCCTTTTGCACCAGACATTCCATTCATGGTCAAACACAAAGGTACCTCTCACTTGATCTTTCTAACTTGAAGTTGAGGTCAATTATGTTCTTTGAACCAGATTTTTGTAAGATGGGTCTTATAAACTTCCATAATTATTTCCAACATACATATGTGTTGCACTTGGAGATCCGTGCTGGCACTAAACTACTACCTGATTCCATAGGAAGTTTGTACTACCTCAAGTTATTAAGATTGAGAGGCATCCATGATCTTCCCTCCTCTATTGGCAACCTCAAGAATTTACGGACACTTCATTTCTATAACTCATGCCATCTACCCCCCGAGATAGCGGACCTAATAAATCTAAGACATTTAGCTGCTTGGTATTCACAACCTCTAAAATGTATAACCAAACTTACAAGCCTTCAAGTTCTTAGGGGCATTAGTTGTGATCAATGGAAAGATGTTGCTCCTATTGATTTAGTCAATCTTTGAGAGTTAAACATGACTCTTATTAAGAAATCTTACTCCCTAAATAACACTACCAGCTTGGAAAACCTTAGCACTCTCAGTTTGTTGTGCAACTCTGATGAGTCTTTTCCAGCCCATGAATTTCTTAGTTCTTGTCAAAAGCTCCACAAATTGTTTTTAACAGGGAGAATAGAGAATCCTCTGTCATTCCCATTTCCAAACTCCATCACAATGATGTCTCTTTGTACTTAAAACTCATGGAAGATCCGATGCCTATTTTGGGAATGTTGCCAAACCTAAGGAATCTCTATTTAAGAACTGATTATAAAGGAAAAGAAATTACCTGCAGTGATAATAGTTTCTTTCAACTGGAGTTCCTTCATCTTGAATCTCTTCCCAAATCAGAAAGATGGCATTTAGCCACAAGTGCCATGCCTCTCATTAAAGGTCTTGGTACCATGATTATCCAAAGCTAAAGGAGATACCCGAGAGAATGAAAGACGTGAAGAGGATGAAGAGTCTTACAGTTTGACTTAAACAGGAGAAACCAGCTGTTGATTTTAGTGTTTAATTTCTTTTTGCTTTGGCTTTTCTATTAATTTCTATATTTATTTTCATCTGTTTTTCTATTAATTGTATGTTTCTCATATCTTTTTCCAAAATTTCTAGATATATGTAATTTATCATGATAGGTATTTGTAAGAGTAGTTAGGTAGGTATGGTATGTAATTTACTCTAGTCATATAATATTTACCAAATGCTTTTTCTAATATGATTTTTCTTATATCTACTACTTTTATATCTTTAAGTGCATACAAAATAAGTATTTTAAATTTATCTTCCATCACATCAGATAAATAATTATTCATTTTCATAAAATTGTTATTTTCAAAATATTCCCTTCAACCATGTACATAACAAAATATGGTCATCTTAGATTACTATATACTAGATTATTCTTAAACAACATGTTCTTCGGTCACTATTAGCATGGTAATTTGAATACTTTTTCCCTTAAACAGCGCCTCTACTCTGGTTACTCCCCGCCATAGCTTCTTGACTCATTGGTTTCACCTTTAGGATGGCATAGTTCTTAAGGATTTTTCTCCGTTTCCACTTTGCTAATAAACTTCTTAACATATTATTCTTCGAATAATTCTACTATAAAGTAACTAATATGAATTTATTTTATCATATCATGATTGTTGGGAATTATGAATTTAGCTATTCATAATCATAAATAAATATACCTGTTCGGGTAGTTTTGATATTTCTGAAGTTTGTTCCTCCATAGCTTTTTCCATTGAAATATTTCTGTTTTTTAATTAACTGAGCAAAATATTTTTTGTGGACAGGAGAGAGTATTGCTTCAACACATGAAGGCTTGCTTTGCAATGCCTTCGGTTTCTTCCATTTATAGAATGAAAATTTTTTACAAAGTTTTTACACGTTTTCTAAAAAGAATCCTAAAACTAAGTGCCATAGCCTTTAAAAAAAGTCAAAAAGGCTGGAAGGCTAAAAATTTAATGCTATAGCCTTTAAAAAGGTCAAAAAGGCTAGAAGGCTAAGAAGAAAAAGGCTAAAGTCTAATAATTCTGTACAACAATTTTACGTAAATAATTTAGTATCTTGTCTTCTATTATTCCGTTGATATCTTCTTGTTGTCGTATCTGCTGTTTTTCCATATCTCCATTATTGCTTCTTATATTATCTTTCCAGCTGGCATGCTCATCTTCTTGATTTTTATTCTAGGTGTACTTCTGAAATAATGTTATCTTCTCCATTACATCTTGAACATTGATGGTCTGGATATTTGTGTCCAATTATCTTACAATATCTTGCCAATAATCCGTCTGAAATAAATCCTTTTTTAATTGCTCTTGCAGTAGATTGTTTTTTTGGGTTAAGTAATGTCATTATCCATTACCTAACATCTTCCATATCTGCTTGTTGTAGCTCTTTTGAATTTGAATAAATCATCTGATGGTCTCGTGAATAATAGCTCCATATTGGGTTGCCATTAGTATAATTATTTGCTAATTCTTGAATAATTGTAGCTAGTTCAATGAGTCATTTATTTGCGTAGAAATCAGGTATCTCAATTCTAGGTATCTCTGGCTGCTGCGTAATATCTTTCGGTATGATCATATCTCTGGTTAGTACTATTTTTACAACTTGTATAACTGGTTTTATTTCGTCGTATAATATCTCTGCTGGTGCAGTATAACACTTTACATAAAATAGATTTCCTTTTGTTATCCTTTTGTAGGTGGTGAATATTTTATGTAATTCTTCCATAGTTGTTAGTTCTTCTCCATCGGGTGTATATGGTATTTAATAATCCATAGTCAAAACAAGTTTTCACTAGGCTTGGGTTGGTTTTGGGTAGTGCAATTAGCTTGTTATATCCTTTTAATTTTTGGATTATATAGTTTGTGTTTGGTTCTTTGATATTTGTAGCTCTGGGTTAAGGTTTAGGAAAGTTTGTACTCTATAGATATTTTCTATGTATTTTTGGGTTGTATAGTTGTAAACTTTTTTATCTTGGTTCAGACTATCTCGGTATGTGGTAATTTGTGGGGGTATGAACAAGGGGTCTTTTTCTGTTTTTGGTATAAATGGTTTCTCAAATATCTTATTCATATTCATGTTCTGATATCTTTGTCTACTAACTCCTTTGCTTGTACCTGCAGAAGTAGATTGATAAACGTTATGGGTTTTATGGAGTGTCCCATCATCTCCTTCTAGCTCTGGAACTTTAATGTCTTCCGATCGACATAGCTCTGCACACTGCTGAGTTAGCTGATTTATAGCTATAGACTTCAGTTTATCTTCATTAGTCTTTAGCTTCTCTATCTCATTACCCATACTGTCCACTTTCATTGAAAGCGTAGCTAGGGTGTTGAGTATTTTTTCTAAAGTATCTCCTTCTATTATATCAGTCTGTGTAGCTTTGTCTTGATATGTAATCTGCAATAACATTTTTGTTAGTGCTGATTACTTCAATTATAAATGTGAAATTTAATATATTCAAGACTAGTCTCCGAATCTCTTTTGTTGTAACTGAATTTTGTATTTTCTTTGTTAACCACCAGCATACCTATGTATTATCTGTTCGTACAATAAATTTGTTATATACAATATATGGCTCAAATGGTAACAAACATTTATATAATGAACATAATTTTTTCCTATTTATTTCCCATTTTATTTCTGTTTCATTGAACGTACCTGAGTAATATCTACAATGGTGTTCTAATTTTTCTGCTTCATATCGATATTTACGTACTCCTCCATAACTATATTCACTAGCATCTGCTTCTACTATGTATATAAATTTTCTATTTCCATCTGGAAATTGTAATTTTGGTAATTCTTTACAAAGTAATTTTATTTTTTGAACTTGTTTTTTATCTTCTTCATTATAGTTATATTCTACATCCTTTTTTTAATTTTTTCTGTAGTGGTTTTAAGGTTTCAGCTAATTTTGGAATATATTCTCTTACTTGGTTTACTAATCCTAAAAATGATTGTAATTTCTTTTTTGTATCTAATTCTTCTTTCGAATTTATTATTTTTTGTACTATATGTTGTTGCATTTTTACTCCGCTCTTATCTATTTGTATTCCTAAAAATTCTATCTGATTTTTCATAATTTCGGCTTTCTTTTCGCTTAGACTTATTCCCGATTTTTCTATTATATTTGTAAACTGTCCTAATAATTTTAAATGTTCTTCTTTAGTTTTTGTATATAATAATATATCATCTATGTATACTATATAATTAGATAATTGTTTAAAATAACTATCCATAAAATGTTGATATCTACTTGGTGCATTTTTATATCCAAATGATAATACGTTCCATTTAGAAAATCCTTGTCGTACCATAAATGCGGTTAATTCTTTAGATTCTTCTTCTTACTTTAAATGGTAAAATCCTGATTTACAATCGAATTTGCTAAAATAGTTATATCCTTGTATTTGCCTTATTTTTAATATCTTATTTGGTATTGGATAATTATATGTTATAGTTTTTGCATTTAAATTTCTATAGTCAATAACCATTCTACTTTTTCCTCTTTTTTATTCACTATGTTTATTTACTATAAATACTGGACTATTATGTTTACTATTACTTTCTTGTATATACTGTTTTTCTAATAATTCATCTATATGCATTTTAAATTCTTTTAAATCGTCAAAATTATATGTTAATGGTTTCTGGGTTATTATGCTATTTTTATCTATTAATTCAATTTTTATAGTAGTTTTATGTTTTTCCCATCCTTTTAATGGATCTTCACTATATAATTGTTCTAATTTTTTCTTAATTATTTCTATCTTATTTATTGAAAATATAGTTATTTCTGTTTTATTTATCGAAAATACTACTAGTTCTATTGTATCTTCAGTATTTTTTATATTTTCTAACTTTTGTGTAATTTTTTCACTTCCTTTTATCCAATCAGTTTTCTTTCTTATTTTATTATTAACTCTTTTTGTTCTTACTTTCTGTTTACATGGTGTTGTAAACCACCAGTCTGTTCTAGTTATTATATGTGGGTATAATTTATCTAAAAACGGCATTCCTAAAAGTATATCTTTTGATGTTAGTTCATAATTATAAATTTCTTCTATTGTTAATATCTTATCCCATACTTGTATTTTTACATTCCTAGCTTTATAAGTAATTAAGCTTCCTTCATTATTAAATCCTTTAATTATTATTGGTGTTTTTAATTTATCCCATTTACTTTCTGGTAAGCAATTATATCTAAATAAATTAGCTTCTGCTCCTGTATCTATCATAGGCGTATAATATCTACTGTAATATCCTTCTACTACTATCTTCATTAATACATATATTTTCATTTTTATGTTAAGGCTCTCTTTAAGAATAGTTTCTCTTTGTTATATGTTAAGGTTAGTTGTGTATGTTCTATATTGTATGGTTTTACTTGTTCTAGCCATTTTATTCCTAATATTATATCTGCTTTTTGCATTTCTTCCTTTATTTCAAATTCTATTTTTATTTTTCTAACTCCTTTTATTATTTCTTTTTCTGCTATATTTTTACTATTTATTAAACTTCTTGGTAGATCTGGGCACATATCATTATCAGTTTTTATTTCTTCATTTTTTACTAGATATTTTGCTATATAATTTTCTTCTTGTCCTGTATTTAAGAGTATTAAATATTCTTTTTCATTTATTTTTCCTGTTATGTAATATTGGTTTAAATTACTTATTGAATTTATTTCATAACTTGTTCTTTTTGATGAGCTTGATGATTCTGGTTTTTCATTAGCTATTCTTTTCGTTGTACTTATTCTATCATTTACTATTTCTAAATTTTCTTCTATATCTATGTCTCTATAGCTATAATCATTATAATCTATTAGTTTTACAAGTTGTTCGAATGGACTTTCTATTCGTATTTTGTTAATCTTATTTTTTCCTGTTATTTTATGTTTTGTTGTTAATACATATAAATTTTTGCATCTTGCTGTAAATATTTTACTTCCTGGAGTTAATTCTATTCCTGATATTTTCCAATATAATACGAGTGATTTATCTATATTTTTATCTGTTACCGCTACTGAATAATTTGCACTTATTATAAATTTAAATTTTTGGTATATTAGATTTCCTTTTACGGTAGTTATTATACTTTTTTCTATAGGTTTTATAATTCTATCATCTGCTAAATATAATTCTATTGGTGTATCTATTCCTTCTCTAAAACATGCTTTTATTAATATCTCTGTACCTCCAAGATGTACATATTTTATTGGATCTCCTTTACTTTTTATATCATTTATCTCTTTATTAATTATTCTTTTTGTTACTAGTGGTATACTAGCTTTGCCTTTTGTATATCTACAATCTATTACATATTCTTTTTGGCATACTACATAATATTCGTCCTTTTCCCTAGTAAAAATATTTTTTATTGTTGGTATTTTAAATATTTTTTCTACACTTAAATCTAATTCTTTTCCTTTTATTTCATCAAATATGTTACTGTCAAATATTATTTTTTGTTCTGTTCCTTCATCATTTAAATATTCTTTCTTTATTATTATTTTTATATCTTCTTCAGTCATTTGATTCATCTATTTCACTATCTACTTCATTATCTGTTTCGTTTTCTGAAATTTCATATATACTATCCTCACTTTCTAATTTATAATCTATATAATCTATTTGTATATATTCTGTATTATCTATTTTTATTTCTGATATTTGTTTATTTTTTGGATTTTTAGGTAATTTACAATCTCTAGCTAAATGGCCTAACTTTCCACAATTATAACAAGTACATTCTTTTATAGATTTCTTCTTTCTATATGGTCTTTTGTATTTATAATTTTTTACATAATATCTTTTTCTTGGCTTCTTGTATTTATATTTTGATTTTTTATATTTCTTATATTTCTTATGTCTTTTTCTTTTCTTATAATATCTTTCTTCACATCCAAATTGGGGTGCTATTTTATTTTTGCAACATGCTAAATTTCTTATCAATGTTTTTTCCATTTTTAATTCTTCTCTATATTTTTCACATAAGTTTCTATACCATTGTTGTAAAAATTTTATTCTTGCTCCAACGTATCTACTATTTTTGCTTCTTCCCAAATTTTTATTATCTTTGAACTAAATGGTTCGGGTAATTTATTAAAATATAATTTTCTTATTTCTTTACTTTCTTCTATACTATATGCTCCTTTATAATAATACTCTTTAAATGCGCAAGTATATTCATCTATATAAAACATATTACATATTGCTAATTTTAACATTAAATTCTTATTTGTATCTTTTTCTTCATCTTGTTCTTCTTCTATTGTTGTTATACTACCAAATTCATCTTTTATAGCTGTTTCATATTTTTTTAATAATTCTATAGGTGTTAGTTTAGTTGTTGTTGATGATGTTCCTTCTATAGGTTTATTAGTTGTTAATACCTTCTTGTTATTTTCAGTTAGATTTGTAAACCATAATTTTACTGATCCTATTAGTGTTCTTTCTATATATTCTGGTGCATCTGTTATGTTTATATTATTATCTAATAATTGTTTTGTCATATATCCTATCCATAATTGTATTATTTTTTTCTGTGTCTATTACACAGTCTAGGTCTAAAAAGTTATAATTTTTATTAACTATCTGTTTTGGTGTCTATTTGTCATATTCATTATATTTTTTAAATTTATTCTTATAATATGTAGGTTTTCTTATTTCTGATGTTCTAGGTATTATATTTTCATCTTTTTTTTTATCAAGAGTATTTATTTCTTTGTTGGTTTTTTCTAAGCTTTCTTCATTAATTACTTCTTGTGTTTCATTGATTTCTAAATTTTTTGTATTTGTTAATATTTCTGTGTATGTTTCACTATTTTCTGAATCATAATTATCTGTCTCTTCAACATCTATATTATTTATTTCTAATTCCTTGTTTTTTATTTCTAATTTTTCCTTAAATTGATTTATCTCGTTTAGTAATTTTTGTTCTTTATCTTTTTCTTCTTTTTCCTTTTGTCTTTGTTCATACAAATCTTTTAACATTGGTAGTTCCTTTTCTAATTCAGCAATCCTACTATTTTTAGTTTCTTCTATTTTTCGTATTTCTTCTGTAGTTTGTTGTTTAATTTTTTCTATTTCCTTTTTCCTATCTATTTCTTCATTTTCTCTTTCTATTCTTACCATTGCTGTCAATTTATCTTCTAATTTTAATTCTTCCTTTTCTAACATTAGGTATAAATGTTCACCTATTTTCTTATATCTTCTTCCTAGATTAGAAAATACTATTTTTATTTTTAATCCTTCGTGATTTTCATATATTTTTTCATCTATTATAAATTCTTCTTTGTTCATTTTATTGTGAATAGTTCATGTTGATATATATATTCTAAACTGTCTATTTGTGATTCTAATTTTGATATTTCATCTTTGTGTGTATTTATTGAATTTTCACTAACTCCGGCAAATATATTATAATGTAGTCTTTCTATTCTTATTTTTAATTCTTTACGTTTTTCAGAAATAATTTGTTTTAATTCTTTGTATTTTTGTATGTTATTCATTCAAGCCATATTTATAATATCTTGATGGATATCTAAATCTAATTTTATCATAATTAGGTGGTATGTGTCTTATTCTTCTAGATTTTAAATGGATTATTAATTTTGCTTTAATACTAGATATTAAGGTAATTAGGTAGGCTAATCTTTGTGGGTTTTCTTTTGTTTTATTTAGACTTATATATTCTGAATAATTACTAATTAAAGATTCTTTAATTTTTCTAAAAGCTTCTCTGTTTCTAAATGGTTTTCTCATAATTAATTTAATCTATATTCAAACATAAATTCAAACATATCTACTACTGTTGTACTTTTTAAATTACTGAGCTCTGATATCATTTGGAGGGGGGTGCGGATCTATGCGGGTAACTGTCTTATGAAATAGATTTAACATGTGCGGACTGGTTTGAAGAGAATAGTTTTTGGGATTCTATACAAAAAATGATTTTGTGATGTTTTTATTGATTGTTCTAATTAATATGTTGTCTTGCTTATTCACATTTACGACAATACTTTATGTAACTTGTTCCAACATTTCTATGTGCTTAGAGAACATCTATTTTGCTAACTGTATTTCTGGTTTTCTGATTCTGTATACATGAGCTCAAACATCCGATTGTCTTTTTATTTCTGGTTTCAAACCGATTCTACAAACTATAATGGACACTATTGTTACTGCAAAGGCAGTGGACAAAGTACATGCTGCTGCTAATAGAAATTCAGGATCACACTGCTAATAAAATTTCCACGGATTAAACTTGCGAAAAAACTCACACAAGGTCCCAATTTAAGCAAGAATATCTTCTCGTCTATAGTTTTAGGCGATAAATTGCCCATCAAATTAAAGATTTTTGAATCTAAAATCCAACGAAACTAAACTATGCTTTTTGTTGTTACTCTCAACCGGTTCCATACAATTTCTCCGCACTCATGGCAAAGGTCAATCACCAATAGATCAATGTCACCATAATAATTCCTACCCGAGGTTGGGCATATCAATTAGCTTGTAGGCTGATCATACCTTACGCAACAAACATGCTAATTAAAATAGATTTATCAATATTAGAATCTAGATGATTAATACTAATTATTTAACAAATTTGATTGGTTGATACGAGTTGATTCTGTTACAGTGAATTGATGAAACAATAGCAAGTCCCATGGCTGCAGAGAAGAACTTGAAAAAATATACTACTCCACTAGAAATAAGACAAAAAATGTTCACAACTTACAATCTGGGATTCTGGGTAGGAAAAAACTTCGAAATCATGTTTTCTCTGTAGGAAAAAAGAAGTCATAGTTCAAGTCCCGATGCCAACTAACTCAAATTACTTAATTTGTGAAATGAATCTATAAAGCAACTCATAGTATAGAGTTAGCCCAAATTTAATCAAATCCAAGTCACAAGGAATCAGAATGTACGTTACCTCAAGTTGCAAGTTCTGATATCACAATTCAACCGCTAACTCAATATATAATGATATTGTTACGACTTGAGACTACCCCTGGTCATAACACGGCGCTTAGAGTCACAATTGCTCCTGAGCTAATTCATGGCCTAACCTGACACTAAGGATACTAAAATTATTATGATTCAGACAGAATAAGCAAACCACAAGTTGATACCAAACTAACAAGGAAGATACGAACTACACTCCAAATCAGTCCACAAGTCATAAGGATTCCGGGACCTCTTTGGAGACCACTCTCGGATTCACTACCAACAACAATAATACAAGAAATAATGGTGTATTTGACACCAAAACAGCAACCCCAATCTATAATAGCAACACAATATATAAAGAACAAGATGAACAACAACAATGTAATAACAATAACCAACGTTTACAAGAATACAAGACAAGCTACGGTTACAAGATGACAAGAATGTAAATGATAGAGAGTGTGACATACACTACTATAATGACCAAGAACCTAAGTGTGTTCAAGCACAAAGACCTTAATAATGATAGTAGTAACACCTACACTATGCAAAGGACACAAGAGAGGACGTCAATCCTTCAAGCACCCCAAGATAACAACAAAAGTGATTCCACGCCTAAGTTGTTCCTAGTTTCGGCCAAGTCTCAAGTGAGAGAGAACTTGTGTGTTTAAATTATGTATTACAAGACTCAATATGCAAAAACTAAGTAAAGAAACCCTAAAAGGTTCCTTATATAGTGTATTACAAATAAAAGGCAAAAAGACCAAAAGGCCCCTTATAGAATAGGCACCCCTCTAGTGTTACTTAGCTGTTTTGGATGTGTTTTAGCCCTTAATTACACTTCTCTTGCACACACACTTGGAAGAATTCAATACACACCCACATAAGTCCATATATGTGATCGCACTTGTATCACAAGTAAAAGAAAACAAGAACAATACACAAATTTATGTGGAAACCCTTGTGGGAAAACCACGGGCAGAGATAGAGAAGGTTTCACTATAATGGAATAGAGAACAATGTGAAGAAGGCTGAATTTTTTGAATAATGAAAATAACCCACTAAATCGCACTTATATAGTACATGCGTACAAATAGGTCCTAGGCCCAAAAACATAAAGGTCCATACCTCGATCCCTACGCTACCACCGTAGACCCCATTGAAAATCACAAACATGGGTCGTACAGCGAAACTTTCAGGGCCAGACCAACAAAATTCGGGTCACAACTCTAACAATCTCCACCTTGACATGAATTCTAATTCAGAACTCAAACCCATTTCAAGACAAACTCTCCACCTCCTCCAAAAAATCCCCTAAGGGCACATCTTAACGGCTAACGCCAACCAAGTCCAAGCACTACTCAAACTTGGCACTTAGTAGTGTCTTGGTTATCATATCAGCAGAGTTATCATGGGTACTAATCTTTCTTACCACAATATCACCGCGTACAATAATTTCATGCACAAAATGGTACAGAACATCGATGTGCTTTGTTCTCTCATGAAATATCTGATTTTTTGTAAGGAAGATAGCACTTTGTCTGTCGCAAAAGACCTTAGTAATCTGTAAGTCTTTGCTAAGTTCACCGAACAAATCCTTCAACCAAATATCTTTCTTGAAAGC
Source organism: Capsicum annuum (assembly GCF_002878395.1). Taxonomy (NCBI): domain Eukaryota; kingdom Viridiplantae; phylum Streptophyta; class Magnoliopsida; order Solanales; family Solanaceae; genus Capsicum; species Capsicum annuum. Next base: position 16,072,335 of record NC_061115.1, read on the forward strand.
CTCTGTAATAGCCATGTACTTTGCCTAAGTAGTTGACAAAGCAATCGTAGTCTGTAAAGTAGCTTTTCAACTAATAGCACAACCACCAATGGTGAAAACATAGCCTGTAAGAGATCTCCTTTTACTATGGTCTCCTGCAAAATCAAAATCAACATACCCAATCACTCCATATCTATTTTTTCCAAACTGCAAATAAACATCAACAGATCTGTGCAAGTATCTAAAAATCTACAGAAGTACTTTCTAATGTTTTTTGCCAGGATTTGCCATGTATTTGCTAACTGCACTGACAACATATGATAACTCTAGTCGGGAACACACCATAGAATACATAAGAGACCCAATGGCACTAGAGTATGGAACTCGATACATATAATCACACGCATCATCTGTCTTTGGAGATAAAGTGGTCGAGAGTTTAAAGTGAGCTGCCAATGGAGTACTGACAGGCTTGGAATTTTGTATATTGAACCTTTGAAGCACTTTCTCAATATACCTTTTCTGACTCAAGTATAACTTAGACTTCTCTCTATCCCTCACAATCTTTATACCAAGAATCTTCTTTACTGCTCCTAGATCCTTCATCTCAAACTCCTTGCTGAGCTGGGCTTTGACTTTTATTATCTCTCTCATATCCTTTTCTTCAATCAACATATCATCAACATAAAAGAGAAGATACACGAATGAACCATCACTTACCTCCTTAAAGTAGACACAACTATCATAACTACTACTCCAAAACATATGAGAGGTTATAAAAGAGTCAAACCTCTTATACCACTGTCTGGGCGATAGTTTTAAGCCATAAAGAGACTTTTTTAGAAAGCATACATAGTCCTCCTTTCCTAAAACTACAAAGCCCTCTAGTTGCTGGATATAGATGTCCTCTTCAAGTTCTCCATGTAAGAATGCAGTTTTGACATCCAACTGCTCAAGATCAAGATTATGCATGGCCATAATACCAAGCAAGGCTCGAATTGAGCTATGCTTAATAATTGGAGAAAACATATGTGTGAAGTCAATACCTGGAACCTGGCTGCAACCGTTAGCAACTAGTCTTGCTTTGTATATAGTATTTTCAACTCCTAATGTTCCTTCTTTCTATTTAAATACCTACTTGAAATGGACAACTTTCTTATCTTTAGGTAATCTCACCAAATCCCATGTGCCATTCTTATGAAGTGATTTCATCTCCTTTTGTATAGGAATCATCCATCAGTCGAAATCATCATAACTAACTGCCTCTAAGTAAGAAGAAGGTTCTTCACCAAAATCAATACCTTCTGCTACATTCAATACATAAGCAACCAAATCAGCTTTAGCATACTTCTGAGGAGGTCTAATATCTCTTCTAGGCCTATCTTTAGCAATAGAATATTATGGCATCACTGGTGGTGACAAAGAAATAGTACCACTCTGCATCTCCAAGCTAGACTGAGAAATAGGCACTGGTGTAGACTCTGCTCCAATATGAAACTCGACGTGGGTGCTTGACTTTTGATGATTTATTTCACTAATCTTATTTGGGGGCGAAGCACTAGATTCGGAGGGAGCCCGAAGCATGGCAGTTTCATCAAACATATCCCTGATATTATAACCTTTTTGTTTTCTAGACACCAAAGCTTATAACCTTTAACACAAGGATTATAACCCATAAATAAGCACTTGAAAGGTCTATGTTTCAACTTTCCATTATCAACATGAGCATAAGTGGGACATCCAAATATCCTCAAATCGGAATTACTAGCAGGAGTACTAGACCATACCTCTTGTGGAGTCTTTTTATCATTTGCAGTGACGGAGAGCGGCTAATAAGAAAAAAAGTTGTGGAAGCAGCTTCATCCCAAAAAGACTTGGGTAAACCAGCATTTGAGAGCATACAATGCACCTTATCCATTATAGTCCTATTCATTCATTCGAACACACTATTCTATTGCGGAGTATGATGAACTGTCAATGCCTCACAATTCCTTTTGACTTGCACAGAGTATGAAATTCATTAGAACAGATCTCTAAACCATTATTTGTTCGAAGGCATTTTACCTGCTTCCCTATTTGTTTTTCAATCTTAGTATTTTACTCTTTGAAATTAGGCAACACATCATTCTTTTGCTTCAAGAAGAACACTTAAAATTTTCTGGAATAGTCATCAATAATAGTCAACAAGTAATTCACACCTCCTTTAAAAGGTACTCTAGAAGGACCCAGAGATCAAAATGAATATAATAAATTATGGCGTTAGTTGAGTGGATGCCTTTAGTGAATTTGGCTCTCTTCTTCTTTCTAAAAATGCAGTGCTCACAGAACTCCAATTCGGTAATACTCTATCTATCAAGAAGTCCTCTCCTGCTTAGTTTAGGCATCCCATTTTCACTCATATGCTCCAGGCGCATATGCTAAAGTTTAGCGATGTCACTTTCTAATAGAGATGAGGTAGAAACACTGCATCACCTGAAATCATAAATCCTTGCAAGACATACAAATTTTTAGACTTTCTCTGTCTCTTCATCACAACAAGAGAACCTTTAGTAATCTTCAGGACTAAACCTTCACCAGTGTACCTATATCAGTTCGAATCCAGTGTACTCAAGGAAATAAGATTTCTCTTTAGGTATGGGACATACCGCACATCACCAAGTGTCCTCACAACCCCATCAAACATCTTAATTTTGAATATTCCAATACCATCTATCTTACAAGTTATGTTATTTCCCATTAACACAGCGCTTTTAGAGACTATTTCATATGTTGTAAAATAATCTCGATTGTGACACATATGAAATGTGAAAGCTGAATCAAGAATCCAATCCTCAAAGGGTTTGGAGTTACCATCAGAAATTACCAAGAGTTTTCCGTCACTACCACCATCTTCAACAAAAAAGGCTTCACCAGATTCTCTGGTTGGTTACCTTTTGGTTTTGGAGCTTTTCTTTTCTCTCTATTCTGTAACTCTCAACATTCGAATTTGATATGGCCCTTCTTCTTGTAGTAATTATAGGTTTTGTTTTTGTATCTGTATTTTGAACTATTCCTGTCATCACCCCCAGAATTCCTTTCACGAGTCCTTCCTCAAATAATTAGACTATCTCCTTTAGTCTCTGACCCATTCACAAGATGCTTCATCTTCTCCTTAGAGAACAACGCATCATAGACTTTATTTATTGTCTGGGTATCAAAACTATATAAAATTGTATCCCTAAAGGTCGTGTATGATGTTGGCAGAAAATACAATAAAAGCAACCCTAGATCTTTCTCATCGTACTTATCCTCCAGAGTCACTAAATCAGAGACAATTTCATTAAATACAGATAGGTGATCCTCCAAGGAAGCACTCGTATACATGCGATTAGAATAAAGTCATTGTTTGAGATACAACTTACTTGTTAGGATCTTCATTATACACAATAATTCTAGTTTCAACCACAACAAAATGGCAGTCGTTTCCTTCAAAATATTCTGTAGAATCTGATTGGATAAATGAAGGTAGATATGAGATAGAGCCTTCCAATCCTTATGTCATTTATCCTCATCCATGTATGATGAGGGCATCTTATCAAACCCTAATATGGAATCGTCCAAATCCATCTGCACAAGCATAGCCCGCATCTTAACCTACCATAATAAAAATCTGGTATTGCGATCCAACAGCGAAATATCATACTTTATGGTTTCCATCCTCGAGAAAATAATCAAACAGGCTCTAATACTATTTTGTTATGATTTAGGCAGAATAAGCAAACCGCAAGTAAAAGAAAACAAGAACAGCACACAGATTTACGTGGAAACCCTTGCAGGAAAAACCATGGGCAGAGACTAGGGAGGTTTCACTATAATAGAGATAGAGTACAATGTGGAGAAGGTTGAATTTTCTGAATAATGATAATAACCCACTAAATTGCACTTATATATTACATGCATACAAATAGGCCCTAGGCCTGATCCCTATGCTACCACCATAGACCCCATTGAAAATCACAAACATGGGTCGCACCGTAAAACTTTCAAAGCTGGACCAACAAAATTTGGGTCACAACTCTGACAGAAATAAATGATGAAACATTGAGCAAAAGTTAAACTGAAATGACATAATCACAATAATAGCAAAAATAAATACTGAATGTCAAAACTAAAACTGTCTGACATAATCAACATGCTAAAATCTAATTGTATGCCTGAAAGCACATAAATATGATGAGTTGTTAGGGAAAACCCCCCAACAAACTCCAATTGTTTGAAATTGAAACAATAACATAATGAAATTACTGAAAACTAGTCCGTGGATGATAAGGACTCACCAAACTCTACTGCTGATATATATATAGAATCATGCAAACCGTGAGTTGGATGTTGAACCTTTGGACCTATATTATGAAATAATATAGCACAACGAAAGTATGGGGTCAGTACTTTGAATTTACTAAGCATGCGGGATATACACTATGTTATATGAACTGAATATGCTGAAGATGACATGATAAACTGAACATGGAGCTAGAATATGTAGCCTGATATAATGACCACTTAATGATTATGTAACTATATAATATGCTGAATTAAATGAATACAAGGTCATGTGAGGTCTGCATCTGAATTGTGAGAGCTACTATTAATTAGCGTACCTCAATCTGGGTTAACCAGGTTTCAACTTGTAACTCCAAGGGTGTTCTCTATCTTGTCAAGTGTACGAAAACTGACTGACGTGGATTCACTAAACTAATGTCCATCAGGACTAAGGTATCAAGTTTGGCCTGATGGATAAACCTTTTTAACCTATGGTGGTGCCACAGTTTTGGGACTTAGGGCTTCTACTAAAGGTCTCAGACAAACTGGCAGGTGAGCCTTCATGTTGTGCTAAGTACTGCTCCCAACTGAAAAACAACTGGAATGCTCAATAATATTAATATTCTGACAACTGAAAATAAGTACTTTATTTGAAAGCATTCAAATCTTAAAAACTGAAGGAATGAATACTGATAAATATATGCATGAAATCCTAGGTCATCGGGTGTTCATAACCCGACATCTCTGAAGAATACATCTGCTATGACAATTCCCATAAATTGAATAAAATAAAAAAATTTATAACTCAAAATCTAAGAATCATGGATCACGTAATATATTGAGGGATTGCAATATTAGACATGCAATGATACGAAAATTCATGGTAAAATATGGGTTTATATCTCAATAATAATTAGGAACTGAATTATAAGGAATTCACTATATTCATGAATCCTAGGCTCTGAAGAAGGAATTAAACTGTGAATTTGAGTTAACTTTGGGACTCAATGAATGAAAAAGAACCCACTGATGAAATCTCACATATCTGGAAATAAGAAATGTGAACCCCTTTAATTTGGAGCTTGAATAAAAGGAACCCTAGTTTATCTTTGAGGATGAAGAATTGCTTCCTTTTTTATGTTTTTGCCAATTGTCTAATGGTTTTTTGAGTAATGAGGGACATAGGATAATTTTAGACTTATTAACATCCTTGAAATAGCTTAAACAATGTAGTTTAGGGGTCTAAGTAGTGGAAAAAGACTGAAATGCCCCTTATAAAAGGTAACTAAAAAGGTTGGAGAATACGACTTATAGATCATCCCATGGTCGTGGGACCTACCTATGATTCTGGCGGGTGCTCGTGGTTTGGAGGCTGAATTTAGGTTCTCAAAACTCCATTAGACGAGCATTACTATGATCGTGGGATTCATCCACGATCGTACCTTGGTTCACAGGTTGAAAGTCCAAGTCGGATCAAATTTGGGAGTCACGATCATACCTAAAATTGTGGTTTCAAACCAAGATCATGATTTTATCTCATGATTGAAAGGTATACTTGTCAAATGTTTGGAACTGTTTCAATCAGAAGATGTTTGGGATTGTTTCAATCAAACGAGATCATTGTACGGTCATACAATCTCATCAAGATCGTACCTAGGCTCATAGGTTCTCACTGCTGGATAGTGTTTCACTAAATGACCATAACTCTTAGCTCTGGTATTGGATTAAGGTGTGACTAAATGCCTTGAAAAGATAATTCAAATATCTATCATTTGGTGGGTCTTGAGCTCAAAAATACTTCATAATCTAGGAATTATGTTCGTTTAAATTTGATCATTGTAAGATTTTTCACAAGAAATCAATCGGTAACAAAGGTTTAGACGTGGCTATAAGCTAGGAGTAACTTGTGACTTTAATACCTGTCTAAATCATTTCTCATACTAAAAAAATATGATGTTTGACTTTACATGTACTTGAAGTGTGGTTCAAATCGTAGTTTGAATTTTTGGGGTGTTACTGATATCAACCCATAAGAAGATTATAAGCTAATTCCACTGGTTGGGGGTTCGATTCATACCTCAAATAGGTGAAACCACGGATTATGGCACCCTTCCATTCTTCCATAAGGAACTAGTTGAGATCTAAGAAGAACAACTTGATAATGTGTTGCTTCTGACTCAATATTCCTTGTTATCCACGTCAATTTATTTTTGTCATAACACAAAAAAAAAGTTAACAAAATTCTTATGAGGGGATTTAAATAGATTACTAAAACGTCATGCCTTACAATTGTATAAGCAGAAACTTCAATTCATTTTGCCGTTAAACTAAGGATCAAAATGTCCTTATCACAAGTTAACAGTGAAAATTAATTTGTACTGAGTATTCCTACCAAAATAGATACACAATATGTGGTACTTCTAGTACTTAATTATAAGCTTCTTAAAAATATTTTTACTTTGTTAAATTAATTAACCACAATAAATTGTTAAATAATAATTGTAGGTTTATTGTGGACAGGTATATGAACAGCTTCCACTGATCTCCTGTTCTAGGACAGCTGTTAATTGATTTTGTTTAATGAGTTTCAGTTCTTGCATTCCGAAAACTTTTATTCTTCTAATTTACTTAATAGTTTTTCTCCTTGGATTTCTAGAAGTAGTGGCAGTAAAAAAAGAATGAGAAAAAAGGCAAGTACAACGAAAAGTCAATTATTATGTATTACATTCACACGGAAATAGTAAGTGCAAGGAACGGGGGATTATAAGCAAAAAAAGAAAGACGAAATTTTAGATCATCATCTAATATTTTCTCATAAATTTTTTGATTTGCTCATAACATATTTTTAAACAATGTCTAATTATAGCTCCGTGAATTGCAAGAGTGTCGTGATTCGAAATGGGCACGTGATGATACTTTTCAAACCCTACGAATAAGTAAGTCTAACCCAACTCTCTGGTAATGTCTTTGGATTGACCAATGTCCCAGTTGCGTTCATAAATTTGATAAACAACGTGTTCAGACCTTATTTGGACTCCTCTGTGATTGTGTTCATCGATGACTTTCTTGCGTACTCGAGAAGTAGGGAGGAGCATATGCAGCATTTGAGGATTGTGCTTTAGACTTTGAGAGATTATAGGCTTTTTGCCAAATTCTCAAAGTGAGAGTTTCGGCTCAAGTCGGTTACATTCTTAGGATATGTGGTGTCTAAGGATGGTATTATGGTGGATCCGACAAAGATTTAAGCTATTAAGATTGGGCCAGAACTACATCTCCATCTGAGATTTGTAGCTTTATGTCACAACCCGAACAAAGGTCTGGCTGTGACGAGAATCCCAAGCCAAAAAGGTCGAAGATGACCCCCTTAACCTTACCTCAAAAGAACAATAACAAAATAAATTGCAGAAGCTAACCAGAAGAATAAGAGATATGCAATAATTAACGGAGTAAGTCTATGAGCCAACATTAAATCCACAAGGAAATACCCCACTACTATCCACAAAGCATCTAAACCAAGAAGTACTAATTAAGTTGGGACATGACCCCGACTATGCCAGAAGAAAATCAAAAGAAAGTACTGAAACCATAACTGACTGAAAGAAACTAGGCCTTACAAATGAGGGAGGGTTCACCACTTCAATAGCTGTCCAACAAGAGTACCAAATCACCTAACATTGCACAGGGTCACAAGAAATGCCCTCAAAACCTACATCATGAAATGATGCAGCATCCGAGGATGGTCAGTACAACAAGTACTGGCATGCAACCCAAGAAAAGGGATAAAATTTATGCATTTACCAAAAATTCAGTCATAAACCAGATGAAAAACAATTATGCATATGTATAAAGGATGTCGGGATAGGGGCAAGGGACATAAAACATGATTGTTCAAAAACTTAACTCGAAGCTGCGTAGCTCGTACCGACCTAAAGGAACCTACGAGCTATATGGACCCGACTCCCCTTGCTGGAAAGGCCCCAGTCCATGTGAGCTACATGTACAAGGGAAATGGATAAATACACCAAGGTGATAGCCATCCAAAATATACTGTGTACACAAACACAGTGGTCATAGACCCCCAACATCAGTAAATGTGATTTCCAATGTTGGTCACCCTGGGACTACACCTTCTCGGTGAGCTACATAATTCCCTTTAAACATAAAATAAAATAAGTTTACACATAACATCAACCATTAATCATGGATTCTTTTGTTAAGGAACTTTTGAGCTGGTATCGTCATGCCAATAAACTTGCAAGTTGTTCCAATTATGCCAAACCATAATCATTTAACCAATCTGACTCTCAATTCAGGTTTAAAATTCAAAACCATAGCCTCCAAGGGCATTCCAAAACTTTTTTATCCTTTTACTATTTAATTCAATTCAATGTCTCAAAAGATTTGTTAAAATTATGTAGAATCTGTATTCAAAGCTAAAATTTATAATGTGGGTTGTGGTTCATGCATTACTATGTTGAATTCATCAACTTTGTGAAACCCAAATTGCCAAATTCCACCAGTATCACAATGCACAAATTCAACTCACAATCCATCATTTAAAATATGAAGAAATCATTTAAAACATGAGAAAAATAATGGAAGTGTTAATAACCCAAAAATCCACAACCCTAATTAAATTAATCATTCAAAACACATGAATATCAAGTAAATTAATGCATTAATATACTAATTAAAATAGAAAGTATATAACATGCCTGAAAGTTGGAAGAATTTTTAGAGAATTCGAAGCTTAGAGCCCAAAGTAGTGAATTCTTCTGAAACCCTTGAGTTTCTTGACTAGTAAGTTGGAGAGGAGAATAGAAATGTTTAAGATTGATAACTGATGGCTAATTCAATTTAAAAGGCATTTTATGTCGTATAATAGGGCAAAGGATCAAAAATCCCTTACCCCCAATTGAAAAAAATAAAGCTGGGCGATTTATATCCAACAGCGTCGGACGCCCTTATCGCGGGTCGTAGGCAGCGTGCCACGCCCTTACCGCGGGGCATAGAAAGCATGTCATCCCTTATAATAAGGCATAGACAGTGTGTCACACCCTTATCGTGGAGGATCACTGGTTCGGGAGCCCGAAATGACCGAAAACCCTTTTTAAAAATTCTGAAACTTTCCCAAATCACTCCTCTAACATCTCTTGTCATGATTCAAGTCAAAAATTACCATTTAGTGCAAGGTAGGGTATGAAATAAATTGGTCATAAATATACGGTGTCGCAAATCATCCCCCTTTTGGATCATTCATTCCCAAAAGAGAAGTTAGGACATTCATGGCACGATACTAGAAAATGTACAGTGGAATTCAAGGACGAATGTGACACGAGAGAAAATGAAACTCATACCTTGAGCACTTTCATCTAACATTGGTTAGAAGAATGTGTACTTGGTCATATCCTCTTTTGGCTCCCACGCAGCCTCTTCTACTTTTTGATTTCTTAAAAGAACCTTCACCGAAGCTATTTCCTTAGTCCTCAATTTTCGGACTTGCCTCTCTAATATTTCAATCAGGATTTCCTCATAGGAAAACAAATCCTTAACACCAATTTCTTCAATGGGAACTACCAATGAAGGATCACCCACACACTCTTTAAGCATAGATACATAAAATACTAGATGAACCAAACTCAAACTCGTCGGTAGTTCCAATTCAGAAGCAATATTACCAATCCTTCTTAAAATCTGGTATGGACCAATGTAATAAGGACTAATCTTCTCCTTCTTCCTAAACCTCACACCTCCCTTCATAGGAGAAACTTTCAAGAATACCCAACCATCAACTTCAAATTTCAACTCCATCCACCTCACATTCACATAGAACTTTTTGCAACTTTGAGTAGTCTTAAATCTTTCTCAGATCACCCTCACCTATCCATTGCTTGGTGAACCAAGTTAGGCCCAAACAACGTTGTCTCACCCACCTCAAACCATCTAATAGGAGACTTGCACCTTCTATCATAAAGTGCCCCAAAAGGGACCATTTGGATGCTGGAATGATAACTATTGTTATAAGCAAATTCAATAAGAGGCAACTGATCAACCCAATTTCCTTTAAAGTCAATTAGAAAGGCCCTTAACATATCCTCCAAAGTCAAAATAGTGCGCTCTGCTTGCCCATCCGTCTGTAGGTGAAAAATAGTGCTAAGGTTTACCTGAGTACCTAATCCCTTATGAAAAGATTGCCAAAAATAAGAAGAAAATTGTGTACCTCACTCTGAAATGATGGAAATCGGGGCCCTATGCAACTTAACTATCTCCTTCATGAATAACTTATCATAATCTCTCATAAGTAGTTGATTCTCACAGTCAAGAAATGAGCAGACTTGGTCATTCTATCCATAATAAACCAAATAGAATCATACTGATTTTGAGACCGTAGAAGACTCATAACAAAGTCTATATTAATCATCTCCCACTTTCACATGGACAGTTCTATGTCTTATGACTTGTCGCCCGAAATCAAATGCTCTAACCTTGACTTGTTGATAGACCACACACTTGGCAATAAAATTTTCCACATCTTCTTTCATATTATTCCACCAGTAGATTTCCTTCAAGTCATGATACATTTTGGTCGAACACAAATAAACTTGTATATATAGACTCATGAGTTTCAGTCAAGATCATTTCCCATAACTCATCTAAATTAGGAACATACAATCTTCTTTGATATCTCAAGATGCCATTTCCTCAATCTCCAAGGCCATAACTTTTTGTTGACCTACATCAACTTTGATTTGCATAACTATGGGGTCAAAAACATAATTCTCTTTGACATCAGTCCCAAAACAAATTTTTGGATGATTACCCCTCCATCCACAGAGTTCAAACGACGAACTACTAAATTTTCTAGTTAGTGAACATCCTTCACCAATCCTCTTTTCTCCTTTACAACATTGGACAAACTTTTTATGGATAACCTGCTAAGAGTATCAATAACAACATTATCTTTAGCTAGGTGGTACTGAAGGTTCATGTTGTAATCCTTAAGAAATTTGAGCCACCACCTCTGCCTGAGATTCAACTTTTCTGTGTGAACACATAATGCAAGCTTTACTAATCCAAATAGATATCCACATGGACACCATATAAATAATAATCCCAAAAATCTTCAAATTAGATACCACAACTGCCAACTCTAGATCATGAGTTAAGAATTCCTCTCGTGAACCTTAAACTTCTTGGAAGCATAGGTTAAAACCATACCATGCGGCATCAAAACATAACCCATCCCCACACGAGATGCATCACAATATGGAAAAACCTCTCAGTACCCTCGGGTAGGGTCCAAAAAGGGGTAGAGATCAACTTATACTTCAACTTTTGAAAATTGGAGGCTTAAAAACTTTACCTTGTTCTGAGTCAACCTCATAAGCGGAATAACAATAGATGAGAAACCCTGCACAAACCTCCTATAGTACTCGGCCAAGCCCAAGAAGCTCTTAATGTTGGCTGGAGTCGTGCATCTAGGCCACTTCTTAAACGTCTCAATCTTTTTTGGATCCACTTTAATTCCTTCACAAGAAACAACATGCTCAAGAAAAGACACAACACTTAGCCAAAATTCACAGTTAGAAAATTTAGCATAGAATTCCTAGTCCTCAAGGGTCTACAACACAATTCAAAGGTGATTTGCATGATCCTCCTCACTTTTGGAGTACACCAAAATATCATCAATAAATACTATAACAAACAAATCCAAAAACTATGTGAACACCCGATTCATAAGGTCCATAAAGTAGCCAGTCAATCCAAATGACATAACTAAGAACTCATAGTGGATCAGAAATTAGTCTTGGGGATATTGTCCTCCCTAATTTTCAACTGATGATAACCCGAATGAAGATCTATCTTAGAGAAACACTTAGCACCCTGAAGTTGATCAAAGCGGTCATCAATTCTAGGAAGAGGGTACTTACTTTTTATGATGACCTTATTTAACTAACAATTGTCTAAACATATTTGAAGACACCTATATTTCTTTCACATGAAAAGCACAGGAGCACCCCACAGGAAAATACTAGGACGAATGTGTAATACCCCACATTTTTGGGCTAGTCTATGAACCATCGTTCTTACGTGTATAGGCTATAATCCAAGTGATTTCCATGTAAATAAAAGTTTTAAAATCTTTATCCTCATGTTTGATTTTCTTTTAAGGTTAAAAATGTTCATAGAAATCACTTAGAGCAAAGTTGAGCTAAGATCTTTTGATTCATCCAAAATTCGATATTCAATTTTACAAGGGTCTAATTAAAACGTGTATAACTCTTTATATATATGGAATTTTTCATCTCAAGTCCCACCAAATTGTAGATAATTGAATTAGATTTCCAACAATATTAATTTTTCCAAAATCCAATACCCGACCGAAAAGTTATGGCTATTTTCATGACTAAGGCAATAGCATTGCGCGATTAGCGTGCGACGCACGCCCTATCGAACACACCCAATTTCTAGGCGATTATTTAGCATTTTTAAGGGAAAAAAGGTCCTTTCATTCACCCAAACTCATCCATAACAGATAATTAAAGCCCCCAAAGAATTATTTACATCATTATTCAGTCTTTTCTCTCCAAAGAAAGCCCTAGCCCCCTCAAGAACACCAAGAAACTCCATCAAAATTCCTTCAAGATAGTCAAGAATCTAAGTTTCCTTATTCAAGAACTTCAAGAAGAAGCTTTAAGAACACCATTAGAGATTCAAAAGGGTCAAGCTTTTACATTCAAAGCATCATAGGAACCCAAGATTCAAGCTTTCTCATCTAAGATCATCAATTAAGGTATGTGGGGTTTCAACAAGGAAAATCCTTTTGTCATTGTACCCAAAACTTGTTTTAACTTATAAATTACTGAATTTTATGTGATTTTTCATGAAATTTGAAGTTAGGGTTTATACCCAATTTATATTGTTTGAAGATTATGAGTTTACAAGTGATTGAATATTGAATTTCATGAGTATTTTCATATATTTATGTGCGTAACGTAATTTTTCAAATTTTTCAAAGTGAGTTTAAGTATGATATTGAGATTCTTGATCTTATTATTTTGATGGTGTTGAAGTATTTTCAAGAAGCATATTGAGTTTAATGTTTTTCTATGATTTTGAATGTTTATATAGGAGTTCTAAATTGGGATTCATACCAATTATCACTATTTACAAGATTTTGAGTTTTTGAGAGTTGTTGAAGATAAATTTCATGAGTTTGTTATATTTTCATGAGCATTGCTGAAATTTCCATATTTTAATATGATTTATGAATGTTTATATTATCAAGCATGAATTTTGAGATGTTTTGACATGAGTTTGAAGCATGAGCTTTAATCCCTCATGATTAAGACTTTCTTATGTTCAAGTTATGAATTTTACATGTTTTGATGAAAACCCATATCCTATTTTACGTGAATTCCATGTAATCCTCAAATCATGATTTTAGTTATGTAAGCATGCTATGCTCCCATGTTTTTAAGATATTTCCATATCCAAGTATTAATCTCCATGTGCTTGATAGAATGCCCATGTGAATTGAATAGGGTAATCATAACATGTTACCATGTGTTCTCATCCATGTACAAGTCCATAACCTCTAAATATTTGACAAAATGTCTAAATAAAAGTATTGTTGACAATTGACTATTTTATGCTATTATGGTAACCATGTGCTTCATGAAATCCCCAACTTATTGTATTATGGACTGTTGATGTTGGTCATGTATTCAAGAATGTCATACCTTGTCAATTTCTTCTATCGAGTCCTGGAGGTACTTGTACCTGAAAATTTATTTGTGTACCTAGAATCAGTGTCATGTTTTCAAGATACTCTCAGTCAAGCCATCATCCATAGAATTCAGTCAGTCTCATGACTCAGGAAAACTCAGTAATTCCAATAATCTCAGAGATCTCAGCAATTCAATAATCTCAGTAGTATTCTATTAGTTAACGAAACTCAGTTAACTCAGTCCAGTTCAGTTCAGTTAATTATGTTCAGTGTCTATTCAAATGGGAATAAATTTACCACCGAGTGAACCCAAGGATGGGAACTCACCTGCTAGTAGAGGGCGTGATTCATAGAAGTAATCCTTGCGTCCCAGAACTACGTAGCCGGCGTAGGTTGAGACATCTAACCTTCCAGTTGAGGGTTGATGAGGTGGCTTACCTACCAATTGAAGGTTTCCACCATTCTCATCTGAGTATCTTCCTGTTGAGGGTCACTCACAGCTTGTCCTTACTGGTGGTGCGATATTGACACCCTTCCAATTGGGGTTACAGATTGAACCCCAACTCATCTATTTTGCTTTATTTGGGGCATGTCAGTTAGATGATTACTTCCCACAGTTTCAGTTTCAGAATCAGTGTAGAACTTATTTCAGTTCTACAAATTCAGGACTATCTGATACAGTCACTCAACTCAGTAAGAAACACAGTATAGTTCCACAGAAATAGGACTATCAGATACAGTCCCTCATTTATCAGTAATACAATTATCAATAATCCTAAATATCAGTCACTCAGTTATTAGAACTCAGTATTAGTTCCAGTATGAGTCTCAGTTATAGTATTAGTTATAGTCTCAGTCACAGTATCAGTCTAGTAATCAGATCAGCAACTCAGTTCAGTTTTAGGTTTGCTTGACCATAGCGTACTTTTACCAGTTATCAGTATTTCAATACCTCAATTTACAGACTATTTCAGAATCATATTATACGCTTGGTCTTGCATTATCAAATAATACAGTTTTTACGAATTCATGCTCAGTTATCTCATGTTACTCAGTCAGTCCCTTTCTCATATGCATAATACTCTACAGTTTCAGTCAAGTTATTCAGACTAAGTACAGTCCAGTTTTACATACTCAATATTTATACAGTATCTATGTATTATCATATCCCAACTTCAGTTATACTTATATCATTAAAGTAAGTTTTACAGAAACTTAAGTGTAGAGATTCTCCAGCTTATTAGATCATGTTTATTACTCATGTTTTAAGATGTTTTCAGCTTTCTATTTATTCCAGCTTATTGGTGAGTCTACTTACACTTAGCATGCATGTTTTACGATTACGTATGAAATCAGTTTTACTTATTGCATTCACCCTTGCATACTCAGTACATTCCAGAAGTACTGATCCACATATACGCCTGTATGGCTATATTTTCTCATAATGTAGGTACCAATTATAGCCTACGCATCACAATCAAATAGTTGTAAATTCCAGCTAGTAGGTGATTACTTCTCCTAGTTCGGGAACTCCAGACAGTTTTAGCTCATGTATAGTTTATTTACTTTCATGTGTATTGATTAGTGGTAGTTGGAGGCATGTCTCAACTATCTATAGTCAGTATAGTAGACGCTTTATAGATGTCAGTCAGAGTTAGTTATGTAAATTTCAGTTTCATCCTTCAGATTTATCAGATTGTAAAGCTTCATTAGTATTGTATCTATTTTAGATCTTTAGTATGACTATGTTCCCGCACAGTAAATAGTTATTTATTATGCCATAATTCAGTTGCTTAACAGTATGTCAGTTCATGGGTTAGATTGGGATCACTTATGGTTCCAAGCATCGTGTGACATCTCAGGACAGATTTTTGGGGCATTACAGAATGAAACCCTTATCAAGTAGATCCTTTAACTACTCTCTTAGTTTCTTTAGATCAGTCAGAGCCATCCTCTAAGTAGGAATGGAAATAGGATGAGTATTCTATAGGATATCAATCCTAAAATCTATTTCCCTATCAGGAGAAATTCTTGGAAGATCATCGAAAAAAAATTCAAGAAATTTATTAACTATAGGAATAGATTGCAAGGAGGGACTTTTAGAGTTAGAATTGTTAATCCAAACTAGATGATACAAACACACTTTAGATAATACTTTTTGAGACTTAAGGTAAGAAATAAACTTCCCTTTGGTTACTAAGGAACTCCCCTCCCATTTAATTACCAGTTCATTAGGAAAATAAAAAGTGACATTTCGGGTCCTACAATTTAGAGAAGCATAGCACGAATGGAGTCTATTTATCACCAAGACCATATCAAAATCCACCATATCAAGCTTATCAAATACGCCAATGTCTCCATATGAAAAATGGACACAATCCAACCCCTATAGACTTTTCAAGCAATAGTAGACTCATCCACCAGAGTAGAAATAGAAAAGGGGGCAAAAATACTTTTAGGACCAAAGCCAAAGTGCAAAACAACATAAGGAGTCACGAAAGATAAGGTAGAACCCATATCAAGTAAAAAATAAACATTACAAAAGAAAAGTTGTAACATACTAATGACAACATCTTAGGATGCCTCGTATTCTCGATGAGTAGAAAGTGCATAGAGGCAATTATGTCTATATTCTATCCCTGAGATGGAAACCTTTGTTGCAGGGGCTAAAGAAGTGGCGATCAAAACCTTATTAGCTTCGATGGAAACACTAGATGAAGGATAATTACATCGAAAATGACCAGGCTGGCCATAATTAAAGGAGAAATTCCTCCCCTTCTTACAATATCCATGATAAATCTACCCACAAAAATAGAAAGGACGGTAAGGTAGGGCCGATTAAGCTCCACTCACTTGAGATTGAGTACCCTGTTTCCTAGGATCATTATTAGACTGAAAACGTTGATCACCTAAAGTCTCAGGATAAGAAAAACTAGCGGATGATAAGAATTTCCATAATTCTTCTTCTTAGGCCATTGCCTACTATATTTCTAATTATTCTGTTGATTTGTACCCTACTCTATATACTTAAACTTCTTTCCCTGCCTTTATCCCATTTTTATCTGCTTTTTTTTCTCATCTCCCCCTGTTGTATGTAAACCACTAACCTTTGTATATATATATCATTATTCAACATAGCAGCCTTACATTTTAACACCAAGTCACAAAAAAAACCCAAAATAACCTTCATAATCCTTGACTTATATTAGACACAAGATAAGGATCATAATGGGATAATTGGGTAAACTTCAGTGCATACTCCTTAACACACATATTACCCTATTTCAGGTTCACAAACTCTTTAGTCTTAGCCTCCCTTAACTCCTTAGGAAAGAAGTGATCAAGAAAAATACCCCAGAACTCTTCCCATTCCGCTGGCTCAGTATCCTCACCCCTTAACTCTTCCCAATCCTTATACCACCAATAAGCTACTATTTTAATTGATAAGCCATAAATTTAACCGCATATGAATCACTAGCATCCATCACCCTGAAGATCTTGTCCATCTCATAAATAATCCCTTAAGGATCCAACCCAACCTTGGAGCTTATAAAGGTTGGAAGATTTAGCCTCATAAACTACCCAACCCGAATAAGATCAAATGAGCCATTGGCAGGACCAATATAATTGGAATGACGAGACTTTGATGCCACAATCTGAGCAATTATATGGAGGGATTAACGAAACTCAACATTTAAAATATCTCTTTGAGGGTATCGATTAGGGGTAGCACCAGCTCGGAAGGTTCACAAAGGACCAGTATGGACTAGTGAAACACCAGGTGGAGCAATACCATCAGGAGTACGGGGCCCTATACCTACTCTACATTCCATGAGTAGGGAAAACTTCCTCTGTATTTTCCCTAGTTGGGACGGAGACTCCAACTGAGTTCCTACGATCGTCAGATGAGAAGGCATGATCTAAAATGCGAGTAAGCTGAGAGTTATAAAAGTTTCATAGTAACTAGACTATCTAGCATGAAATAGAACACAAGAAAGGGAAACATTCCTAAATGCCTTGTAGCTTTCCTCTTATAAGTGTAGACACTCAGTGATCTTGAACCATGCTTTGATACAAAGCTTGGCATGATCCAGACCAGGGGCTACCCGTGACGAGCATCCCAAGCCAAGAAGGCCAAAGATGACCCTCTTAATCCTACCTTAAGAGAACAACAAAAAAATAAATTGTGGAAGCCAACCAAAAGAATAAGAGATATGCAATAATTAAAAAAGCAAGTCTATCAGTCAATATTAAATCTACAAAAAAATACCCCACTACAATCGTCAAAGACTCTAAACCTAGAAGTACTAACCAAGTTGTGACATGACCCCACCTATGCCAGAAGAAAACCAAAAGAAAGTACTAAACCATAAGTGACTGAAAGAAACCAGGCCTTTCGAATGAAGGAGGGCTCATAATTTTAATAGCTATCGAACAAGAGTACTAAACCACCTAACGTTGCATTGGGTTATGATAAAATTCCTTAGAAACTACATCATGAAATGATATAGCGTCTAGGGATGGTCAGTAAAGTGAGTACTAGCATGCAATCCAAGAAAAGGGATAAAATATATGCATTTACCAAAATTCCAGTCATAAACCACATGCACAACAATTATACATATGTGTATAGGATGTTGGGATAAGGGCAAGAGACATGAAATATGATTATTCGAAAACTTAATCCTAAACTTTGTAGCTCGTATTGACCTAAAGGCACCCATGGGCTATATAGTTTTGGCTTTCCCTTATGGAAGGCCCCTAGTCCATGTTAGCCATATGTACAGAGGAAATGCATAAAGACACCAAGGTGATAACCATCTAACATATACTAAATAAATAAACACAGTGGTCATAGACCTCCAAAATTGGCAAATGTGGTTTACAGTGTTGGTCCCTCGGGACTACACCTTTTTGGTGAGCTACACAATTCCTTTTAACCCTAAGTTAAAATAATTTTACACATAGTATCAAACCTTAACCATGGAGTCTTTTATTAAGAGATTTCTAAATTGGAATCGTCATATCAATAAACTTGTAAGTTATTCCAAACCATAATCATTTAACCGATTTGACTCTCAATTTTGGTTTAAAATCCAAAAACATAGCCCCCAAGGGCATTTGAAACCTTTTTATCCTTTTACCATTTAATGCAATGTAATGAATCAAAAAATTTGTTCAAATTATGTAGACTCAGTATTCAAAGTAAGAGTTTATAATGTGACTTGAGGTTTATGTCATTACCATATCGAATTCATCAACTTTATGAAACCCAAATTTCCAAATTGTACCATTATCACAATGCACAAATTCAGTTCACAATCCATCATTAAAACATGAATAAACCATTTAAAATAACAAAAAAACAATGCAAGTGTTAACAACCCCAAAATCCTCAATCCTAATTGAATCAATCATTAAAAATACACATAAATATCAAGTAAATTAATGCATTAATAAACTAATTAAAATAGGAAATGTACAACATGCCTGAAAGTTGGGAGAATTTTGGGAGAATTAAGAACTTAGAGCCCAAAGTAGTGAATTCTTGTGAAAACCCTTGAGTTTCTTGATTTGGGAGTTGGAGAAGAGAATAACAAGTTTAAAGATTGATAATTGATGGCTAATTGTGTTTAAAAGAATTTTTATATTGTTAAATAGAAAAAAGGACCAAAAAGCCCTTGCCCCAAATTGAAAAAAAATAAAGTTGTATGATTTGTGTCAAACAGCGTGGCACACCCTTATCGCGTGGCATAAGCAATGTTCCACACCCTTATCGTGTGGTATAGACTGCATGCCATGCCTTTATCGTAAAGGCTCACTAGTTTAGGATCCCAAAATAACCCCGAACCCTTTTTGAAAATTCATATACTTTCCCAAATCACTCCTTTAATATCCCTTGTAATGATTTAAGTCAAAAATTACCATTTAGCACAAGGGAGGATCCTAAATGAATTGGTCACAAATTTATGAGGTCTCATACTTTATTAATTTTGTTGGTTACTACAGGTGGTTTGTTGAGGATTTTTCTACTATTGCAGCATCGATAACTAGATTAACTAGGAAGAATGTTATATTTTAGTGGTCTGAGGAGTATGAGTCGAGATTTTTGAAGCTCAAGAATTTTCTTACTTCATCTCCTATATTGGCTCTTCCTGTTGAGAGCAAGAGATTTAATATTGTGATACTTTAGATATTGGTTTGGGTTACGTGTTGATATGTTGGGTTGGTTTATTACTTATACATTGAGGTAGCTGAAGGTGCATGATTACACTACCCTACTTATGAATTGGAGTTGGAGGCGGTAGTTTTTGCTCTTAGGATTTGGAGGCATTATTTTTATGGCATTCATTATGAGATTTACATTGACCAGTATAGTCTTTAGAATCTTATGACTCAAAGAGATCTTAATTTGATGCAGTACAGATAAATGAAGTTACTGAAGAATTATAACATCTCCATTCTTTACCATCAGGACAAGGTGAATGTAGTAGCAGGTGCCTTGAGTTGAAAGGCAGTGAGCATGGGTAGTTTGGCTTTTATTCTAGTTTTTGAGAGGCTATTGGCATAGGACATAAATTCCATAGACAATTTGATGGTGCAACATAATATTTTGGACTCTAAGAGGATCCTTGCTAGTGTTGAGGCTAGGTCTACCTCATTTTAGCAAATTTGGAGCCACCAATTTGGGGATACAATACTTTTGTGGTCAGGTGCTAAAGGGTGAGGTAAGGAGGGTTACCATAGATTCTAAGGGTATTCTGAGATAGGATAGTGGTATTTGTATTTTAGGGGTTGGTGACTTGATTCAATTGATATTTTATGAGGCTCATAGCTCTGGATACTCTATTCACCTTGGGACAATTAAAATGTATAGGTATTTGAGATAATATTGTCGGTGGAGTGGCATGGAAAGAGATGTAGCGGACTTTGTATATCATTCCCTATGTTTTTAATAGGTGAAGATCGAGCATGATTAAGAGATTGCCTAATACCAAGTGGAAGTTTGAGCAAATCACTATGGACTTCATTAATGGGTTGCCTCACACCTCCCATGGTTTTGACGGCATTTGGATCATTATGGATCGATTGACCAAATTGGCATATTTTCTTCGTATTTAGATGTCTTTCAGTGTTGAGAGGATAGCCCATAACTATGTTTGTGAGGTAGTTTTCCTGCATGGAGTGCCCATATCCATAATTTAAGATAGGGGATCAGTATTTACTTTTATCTTTTGGAGGTCTTTTCAAGAGGAGTTAGGTACTGGGTGGACCTTAGTGCCCTTTTTCATCCTCAAACCAATGGATAGTTGGAGCAAACTATTTAGATTTTTAATGATATGATCCAAGATTGTGTTATGGATTTTAGAGGTCACTGGGAGCAGCACTCAGCATTGGTGGAGTTCACATATAATAGCTACCATTTGACTATTGAGATGGCACTATTTGAGACACTATACGATAGGCGTTATTAATCTCTGATTGGGTGGTTCGAGACCTTCAAGGTTAGGCCTAATGGTACTAACATACTTAGGGAGTCATTGGATATAGTCAGGGTGATTCAGTATAGGCTGAGGTGATACAAGACAGCCTAAGAACACAAGAAAACAAACACCAAAATAGTCCACTAGTTCAAGGAACTATGGACCTCTTTTAGTGACCCCTCTCGGATTCAAGAACACAACAAGAACACCATGTAATGAGGTTTTTAACACCTAATTTCCAGTAGAAAACCAAACTATATTATTACAATAAAAATGAATAACAACAATGTTACAACCACAATAACCAAACGGCTTGAACAACAACAACACAAACTACAAGATTAGGACAAGAAACAAAGATAGATAGTTAGATAAGTATTGATGTAGTATTAAAAACCCAAGAGCATATTCACTCTTGGACCTTTAAAAATTCATACAACAAACACCTAACTCTTATAATGACACAAGATGGATATCCACCTCTCAAAGCTCTAAAATCTCAAGCTTTGCAACACACAAGAGAATCCACCCTTATGCTATGCCCTAATTTTAGTTTTGAGAACTCTCTTTCACAAGAGTAGTGTCTTCAATACCAAGCATAAACTAAGAAAATAAACCCTATAAGGTTCTATTATACAACATTACAAACAATAGAGAAATGGCAAAAAAGCCCTTTAGTGACTAGTCTTCAAAAATACTCAAAAGTGTCATAATCATGATCATACTTGTATCATCCTCTCCATCTTAAGAGGAATTTGACCACAAATTCACAGGCTCACCTCTTTTACAAAGGCACTTCACAATTCCTTCTTCTGGCCACACATCTTCTCCATACTCTTCATTTTTCACTTTGGCTTCTTTTTGCTCTCCATCTTGCGGTTTGTCATCATTCTTAACCGATTCAATGCCCACCTCTTATCCAAGATAGTACAATCTACCCCCCTTAGGATTATATTCCACCAGTTTGGGCACTCACTATCCTTATGCCCCACCCTTGACACTTGAAGCATTGAAACCCCTTAGGATTGGAAGTAGAATTTAATTTACCTTCATACCTTGGAGGATATTTTTGGAAACCCTTGGTGTCCTCGGGTTAGGTAGCCATGAATGAGTTATCTTTGAGCTCCCTATCAACCTCTAAAGCTGTGTAGAAGATGCCATCTATGGTGTCAAATTTTTGAAGTGTCATGCGAGTGAAGATATCCTTGTTTAACCCAACCTTGAAGCACACAATGTCATGACTTACTTTCTCACCTCGGTGGTCAAGTTTCAACATCAATTGTAGAAATTCATCATAGTAAGCCATGACACACTTGCTCCCTTGCCTCAAATTATACAATTTAGTAAGAAGCTCATGCCTATAAGTCTCGGGCAAGTGTCGTTACTGCATAAGGTTCTTCAACCGAAACCAAGGAGGAGGTTGTCCCCCAATCATCTTATTCCCAAAGCATTTAACATACTCCCACCATGTATTAGCATACCCTTCGAAGTAAGCTATAGCATAGAAACTTTTTTTTCTTCGGTGAGATCATTAAGTTGGAAGATCTTGTCACAAGACGACTCCCATGCAAGGTAGGCTTTAGGATCACTCTCACCTTTGAAAACGGAAAGGCTCACTTTGATGGAATTGAGACCTACATCTCAGTTTGGATAGCCATATCTCACCTCTCGATCTAACTCCCCATGTCTACCCTTCATTCTTTCTTCCCTCAAGTAAACACCATCATACTGCCTATAACCACCATGTTGTTATCCCCTACCATAGCCCTTAACATGGATGTGTCTATTTGGGTTAAGTGGACCTTGTAGTGGCGGGATTGGATTTGGATAGTGAGGTCTTTGGTCAAGTGGAGTTTGGATGAGAGGGTTCGGGTTTGGTGGTGGTATTTGGGTTCCAAGCCCTTCTTGTTGGACTTGGTACAGTGGATGATGGTTTGGCCTATCTTGTTCTTGCCTTCAGGAGTAGAGATTGGTTGGATTTATGGCAATTGATGGATATAGCATTTGGTGCATGGTCCCGGGAGTATTAGTTGGGGAATTGTTTTGAGGTGTGTAAGGTCGACTCCTTTGGCTTTCCACACGTTCTAATCTCCCACTTATTGATGCCACATCCGTATCTAATTTCTCAAGACCCACATTCAACCGAGCCACATCTCGGTACATAGTTTCAAGGCGAGCCAAAATGAGATTGATGGCATTATTATCCATTGTTTGAGCATTTGAAGCCTCGGGTTCCATTATGGTTATACCAAAAATAAACCTTCAAGTTACGGTCCAACAAGAAATCCAATCATTCCACAATGCCATACACAACAATAAAATACAAATTCTACAAAACAAAACACACGTGAGTTCAAAACAACCTCCCACAATGAGATCCCACCTTCAAGTTTCTTCAAACTCAAGCTTAACAATGGTGGATGGCTCAAATAACCTCTAATTTATCTCAAATTCTAACCCTATACTCCTATAGTGTTAGAGAACACAAATCTAACACTAAAAACACAAGAAAAAACACAAAATCAAAAACTCAAAATTTGACCTAGGGTTAAAAACGGGTTTAGTTTTTTTTTTGGGGAGAGAGGGGGGGATTTTCGATTTTGACACTTCATTTTTGTTAGGATTTTCAATTTCCATACTCTAATAGTGTTAGGGAACAAGGATCTAACACTAGAAACACGGAAAACACACAAAAATCAAAAAAATTTGAAAGACCTTAAAAACGTGAACAGTAACATTTTTTTCTTTTTCTTCCTTTTAACTTTTTTTTTATTTTCAAGATAACAATCCCAAGATTGATTTTGTTGGAACAAAATAAAACCTTGCTTTGATACCAAATGATACAAGACAGCCCAAGAACACAAGAAAACAAACACCAAAACAGTCCACTAGTTCAAGGAACTATAGACCTCTTTTGGTGACCCCTCTCGGATTCAAGAACACAACAACAACACCATGCAATGAGGTATTTAACACCTAATTTCTAGCAGTAAACCAAACTATATTATGATAATAAAAATGAACAACAACAATGTTACAACCACAATAACCAAACGGCTTGAACAACAACAACACAAACTACAAGATTAGGACAAGAAACAAAGATAAATAGTTAGACAAGTGTTGATGTAGTCTTAACAACCCAAGAGAATATTCACTCTTGGACCTTTAAAACTTCATACAACAAACACCTAACTCTTACAATGACACAAGAAGGGTATCCACCTCTCAAATCACCAAAGTCTCAAGCTTTACAACACACAAGAGAATCCACCCTCATGCTATGCCCTAATTTCAGTTTTGAGAACTCTCTCTCACAAGAGTAGTGTCTTCAATATCAAGCATAAACTAAGAAAATAAACCATACAAGGTTTTATTTATACAACATTACAAATAATAGAAAAATAACAAAAGATCTCTTTAGTGACTAGTCTTCAAAAATACTCAAAAGTGTCATGATCATGATCATACTTGTATCATGGGGGCAGCTCAGAGTAGGAAGAAGGCTTATGTAGATTGTAGACTTTGTGCTTTAAGGTTTTGAGTTGGGGACTAGATATTCCTTCGAGTATCGCCCATGAAAGACGTGATGGGGTTCGGGAGGAAAGGAAAGTTCAGCCCCATATGTGTTGGACCTTTTGAGATAATCACACAGTTGGAGAGGTGGCTTATGAGTTAGACTTTCCTATAGATTTTGCCATTGTTCATCTAGTTTTTCATGTTTCTTTACTATAGTGTTACATCCCCAATGAGTCACATATGCTTTGGTGGACTCAATTTAGTTGGATGAGAGATTGACCTTCGTGGAGAAAACAATGCTCATATTAGACAAGGATGTCAGGTAATTGCGCTCTAGCAAGATTCCAATATTTAAGGTTTAGTGAAGATGCCGCCCAGTAGAGGAGGTTATTTGGGAGGTTGAGAGTAATATGTGGACCTAGTATCCCTACTTGTTCGAGCCTTTAGGTCCATCTTAACCCTTTACTTTTGCGAACGAAAGTCCTTTAGCAATATATATGGTAATAACCCTCCAGGACATTTTCTGCATTTTCACACTTTTTCGCTATTTAGAGATTTTCTATAGCTGCACTAAGTTATTTCTCATTTTATTTTTAGAGCCAATTTTCTTTTTTGAAGTCTTTGCTGGTAAAGATTAGCTATCGGGAATAAACTTTAGGTTAACGACCTCGTATTCTAGTTTTGACAGTTCCATCATCTTTAGAATGTCGATTTTAGGCTGGGGGACCTTTGGTTTAGGTCCCAAGGCTTTCAGACTCATTTCAGTCTATTGTGGATGGATTTTGGTAAAAGTGACCCTTGGGTGTAGGGTCCATACTTCATCAAAATAACTCCTGATGGAAATTTCAATAGTGATGTTGAGTCCAAAATATCGAATTTGATAGGGTAGCATAGTTTTTTTGCATTCATGAAATTCCAAGTGAATCAAGAGGGGTCAGTAGAAACTTGGCAAAATCCAAGTTCAGTGGGTGCATGGACTCAGCTAGTGCATACTCTTAAGAGGACCTTTGGTTGCTTAAATGGAGACAATTTAGTAGTCTTGTCCGCTAAACCAGGCATCGCTTAAATGGTATTTTTTTCCGATTTAGATGGGTCAACATGTGTCAGGGATCACTCTAGCGGTCCTATGTCGCTTTAGCGGTGACATCTTAAGCAACATCTGGAAGGATATTTATTTCATCCCTTCGCCCATTTTTCTCCTATTCTCTTAAGTCCCAAGAGAATTAAAGTCCTAGAGAGTGTGGAAAATTGAGAGATTGATTCTTGGATGATAGTGGTGTGTCGGTGAGCTTGGAATAGTCATTATCTCGTCGTAACCCTTGTAAGTTTCCGTCAAATTCTTGAGTTGATTCTAGAATTTAGTCACAAATCCCTAGTTTCTTGATGGGTTGATTTCGGTAGCATTTGATCTCAGAATTTACTTATTCTTGAGGATAAATGATCCATAAGCATAGAGGGACGTGTTGACGATTTCGAAAGTGCGATTCCACAAGCGAACCCCACATGAAATTTTGACCTGATTTTGGATTCAAAGCATAAAAATACAATATGAGTATCATTATTCTCGTATTAATGTGTAGATTACTATTTTGGTAGTGTGGCATCATACAAAGGCTTCTCGAAATGGGAAATCTCCAATTAAGAGGACTTTATCGGGTTTTCTTCAGCGTCTAGGTAGGCTAGGATTACTCTTCTCTTAGAGTAAGCTTAATTATAATATTGGTATGATATTGTTCTACTTTTGGGTTGAGAATTACAATTTGGTGTTATATTTAGTGAATATAGATTATTTAGCCAGTTAGCAAATCGTAATTAGGTGTATTTGACTTAACTATCCCTTCCTTGGATTTTTGACACCTGCATTCATCTTTTTTTACAGGAATTTGCAGTTCCAAGTCATGTTCTTCGAATGGCTTAAAGATCAAGTCGAGTTGCTCATCATGCACTTCATCAAGAGTTGAAGGGTTCCACTGAAAAGAAAGAGAGGAAATTGTTCTATCAATATTTTTTTTTAGTAAATGCATCAATTTCTTATTATCGATTTCAGTATTAAAAAAATACTCTTCAACTAATTTTAGTCAGAAAAACCCGACGACTCTATATTTATTAGAAATTCTTATTTGGTCAATAATGCTACCAACTTTGTAGACGTAGTGGAGAGAATATGGCATAGGACATATATTGCCTATAAAAATAGCATAATGGAAGAGGAAATGTGGTGTACCTTTGGAGACTTATCCTTGTCAATGATGATAGCCCTTATTCCCTTTACAAATAAATTAATGAATTCTATTTAGATTAAAAATGAGACATCACAAATCAATTGTATTTCTTTGTGAATGCGTCTGCTTATTTTTAATTTTAACTTTAAACTTACCTCAGAGAAATCATCAGATATTATGGTTTGTAATGTGTTTATTGTAATTCTAAATTCTCTCCTCAAACATTCAGATAGTGTTTGTTTTCTTCCTTCTCGTATCTAGAAAGATAATTAGAAGAAAAGGTAAGATGTTTTCTTTATTGCCAGTAGAATCGATATATGCATTATATATTTTGTATAGATTAGGACTAGTTACCGATTTCAGTGTTATTTTCAGTCCAGTTGGGGAAGCTTTCTTCTTTCTTTTAAGCACTGGCACAATCCAATCATTTCCTTTTTTACCTGCCTCAACTTCCTGAAAATTAAATTAAATTAAAATTTTATGTTATGTATCATGGTCTATGAAAGAAATATGAGTGTCGAATGATGAAATTTTATTGGACATCGAGTTTTGAGTGTAATTTTGACTTTTTAATTATATTGATAGTAAAAAAAGAAAATATGATGTAGTTTTCCAGAAAAATCATGCTATGGTAATTTAAATTTGTAAAGTCGGGCGGTTTTCAAATCATTTTTAAAAAAACTCGAAATGTCAAGTGATTTGCATCAACAATTTTCTTATACTATTTCACTGAAGAAGGTGAAAATAACCCACATATAGTACTATATATATATATATAGTACTTCTTTCGTCCAATTTTAGTTGATTACTTTTCTAGTGACATAGCAAATAAGAAATAGTAAAAAAATAAAGATAATTTTATCATATTACCCTTCGAATATAATAAATTTAATGCTTTAGAAAATATATTAGATAATAAATTGTATTTAATGCTAAGGGCAAAATAGATAAAATGTATAAATTATTCCTTAATTTTATAAACTCGACAATTATTGTTGGATATTCCAAAATTCAAAAGTGAACAAGTAAAGATTGACTGAGGGATCAATTCTTACAAATGAATCCACAATCTCCTCCACAGATTTTCTGGAGAAGCACTCGTTGTTTATGGCCAACCTACATACAATTAAACTGACAAATGCGTGAGTACTACTCTTAATATCCTCAAAACAACAAATCAAAATCATAATTTATAAGATTCATTACTTGTTCAAGATACTCCTTTCATCTATTTGAACATTTGTGGAAAATTCATCGATGACAGATCTAATAACATCCTCTTCACCATTACTTATGCTCAGTAAGCACTTCTCTAGCTGAAATAATTTCTGACATTCAAAGAAAAGAAACGAAAATTCCTACATTCTGAACAAAAAGAAAAAAAAAAACCTAAAATTATGTTTGTTTGTTTTTTCATTGTTAGATTCCTTAACCTACAACATGTAAAGCTCCATAAACTCTACCTGAAAATAGAGCAATAACCTGCAACTGATAGTACAAAAACTTCTTAAAGTCAATCTTTATACCTTACGAAACTTATTGCTAACTATGGCAATATTTTTTCGCGAGCATAAAATTTTGAATAAAGCATCTAGTACCCACGAACTATAACCAAATTTACTACGACACACTCTAACTTCACAGGATCCTAAACTAAACTTTAGCATATTTTGTTATCCTTTTTAGCTGATGTGACCTTTTGTCAGCCTTTATAGCTGACGTAACCCCTTTGATGTGACCCCCATTTTATGTAATAAAGGAGTTACATCAACACAAATTTTGATGTGTTTGAAAGAACAACAGTGGGTTTCTCAATAAAAGAAAAAGTTAGAGAACTTGGACAAACCTGTGAAGGAACAAAACGAGTGGCAAGTCCAGCAGCAACCACATCTTTTCCCCTTAGTCTTTCTCCTGTTAATCCCAAGTATTCCCCTACATGTAACATCACATATTTATATGTGTATCAGTTTTCTCTCACTCGATTTGAGAAGTTGCATGTTCTTACTCACTTACCCAGTCGACCTGAAAGGCGAGAAAGCATGTATGAGAAAGCACAGTAGGGGTGGAACCCAAGACTTGCTTCAGGAGTGGAATACCACTGCAAGTTTGATCACGCAATAATAAAATTAGACTCATTGCAATTTAAGTTCTGCACATATATTGATGATGATATAAAAAATATTTGCGCAATCTCATCATTTAGTCATGAAGTAATTATCTTTGACAAGTAGTATTAATTGGTACTAACTGCTTTCTCCGTGACGATTGAATATTTCATTGGAACCATCAAAGATGCACCTCCATCCACTGACATTCCATGGACAAGAGCGATATGTGGTTTCTTGTAAGTGTGGATGTGGTAACAAAGCCGATATATTCTATAGGCAAGTTCGAACCAAGAATCCCCTTAAAAGAATATATATACTTATATCCACGAGTTTAAGAGAACATATAGCAATAATTCAATAGTTATAGAAACAAATGAAAGAATAAAACAACAACAACAACAACAAACCCAGTGTATTCCCACTTAGTGGGGTCTGGGGGGTAAGATGTACGCAGTCCATACCTCTACCTCTGGTGAAGTAGAAAGGCTGTTTCCGAAAGACCCCCGGCTCAAGTCACGAGATATCACACAAACACATAGTACAGCACAGAAGCAGATGACATAACATAGATACGGCACCCATAAGGAATATACAACAGAGTAAAGCAGGAATGCAGGAATATAAAGCAGAGGAAAGCACACATATTCGTAATAAACATGGAACACGGAACACGGAACATTGAATACGGAATCATAACAGGAATACACCCCCACCAATTAATTCCCTACACTAGCGACCCGAACTGGCCCTAATCCTCTGCCGTAATTCGCATCTTCCAGACCTTCCTATCTAGGGTCATGTCCTCGGTGAGCTGTAACTGTTCCATGTCCCGCCTAATCACCTCACCCCAGTACTTCTTCGGTCTACCCCTACCCCGTCTAAAACCATCCAACGCTAGCCTCTCACACCTACGGACCGGGGCATCCATGCCCCTCCTCTTCACGTGTCCGAATCATCTCAATCGTGCTTCCCGCATCTTACACTCCACTGAAGTCACACCAACCTTCTCTCGGATAGTCTCATTCCGAACTCTATCCCCTCGGGTCAGTCCACACATCCAGCGCAACATCCGCATTTCTGCCACCTTCATTCTTTGGATGTGGGAGTTCTTAACTGGCCAACACTCCGCTCCATACAGCAAGGCCGGACGGACTACCACCCTATAGAATTTGCCTTTAAGCTTGGGCGGCACCTTCTTATCACACAGCACCCCCGATGCGAGTTTCCACTTCATCCATCCCGCCCCAATACGGTGCGAGACATCCTCGTCAATCTCACCGTTACTCTGGATCACGGACCCGAGATACTTGAACTTATCCCTCTT